>NC_133288.1:22595016-23200329 GCF_005239225.2 Populus alba
TAGGAAAGGCTACAACTTTTGGCCTTTGATGATGCCTAATAAAATACGAACGTGGGTTCTGGTTCGAAAATAAGTTGTCCCCCACACATGATTCTAGGTTTGGGTTCGGCTAGAGGGCAAGGTCCCCTCCCATACTACGTTACCACATTGAAAGTTAACAATGGTTACAGTAATGGATGAGTGAAATGTAAGGAGTAAATATTGTCGGCAAACGCTGTTCACCTGGCCGGAGCTTATCAAGAATAACATCCAGTGGCCCATTTTGATGGGCAGTTTCCCTTTCGAAGGCGAGACAAGTAGCGCCTCCAACGTCTTCGATCTATGCTAAAAAGGAAAATACGTGCTCATTTAATAAAAGTTACGAAAGATGATGGGAAAAAAAGAAAAGGTCACGAGCTTCTTGCACAAACAAGACAATGGTGATAAGCCTTCAAGCAGGATAATTTTGCAACGGTCTAATATGAAATGGGTCCAGTTGCTTGGGTATCTGATCATGGAGTTCACACACACACACACATATATATTTTGGAGAAATTTCTCAACCAAAAGCTTAAATTGTCATTTTAGGAATAATTATTTATTATTTTCTAACATATTTTTTTAATTAAAAAATCATTTGAATTTTAAATTTATATAAACTCATGCCACTATATATTTAATTTTTATTAATTAAAATAAAAATAATAAGATTTAAACTTGTGAGTGTTTGATTATCAAGATTCTGATATTATATTTAAAAAAATAATTTAATAAAAAATGTTAAATGAATTCTTGTATATTAATTTCGAATAATATAGACACACATTTGTACATGTATAATTAAGCTAGCATTGAAGCACATTCTCTCCATATACTCTTGTTTTGAGAGGGGATAATGGTGCTTCTAAGAACTAAACATTAGCGCACTTGGGAAGCCCACCTTGAAGTTTCTACAATTTAATTATTTTAGTAATTGATTGTGTTATTGAAAATACTTGTTATGCCCGAGTTGGAAAATTAATTGCCTTGAAAAGGTACTTGGATTGATTAATGAGTCACGTTAGTGGTCTCACAACGCTAAAAGAAAGTTTTTTTTTTTTATACAACATAATATTTAAAATTAACTTAATCAAATTTGGATAATCTCACTATATTTATTAATTGAATTTAAAACTTGGTTACATTTCAAATCATGAATTTTCTATATCGAATTACTGAAGCGTATATGTGGATGATTACGTAAAGTAACCTAACGCATGGGCCTATCCCGGCCCAAGTACTGCTTTTGCATTTGCAACGGGATTTGAACAAGGAATTTGTTTTTGGGCTTAATCTAGATGGGCCCATTGATTGAGCTTGGGCTGATGTTAGTATGGCTAAGTAGAGAGACGGCCCATAACATTTAATTTCGTAATTGAGTAGTTTGAAATTAATCAAAATAAACACCTTGTTATTGTATTATTGTGTGGATATTTTTTTTTTAAAAAAGTAAATGTGAATTAAGGAAAATAACTATATTTTTATACCAAAATTATATATATATATATATATATATATATATATATATATATATATATATATATATATATATATAAAACATAGACTAAAAATACATCAATTTAATATTGGTTTTTTTCAATTTAGAGATCATGTTATATTGTATTATTCGAAGTAACCATCCTATCCGAATGAATATATAATAAATCTAAAACAAACTCATTAACTAAATTACAAGTGCCAAGATATATCCAAAATCTCTTTTGGAAAAAAAATGAGATCTAGCTGGCTACAAGGGGGGGAAAAGTAGTGGATCCCGATAATTTCTAAGAGGTAATGAGCAATTAATGAAGTTCAATTATTTTGAGGATTGCAAAACTCGTAATCATGGACCTCATAAGTGTTCGTGCATGCATTACATAGACCTTTTTGTTCATTTTTCTCCCCTTCACGAGGCATAAACCTAGCACACTAAAGATCAAGGGACCACACCCATAGCTCCTTTTGCTCTCTTCTTTTAGTTGGGATGTCAAAACAATTTAAGTTCTGAGCTAAATTCAGCTGTCAATGCCGGTGGAGGCCATTGAATCTCGAGAACAAGCTAGAAAGGGCAGCGATGCCAACGAATAGGAAGAATAATAATGCATTATTTTCTATATATTAACTCGAAACGAAAGTCATGATGAAGGAATGATTGCATTGAAGAGTAAACGAGCTTTCCAGCTAAACAATAATTATTAAAACTAATAAAATCACCAGCTATATATGTATAATGAAATTATGTTAATTAATATATAGCCATGTGATGCTTTGCTTCATTTTGTAAATGGATTCATCAACGTGCAAGCCTATGCACGTAACATGCTTATTAATCTCCATGTCTTCAATTTATTATTTGCGTAACAACAAAGTTAATCTTCTCTATCTCTATGTCATGTTTTAGGGCATGTCTACAACAATTATAACACTGTTTTTCTTCATCATCTTTTGGCTTCAAGCATGCTTAAGCTAGAGATTTTGGTGAAATCGATTAAAAAAAGGTCTGCATGCCAATATTATGGCCTAGAAATTGAGGAATTAATTATTTATCAAAAGAATTAAAATTTAAGAGATTAAATCTCCACTATCACTCTAAAATCTAATGTAGGTGGCTCAATGGTAAGAGTTTGAGACTAAGAGGTTTGTTCTTCCTGTGATTTCAAATTCGAACTCTGTGGTTGCTAATATGATGGTCACTAGAGGCTTATATGATCGATAACTTCAGGGCTCATGAGATTAGTCGAAGTGCGCACAAGCTAATCTAGACACCCATATTAATAAAAAAAAATCTCAATTAAATTAAAACAGATGAAAAATAAAGTTATTAAATCAATAGCTTAATTTTAACACACAATCTGTATTTAAATTTTCCATACTGCATATGGTTGTCAAATGTAATACATGGTGCATCTATATTCACCAAATCATTTTCAATATTTGGACACGCAGAGGTGCAAGCTAGCCTAACGAATAACGTGACACTGCTACAATACAGCTAAACTTCACATGCATGTATATGGGTTTCTTGATTACAATATATATATATATATATATATAGAGAGAGAGAGAGAGAGAGATTTTGGTTAATGCTATTTGAAGATATAAAAGATAGATATAATAAAGAAAAAAATGTTTTTTATGAAGAGTGGAAAGCGAAGAAATAAAATAAACATGTTTCCGAAATATTTTTAAAGTAAATTTTTATATTTTTAAGATAAGAAATACATTTATATTATGTTTGTTTCTTAATTTTATCTTAAACAGTGAATAAATACTACTTTAATTTTTTTTCACGTAATTATATCCCTCAAATAATTGATTCAAAATTAATAACCACAAATTCTTTGCCGCCATCATTTCTGCTGGCAGGGGTTCTTCCTATTTTATTTGCTTAAAGGAAAAACAAGGATCAAATATCTAAGAACAGAGCACGATGTGATGATATTCAAGACTGTACAGTACTATTCCATTTCTATTCAAATCTTGATATTAATTTTGACAATTTTCATTTGCTTTCACTGAAGAAATTAACAGGAGAAAAGAGAAAATAAAGTAAAAAATAAATTACATGATGTATTTTGTTTTTTTGTTTCTCTCTCTCTATTGCGTGAGACTATTGAGTAACGAAACCCTAGTGTTAATCAAACTCCTAAACACTCTTTGGCCACTAGTTTCAATATCACCAATACACTCCTCCAAGTCTTGCATCCTTTTCAAAACCATCCTCACCTCTTCATATCCCTTCTTTCTCAATCCCCACAAGCTCTCAACACCAATTTCTTGAAATTCTTGGATTCCTTCACCAATCTTAACCTTCTTTTCCTTCTTCGGCAACCTCAGTCCAATCCAGGACGGTTTTCTTGACTTAAATGACAATGAGATTCCATTAAAAAGCGCAACCGAAACCAGCATGCTGACTTCGATAACATCTATAATAACACCAACCAACTCAGCATCAGCAACAGAGAGGCCTGAATCCAATCCCGGAAACTGGCATCGTGCGATGCATCGAACTGTGGAAACGAGTTTATCCATTTCTTTAGCCATTTTCTTGCGAGACTTGATGCATAAGGCAATCTTTGAGTCATCTTTCTTCCTTATAGCCACCTGGGCAGCACGTTGATCGTCTTTAACTGACAAAACTAATGTTTGGAAGATTCCATAAACATCGACGAAGCGAAGAAAGTCTTCAAGAATCTTCTCCGCCCATGTAGGCTGTCGACGAAGAGATTCTTGTGTTTGAGGTAGCTGAAGGATATCATCTAAACAATCTTGAACATCTTTAAGACGACTTAAGCCACCACAAAGCCAAGCAGAAGTTCGGTTTTCGAGCTTCGATGACCAAGTTTTGAGCTCGTCGATCTCATTTTTGAGCTGGGAAATCAAGGGGTGTGATCTGCATGGAAGACTAATGGATCTATTGTGGTAAGAGATGGGTGGCTTTGATGGAGTGCGGCTAGGGATTTTGTTAGGAAATGAAAGAGAGCGCTTGAATACGCCGGCCATCTCGAGGTGGTAGTGGTTTTTGGTGATGCTTTTATGCTTCTGGATTTTGGAGTTGCAATGTTTTCCTGTTGCGAGAAGACAAGGAAGGAGAAGAGGAGTATATAAAGGGAAGACATGGACAACTAAGGTGCACGAGGAAGGGGAACTGGATCCGCGTATAAATCCAGCTGTTCATTTAGTTTTAGTTTTAACCAAGTGGGTTTGCAAAACGAGGTGATGGTTTCCATTTCAACTGGAGAGGAGACACGAGGTTTTGACATGCCGGCTTTCTTTGGATTGTATTGTAGGCCAACTTTCATGTCTTCCTTTTCTCCAAGTCTTTCTTTCCCATATGGGAAGGATTTATTACGAGGTTAATCATTAGAATTCTTAAGAAATTAGTCACGTTGTACTAATAAATTAATTAAGAATGTTTAATGGTATGGTATAATTATTTTTTAAAATATTTTTATTATTCAAGAATACATTTAAATAATATTTTTTATTTAAAAAAAAATTATTTTTCACATCAACATATTAAAACAATTAAAAAATATAAAAAAATAATTTTAAATAAAAAATATTTAAATTTTTTAGAAACATAATTTCAATGGCATTAATTTCAAAACGATAACTTACTGTAAACTTAAAACTAATGATGAAAGTGTTTGCATGCAATTATGGCACACAGGGTGCATTACAGAGCTTACAGGCAGTAGCAGTTATGGAATTAGGGTGGAATCAGGGGCATAAGGAGGGGGGGGAAGCAGGCCCCCCCCCCCCCCATATATATATATACTAGACACTTGACCCGCGCGATGCCGCGGGTCATTTTTTTTTGCATAAAAAATATTAAAACAAATAAAAATTTAAAAATCTTGGGTTTTTCTGCAAAGTTATACCCAAAAAACTTGGGTTTGACTGCAATGCCTGACCTAAGAGTAATATTTATAATATTAATAATAAAAATAAACTTGCATGACCCAAGTTTAAGTTAGCCTGGCTGCAACGCTGGACCCAAGAATATTGGATGTGGGTCTAAATATAAGGTTGTGTCATAAAAGTGTGATAATTAAATAGATTGATTAAAAAAAACAACAAAAACAAAAAAATTAATGAAGAAAAAGAACAAAAATTGAATTAATTGGGTTAACCCTTTAAATCAGGTTATCCTGTAAAACCTGGGATTCACATCATGAAAGTTTGATAACTAAATAGAAAAACAAATGACGGGTTTACCCAGAATTAACTGGGTTAACCCATCAAACTAAGTTAACCCGTCAAGCCCAGGACACGTGTCATGAAAGTATGAAAATCTGATAATTAAATAGAAAGAAAATTAACTTTAACAAACTAAACTAAATGAAAAAAATAATTTGTCAAATTAGGCTAATCCATCAAACCCGAGATCCGTATCATGAAAATCTGATAACTAAAAAAAAGAAATTAACATTAACAAACTAAATCAAACAAAAAAATTCATTAACAAAAATTAAAAAGAAAAAAAAATAGTTATATAATATAATACAATACAATACAATATAATAATATTTATATTTATAATTATAATATAATAATTATAATAATATAATATATTAATAAGTAAATATATTAGTAAAAGGCATGACATGCCCGTGCGATGCCGCGGGCTTGTGGCATGCTTGTGTATTATTATGGATTTGTGAAAAAAAATCATATAAAAAAAATGTTACCATCCACAATATTTTAAAGGAAAAAACTACAAAACTATATTCTCAACCAGCTCAGTATTAAAAAAAAATCGATAAAAACAATTATAAAAAAAACACAAAAAAATGAAAAAAATAAGATGACAATTTTGGAAGAAAAAAAAGCAAAAAAAAAAAAAAATGAAAAAAAAAATGTGGGGAAAGTTAAAGCTAAATTTTCAACCAGCTAAATATTAAAATCATTTAAGAAAACACTGTAGCAATCTATAGTATTTTGTGAGGAAATATACAACTATAATTCTCAATCAGCTCAATATTAAAAAAAAATCAATAAAGATAATTTTGACAAATATAAAAAAAAACGAAAGGAAAAAAAAACATACATGGAAACACTATAACAATCTAAAGTGTTTCATGAGAAAATCTACAGTTGTAATTTTTAACCAGCTCAATATAAAAAAACAATAAAAACGACAAAGACCATTTAAAAAAAAACAAAAAAAAAAAACATATGGGAAAACACTATAGCAATCAACGATGTTTTAAGGAAAAAAGCTAAATTGTTAGCCGGTTCAGTATAAAAAAAATAAATTTGACAAAAAACATATTTGGAAAAAAAACATCGATAAAAAAAACATGTGGGGAAACACTGTAGCAAGGAAAAAATCATGTGGGAAAACATTGTGGTAATCTACAGTGTTTTAAATAACTACAAAGCTAAATTCTCAATCAGCTTAATATAAAAAAAAAATCGACGAAGATAATTCTGAAAAAAAAATTATTTAATAAAAAACCATGTAGAGAAACACTGCAACAATTTAGTGTTTTAAAGAAAAAAAATTAGAAAAACTAAATTATCAATCAACTCAATAGTAAAAAAAATAAAATCAACAAAAATAATTATGAAAAAAAAATATAAAGAAGAAAGACAATTTTGGGAAAAATTTAAAAAAACAAAAAAAACGTGGGGCAAGCTAAAGGTAAAGCTAAATTCTCAACCAACTCAATATTGAAAAAATAAATTCGACAACGATAATTTAAAAAAAAAACATGTGGGAAAAACACCGCAGACAAACAAAAACCATATAGGGGAAACACTGTAGCAATTCATAGTGTTTTTTTTTTTTTTAAAGCTACAAAGTTAAGTTTTCAACCAGCTCAATATAAAAAAAAAAAAACTGACAAAGACTATTTGTTTAAAAAAAAATTCAATTTTGGGTAAAAAAAATGAAAAAAAAATGTAAAAAAAAAAGAAACAAAAGCGAGAAAAAAAACACGCGGGGAAAGCTACAGTGTTTTAAAGAAAAAACCAAAAAAACTAAAATTTCAACCAGCTCAATAGCAAAAAAAATAAAATCAACAAAAATAATTCTAAAAAAAAAAGAAATTATGTAAAAAATGAAAATTTTAGAAAAAAAAAATAAAAAAAAAACATGTGGGGGAAGCTAAAGCTATATTATCAGCCAGCTCAATATTGAAAAAAATAAATTTGATAAAGATAATTTTTTTTAAAAATTATGTGGGGAAACACTGGAGCAAAAAAAAAACCATACAATGGTAACACTGTAGCAATCCATATTTAAAAAAAAAAAAAAAAAAACTACAATGCTAAATTCTCAACCAACTTAATATAAAAAAAATAAAATCTACCAAGATCATTTTGAAAAAGAAAAGAATAAATAAATCATAAAAAGAAAAAAAAAACAATGTATGAAAATATTATAGCAATCAACAATGTTTTAAAGAAAAAAGCTACATAGTTAAATTTTCAACCAGCTCAGTATTTAAAAAAATTTAGTAAAGATAATTTTGAAAAAAAATTAAAAAAAAAGAAAAAAAAAATTCAATTTTGAGTAAAAAAAGGAAAAGAAAAAAAACATGTAAAAATGAAAAAGAAACAAAAATGAGAAAAAACAAAAGCTCCAAAAAAAAAAACAAAAGAAAAAAAAAAAGGCAAAAAAAGGCTACAGAAAAAAAAAGAAAAAAAAACGAAATAAAAAACTGCTACAGAAGAGAAAAAAAATAATAATATAATAATATAATTATAATTATAATAATTATTATTATATATAATAATAATAATTATTATTGTTATTATATTCAGTATAATTAAAAGGCGTGGGGAAGCTACAGTGATTTCCCCACGCCTTTTAGAGTTCTTTAATATATATATATTATTAGTTAATTAAGTGTGGATGAGGTTTTTCATTCTACAAAAATAAGTTTTTTTACTGTAACTAAGTGCGATTTTTCAATTTGAAATTTTTTAAAATTAATTTACGTACCCTAATATAAATTCTGTAAATATAAATTTATTACTTTGCACAATAAATTTTGCAGCTAGTCAAAAACAAAAATATAAATATAAATTATAAGTAAAATTTTTCAACGAAAAAATTGAAATAGAGCCATCAATTAATTTATTTTTCATTAAACAAAACAAGGTAACTTAAATTTAAAATCTATTTTTATTTTATTTTGAGATGTTTGTTAATAATTTGATGAGGTTTTTTTATATAATTCTTCCATTTTTGCTTTATTTTTTTCTTAGATTTGCTAATTTTTACTAATTGTTTTTTGAATTCTTGTTATAGTGTTTTTTTTAATTAATTAGATATATTTCATTGGTTTGTTTTGATTATACTTTGATTTTTTTTATGTTTTTTTTTAGCAGAATCACCAAAATTATCAATTTTTTCTCATGATATATTTTTTGATTTTAGGTTGAACCATGAACAAAATAAGAAGAATTTAATTATTTTTTTCAAAAACAATATTAATAACTCGCAGCCTAGTGAACCAACTCCAATGTGTAATGTTAAAGTTATGATTGAGCAACTCCAATGCGCCTCAGTTTACAAAGAACCCGCGTTGATTAGTGAGAATAGTTCTTTATTATTTTTTGCTTTATTTCAAAGTTTATCAAACATAAATAATGCTTCGTTTTAGCTAATATTTCTTATATACTTTGTATGTTTATATTTGATAGATATAAAGACCACCATTAAAGTGATGAATGTATTATAAAGATGAAATTAACTTCGTTGCTTTGACTCAATTTAGTATTTTTTCAAATCTTTTACCTCATAAAAATATCATTATATGTTTATAGTAAGTTATTTGAATAAAACTAAATTATACAGGTTTTTTTATATCTCATGTACAATAAAGTAAAATAAATATTATATTTTATTATATTAATTATGGCCCCCTAACAAATAATTCTAGCTCTGTCCCTGGGTGGAATATCACCGTGCAGGGGTTGGAGAAAAAAACATGTGGGTTTTGATGATATATATGAAAGAATTAGAAGAAGTCCAGTTCAGGGCATCTAATAATGTACACTTGCATAAATTCGTTGCAATCTTCTATCAAGTCCCTTGTTTCTCTACCTACCTAAACATACAACACACAGGAAAAATTTTGCTGCCACTTGTAAATAGGACCAGCACTATACCAACTCTCAATAATAAAAAGATTTCTTCTACTTTTACAGTCATTTATTAGTTAATTTCTTAATTAACTTTTAAGATAAATAATCAATTTCAAGAATTAAATTCTCATATATATATATATATATATATGAAATTCGGGTCAACACACTCAATCTACTTCCATGAAAATTAAATAAACCTTAAACAAACATTATAATTTTGAACTTAATGGATCAAAAGATAGAACATGTATCTTTAAATCTTGAAAAAAAAGTCAGATTGATGCATCATTCGGATCAAATAATAGTCAATTAGCCACCTTTAAAGGCTTGGAAAAGATACATTTTTTGACAGTTCATCGTCCCACGTTCTCTTTTTTGGCATTTGTGATGCAGTAGCTCATTGTCATGACAATAATTGGTTCGATTTGTTTTATTAATCTTCTAGTTCATACCTTTTTTCTTACGAGATATGCTCGAATCTCCCCTCACTATGCTCGAATTTCCCTCATTTTAGCGAGGTCATGCAATTTGCTTAATTATGCAAATGTACTCATAATTAACTCACAAATAATATGCAGCACATATACAATTAGTGGTGAGAACTTGGTTTAAGATCGACATAAAAAAAATCTTATATTCAAGTTTTTTTGTAGTTTTTTTTTAAATAAAGAAAATATGAGAATATGTGTTTCTATCCCAACTTCCTTATATATTTATATATATATATAACCAAACACTAATTAAAAAAATCGGCGTGACTCGATATAGTAGTCAACATGAAATCATGGAAGCTTATAAAAAGCTGTGGTTTGAATGAAAAATCCAGAAAAATGATGGCTAGACAGAAAATGTGTTGATCGTAATTGTTTAATGTTGGTAAGAATTAAATATAAATCCAAGGAATGCATGTCCTATCCAATACAACTACTGCCTGGAGCTGTTTGCCAACTCCCAAGAGTTGTGGATTTATGACTGGTTTAGAACCATCAGCTCCCCCTCTCTCTACACCAGACAAAAGCCTTGGCTGGCACCGAGTAATTGGATGGATTGAGAGATGAGATGGCATGCCTACTTCTGGCCAGCAATTGACCATTCTTCTTCGTGGCATACAGAGAGCTTGTATACGACCAAAAAAAACTGAGTAAACCTATGGAAGTTGAAAGCTCACTTGCAAAAAAGTGAAAAACTATACCTAAAAGTCTAACTAGAGTCCTCTAATGTCAACCATGTTAATTATTAGTTTAACAAACGTTAGAACTGAACATCCAGAGCTCCAACCTGACCACGTTGTGTTCTGAGAACTAGGGTCACTCTCTTATTAAAACCAAAATATTCGATCAATTAACTAAAATCCACCATTGTTGGACTTACGAGACACTGAGAGAACTTAGACCAGACATGACAGATAAGCTTGGAAGAACTTATCCTCGAACCCTTTCTGCCTCTGACGTCCTGGGTTATGCTAGCTAGGAGATAAGATTTTAATTATAACTAACGAGATTCGTTTGCAAAACGGTGGTAGTATGTATGAAGCTTAGCGGCCCAAGAAGTTTTTTTTCTCATAAAAAAAGAGTGTTAATTAGGAGTTCGTACGTGTTCATACATATTTTTATCGATGATGGGTGTATAATATAGTCTTACTTTAGTGTCGAATCATCCCATGTGGAGATGATTAGAAGGCATCTTCACTGAAAACTTGAAGGGGGGGGGAAAGAGAGACAAGGTTCCACGTTTTAATCATTTAGTCTTCTTATATATATATAACATTCGTAGTTAGATACCATCTAGTTATTGTTAGGAGAAATAAGAGATAAAAGACAATGAAAATAAAAACATAAAATTAAATATTTCTATATGATGTACTTTAAAATAAGAAATATAAAAAAAAAACATCTTTATAAACATCTTATCTTTGTTTTCTATCATGAGATAATAACCAAATATTATTTTATTGTCTCATGTTAAAATAGATGAATAGTTAAGGACAATTCTCCTCTCTCTCTTTTTTTTAAGAAAAAAACTTAAATTCATTCTAAAATTATATAAAAAAATTATTTTTTTATTTTTATTTTTATCCTTTTAACCAAATATTTTTTTACATAAGATGACTCTCGTTATGCTTTTAAGTATAATTTTTAGTTAATTATTAATGATGATGTGTGTTCACACCCGCATTTAATATATAACTCTCTAAAAAGTTTACTCTACGAAATCATATAGTAGGTTTTATCCTTTTAAAATGCCCATCTTAAAGAGAAAAATATTTTTTATGATTTATAAGTGACTAAGACTATAGTCTCTTAGTTGATGTAGGATTGGTTGCATCATCATAGCTTCCCAACACAAGGAGTCTGGGTGGTCGCAAATGGTTGATGTCTCTATATTTATGACATCAATATATAGTAATATGTGCTCACACTTGTAAATGGTAATTCCCATAAGAGATTGCCTAACTAGAACCACATATTGAATTTTATCATTTTAAAAAATATCTCTTGGAGAGATATATATTTTTTATACTTATAATCGACTAAGATCTCGTTTTCTAATCGATACAAAATTGATGACATCATCAATTTCTATACTTTTATATATATAAATTTTATTAATTAAACTAAGCAAGCTCCTCAATCAATAACCTTTCTTCAAGTTATAAAAAAGTGAAAAATTCCCTCTATCCTAATGCGTAATTAATTTGTTTTCTACCAGTTTGGGAAAAAATTAATTTTAATATGTAAAAATATTCTAAAAATACCACTTGATTTTTTTTTATATAAAAAAAAAAGGCTCGTCCTTGCTTGAATTCTTCAGCACACTTTATTTGATGAAATGAAAATTTGTAAATATATGGTGCTTAATAAAGGACTTGCTTAATTAGATTTGTGGGGTGGGGAGGTGATGCCTTATCTGCTCCACCTAAACCAACGAAAAAGAAGCCCATTTAATAAAACCCTTTAGACAGATTACAATTTTACAGCCTGCCCAGCATCTCCCAAGTTCATTCTCTGATTTTTGCATCATTTTATACAACAAATACACGGTTATAAAATCCAGTCCGGTTTATGATTTATTCAAGAATCAAGTTATGGTTTCAATAAATTAATCTAGATTAAGTTTGATTAATTTAAAATAATATTATCATAATTTTTTTCTTAAAAGTTGAAACAATGTTTTTTTAAAAAAAATTTAAGTCAAATGGAGTCTCGTATAAATTTTTGACCATATTAAAAAGATAATGAGTTGATCTATTAGGTTTGCAAAAATTTATTTTTCCTTTATTTTATATGCTTTCAGATTATTTTAATATGTTGATATTAAAAATAAATTTTTAAAAATTAATAAAATATTATTTTAATATATTTTAAAACTAAAAATATTTACAACCCGAACACCCCTTTCACTGCTCTCCTTTTCTTGCTAAAGATACTTTAATTTTAGACCAGTGCGTTACCAGTTGAATATTTTTTTTGTCATGCGAAGGTTGATTTTGCAGTATAATATGAATAATTAATTCTGGATCGTGTATTTTTAGATGCTCAAAAGAAATTTTATATTTACTAATTAGCGTGAAAAAAAAATGATGTATTTTATTATTATTTTATTAATGATTCTTAGATTCTTTAGATTTAATTTACTAGAACCTGATTTTTTTTCAAAAAAAGAAAAAATCTTATTTCACTGCCTGTAAATTGTAATTGGACTCCCTTGCCGGAGGCCATTTGCAAGCGAGGGCTTCGCCATGCTAATTGTTGGAAACATTCGCTAGCCCATGTTCTCACCTAATTTTCACAAGCTCCACACATTAACTTTTAGGTCAATTTGTAATGAGGTAGTTTTTATTGTTATAATTTGAAAGAAATTATTTTATAAAAAATATTTTGTTTGAGATTAATTTGGTATTTATGTATATTTGGTTAAAACTATGATTGAAATTGAGATTGAATAAAAAATAATTTAGTGTATTTAGTTAATAATGCCTTTTAAATTGAGATTATAAAATAATTTATTTATATATATATATATTAATATTGATGGTTTTTAATTTAAATATATATATTTAACTATTGCTATTACATCATGAAATAAATAATATTTTATATAAAATATTTTTTATTGTTCCATTAAACTATCTACAATTCCATCACGTATGAAATACATCTAACAAATACTACAGTTTTCTTAGTTTTTTAGGAGAGCAACAACATCAGGTGAAATATAATCAGAAACAAAAATAGGATTGTGATCAATTCTGCAAATGCTACGTCATCAAGCGATCTCCGTCTAATTTATGTAGTGTCATTAAATAATATTTAACATTAGTTTTTCAAATAAAACACAATTAAAAATAAAAAAATTTTTTTTTTTTTTATTGGTCGGACCCGGTTTCAATGTATTTTTAGCTTCGAATCGGACCCAGTCCAGTTAGAATAGTGTAGCAATGCTCCATTATTCATGTGATTCCTCCACGCAAGAAGCAGCAAAGTTGTGCTTTTGGTAAACTTGTGGCACAACCATAATTTATGGTGGGTCCTACCAAAATAAAATTGTTTTTTTTGCTTAACCAAACAACAATATATGTTGTTGTGGGTGAACCTCACCCGCGGCCACAATATCAAACGGCCACGTAGTTCCTAAGCCTAAGAGCTTGGGAAACATCGACACCTTCGAATGATCATTCTTAGAAGAGAAAGTAAATCTTTTAACTCTAAATCACCTTCTTCAATGAAAAGTAATTAATGCTATAGGTATTTTACTGATCCTTTTATCCTAATCTAAATATACCCCATAAAGATTTTATCTTTGCTTAACAAAAAAAACTTTATTTTCTGTAGGTTCAAAGATCTATAAATACCTATGTGACCCAAAACCCTAGCACATCTTACAGTAATACCCTTTGTTCCATTCTCCATGGCTTCAAATCTCAACCCAAACATGGTTAGACTTAAGTTTACTTATTCATGCTTTTCATTTTTATCTATTATCAATCTTGTTTTGCTTATTTTTTATATATAAAAAAGTAATATGATCCATCATTTGCAATCTTATGGTTTGAAAGTTAACACCAGGTCCCCTGATTGGCACAAGACATTGACCAAAGTATTGAAAAGAACTAAAAGTGATTAATTAAGTAATTTCTCTATCATTCATCATCGGATTGATTGTATATCAATCTACCATCATGTCTATTTCAAGGATCAGTTACTCTATAGATGTTGAACTCACATGTAGAGTGAATCTAAACAACTTGATTAGAAAGTTATCAAGGGAAGGAAAACATGCAGATATCTATTAGGTTGAAACTAGAAATCACCAAAATAGCTACCACTATCATCTCCGAGCTGATTATCATCAACCAGTGTCAGGATTTCAGCAAGGCTATCACCCAAGACATGCTACGACCACTTACTATCCACAAAGACCTCAATATGGCTATGGCTATGATCCCCACAGCTATTACCCTGCATGGGTTTAGAGCTTCTCTTCATGGATAGATCAAAAAATGATTCAACCTAAACGCTTAAATTATTAGATAATGTTTCAAGATATAATTTATATTATTCTCTAACACATCCTTTTAAGTAAAAGTTTTTTAGACTTGAAACTTATACAAACTCATATTACCTTGTGCTTATTTTTTATCAAATAAATAGGGATGGTGAGATTCGAACTCATGACCACTTGGTTTTCAAGGCTTTGATACTATGTTAAAAAACTAATTCAACCTAAAAACTTAAATTATTAGATAAAGTTTAAGATATAATTTATATTATTCTCTAATAAATAAAAACTATTATTTTTATCTAGTCTCCTTCGTTTTTTTTTGTGTTTTTGTGGTGGTGGCCCATGGTTTACGTGGCTTCTTTGTCCATTGGTCTTGTAAATCCCAATTTTATTATAAAAGGATCTACACCAATTTTATATTTCTTTGAGAGTTTGGTTGCGAACTTATTTAGAGTTTATGGACTATTTCGTACTTACATAAACCATAATTAATCTGGCTCGATATAAATTTGAGAGCTGAATTTTCAGATTTCTTTATTTTCCTAATTGTTTTGAGATTTTTCTTTCTTTCTAGCTTAGACGTCCAGTTTAACTATTGCTTAAATAATTTTATAACTTATTTACAAAACATACTTGGTACTACACATTTAAGATTTATACGATCAGGGTTTTTGTAATTTAGAATTTGAGAAATACTAGGTTTTTGGAATTTTGCGTATAGAGTTATAAATTATATCTGGAAAATATAAATTATATCTGGAATTTTGGTAATTGACTTTTCCAAATTATAAATCTATGAACACAAGGCTGTTACATTGTTAACTGGAAAATATTAAGCATTAGATTTGGTAGATTTTGTTGTTTAAAAATCAGATAAAAAATATAAATAATATATTATGATAGCAGTTGTTTTTTCAAAATGTTTTTCACTTAAAAATATATTAAAATAATATTTTTTTTTATTTTTTTAAAAATTTATTTTTAATATAATAACATCAAAACAATCTAAAAATATATAAAAAATCATTTAAAAATAAATAAAAATAAAATTTTAAAAAAATCACCCCGTAATATTTATTTATTTTTCTTCCTTCAATGATGTGTCAAGTGCCAAAATGGCTTTGTGCGAATGCGATGGCTCACCTACCTTTCCTTCAACTAGCCAATGCATAGGGCAATTCTAGAATCACTCTGAAACCATTTAGCTATGGTCTATACAGAAAGGTAGATCATCATTATCACCTTTTTCTTTGCCCCGAACATAATTAATCTACTTAATGGGTGCTTTATGTAAATTAATTTTGATACGTTAATATAGTATATTTTGTTACATTATCGTGTTTTATTTTGATGAACTTAGTTTTGAAAACGCAGGGCTGCGCCCCGAGCACGAAGGGAGGTAGCGCTAGACCAGTCATCACCTTTAATTACCTTTATTAGTTTGGATTGGTGAACTGTTCTCGCCGGAAAACTCAAAGCACAACACCCACGACCACCAGAAAACTCAATAACACCACACCATATAATAATAAAACTATTCCTGCGGTCCTGTGATTAGAACCTTGATGAACAATAAACAATCCCTACAGGATTATGATCCAATATACTCGAATTAAAAGAAAATTCCCTCCACCTAGAATCCCCCAAACACCCTCCTATTTCCTTTCTTTTTACAAGAAATTAACCTCCAAAAAAAATAAAATTAAAAATCAAGAATATGACTCTAATTCTCTCCAAGTCCTAATCTACATATCTCCTCCACCGGAGGAGTATCCCACATGGAAGCCCTTTTCTTCATTTCATTGAAATCAACAGCACACTGCTTCGTGTTCAGACCCCGAATCCTCTTCCTTTCAGAGGCAAACTCCTTCCCTGCATCTCTATCGAAAATCTTTTCCCACCCTGCCTCAAAATCACCATGGGCATCACATAACTTAAGCGTCCCGTTTTCCCAGTTAGTCCAGCTCCAATCTTTATAAAGCCATGTCATGATATCACCGACACAAGTCCCTTCACAAACTGGCTTACATGGCCTGCATTTCGCACCACTTAGCGGGCCTGGACTTGACAATGCGGCCACCGGCACACCAAAACGGCTCGGAGGAAAATCATATTTCCGATCCGAAACAATGCAAAAGGGTAATCTTCTAGTATCAAAAGGTACACCTTGTGTGGTAAGCTGGGCCTTGAAAGCAGTTTCCGAGTTGAGTTGACGAAATCCGGCCGCGTCGAGTTGGGGAACTAAAGAAAGACGGGAAAGGGCCACCGTTGAAGTGTTGAGATCACCGATGCCAAGCCGGTCATTAAGGCCACCATAAGTGGACCCCGGTGGAACCAGGTAGTGACCTGGGATGAAATTTTCGGGACCCAACGGGGCATTCCAGTACCCGTCAACACGCGTACGAACTATCCAATCATACTTGAACCCCTTCAGGTTCTGGTATTCCTGGATCATTGTCAGACATCCTTCCACTAAGTTGAAGTACTGGAGTAGGCCCTGAAAGAATTAAAAGCAACAACACACACATGATCACCTTCATCATCTTGTTCATTATCAATACCAAGACGACAAGTAGTGCTTATCAGGTGGAAGTGGGGTCAACCGGAATCAATGGAGCGTGGTGGCACTTCCGAACACGACATTTTCAATGCTTGAGTGGGGTCCCATAAAATAAAATAAGTTAATGGTAAATTTTCAGTAAGATAAAAAAGTAAAGGTGGCTGCACGTAGAATTAATTATGGAAGTGATGGGATCGAGGTTTACACTATCTAAACATTTGTGTGTTCCGATACTTGAAATTTGGTTTCAATAGCCATTGTAAAGCTAATTATCCAAAATTCAAACAGAGCTGCATCCATTCCATTCCATTTCTTATCTGAACTTGGACTATCACTTAACCTCATGCTTCTTTAGAACATAATCGTCGATTTCAGATTCGTTTGGGAAAGTTGTGGCTTTTAGTTATGGCCATGGCTTCTCAAAAACCACAAATTTGCAGCTCCTGAAACTAATTACAAGTCATGCGCGAAATGGACTCTAATATTAGCTTTTTTGAGCACTTCCAAACACTTTAGAATTTTGCTTTTGGATGAAAAAAGATAGAAAAAAAAAAAAGGCGAAAGCTGGTGACAGCACTTAAATAGTGTTTGTTATTTTACTTTTTAAAAAATTATTTTTAAATAAAATATAAAAAGAAGATATTTAAAAAAAAAAAAGCAAAATGTCACCGCAAAAACAAGACCCTTGATGATACAACAAATTCAAAACACTAATCATCAAATTGAATTCGAAATATCCAAAATCCCCAATATATTCAAACCCAACCTCCTATGTTTTCCAACTCACAGCAGTCATGAAAATACCATATAATATTTAGAAGGTTTTTGTCAATCTCAGCAGGACGTGCTTGTAAATTTGTGTCTTAATTTGCTTAAAATTCCAGCAAAAACAACAGCCCAAAGGTTTCATAAACTATACAACAGCCCTTGTATTATTTGCCTAACTACAAGGTTATCTTAAAAGGCACGAATAATTATTATAAAAAGGTGTCACAAAAATAAAAAGAAAAGAATAATAGTAACACTGTTTTATTTATTCAAGGAAATGCCTACTGGTAGTGATGAGTGAATCCATGAAAATTCTCACAACTTTATCTGAAATTTGAACCCTCATGGCGCATCTTTTCTTTTTGAGAAAACAAAAGAGGAGACCACATTATTCTCTAAAAAGTTATCAAATCGTAATTTACCATAAAAAAATCATTAAGATTAGATTAAAAGCTTGTTTGGAGTATAGTTGTGGATGTTTTTTAAATAGTTTAATTTTTAAAAATTATTTTTAACATTAAAACATCAAAATAATTTAAAAACATTAAAAAATATATTAATTTTAAATTAATAAAAAAATAAAAAAAATTAAATATTTTTAAAATCCAGAAACAAACAAATCTTAAATCAGGTAAATATCCAATTGCTGAAACAAAATATTAAACCTTAAGAAAAACATTGTAGTGAAGGCAAAAGGGGGGCAAACCTGGATGCCATTAGGAGAATTAGCAGCTGTAAGGACACGGAGCTGAGGCAAGGTCTCGGGCAGAGGTTGAGGAATGATAATCCGGACAGAGGCGAGCCTTGGCACAGTTTTCAAGATGGAGAATTTGAAAGCTTTGTTATCAAAATTGCTGTGTAAAAAAAGGTCTGAATTTGGATACACTTGTAAAATATTCTTCACAATCGAGGGTCCAGTGAGTTCAAACCTCCTGGCCCCACCAACTAGACACACGGCTATTCTCGACCGATCCAGCTCATCTTTCCACTGAGTCGAGTCACTCGGATTCACAGGCGGCGAACTAGGGTGAGCAGTTGATGAAAGATTTGTTGCTGGGGAGGTGGAGGGGAGTGTAATCAGGGTGGTTTTGTTGAAGAAATGGGAAGCGAGAGGGGAAAGGGTGGAAAAAGGGTTGGTGGGTGTTAAGGAGATAGAGAAGAAAAGGAGGAGAGAGAGAGGAGGGATGATCAAGAGGAGAGGTTTCCAATCTAGATCAGAGAGCCATCTTGAGATTATGGAGTAAGGTCATTTTTTGGGGGATTGGTTCAGCATGTTATGCAGGTGAAGAAGAAGAAGAAGAAGAATAAGCGTTGGATCTTGGTTTTGGCTGCACCCATGAAGAGGGAAATTGCTGAAAATCTTGAAGGAAAGTGAGGGCTTTTTGCTCTGGTTTGGTTATGGTGTGGCCTTTTTGGTTTGGTGGAAAGGAAGAAGATGATGATGATACATGGGATTTTCGGTGTCAGGAATGTAGAGTGTTTTTTGGCTTGATCATGTGAAATTGGACCATGCTTAATTGATTTGTTTCTTGCTTAAATTTCAAGTTTGTGGCCGTAATTATGCCGTAATTAATTAAATTAAATTTACTTGTAATATAGTTTGGTAACGATGGATGCCTGAGATTCTGGTTGGGGTGGTGAGTGGATTCATTACCAGATGTACATTATTTTTAGCTGTTAGGAACACCATCAACCCAATTCATGACAGCCTTTATTATAATAATAATAAATAAATAAAAAAACAAGGAGATACGAAAACTGATAATTTAATTATTCATCCGTAATTAATACAGTCTTTAACAGCTTAGTAGTTACTGGTTTATAGGAGTTTGCTGGCGTTCCGGTCAAATTTCTTTTAGATTTAATAAAAAATATTACATGGTACATAATTATGTGATATTATTATTAAAATATATATATATATATTAATTTTAAAATATTTTGACAATATTATTTATCTAGTTCGAATTTAAAATAAAATATTATATATTATGCTTGAACATCCGATGTTGAGTATAGAAATAAATTTATATTCATGTAATACAGCGGTTCTAGCATGATTCTCTCGTTCACTCGTTACGATGCGTGAATAAACCACTGCTTGGGAAAAAATAATAAGGCATTTTATTTTATTTTTGCCTGGTCAAGAGTCTCAAGACTCGTGCTCGCAGGCATCAAGACATGTACCGTACAGCTGTACAAAAATGTGTGATATTTCGCCTTTCACAGTGCCTTCCCTAGCTTTCTCGCCCGCCCAATATTCTTGAACGAAAAAAAAAGAGGATGCAAAATTGAGACCAACTACTTTAATTTTTGAGATCTTGTATTATTCTATGATGAATAGCAAGTAATTTACATCACTGAATCGATTTGTACGGGCTCTTTAATTCGCAAACCAATCTTATAATAGATATTAAATTCAATCCAATTTAACGGGTGATTTGAGAACCTAACCAAAGTTAGATTTCACTTAAATTATTTAGACATTAACGTGATTAAACTTGAATAACCCAACAAGATGATTCATGATCTATTCAGCCGAACACAAATGTAATATGATCAAATCAACCAAAAATTATTGATTTAGAATGACTTAATAACCTCAAATTAATCTAGCAATCTAGTGACTCAAATCTTATACTTGGTCAAACTCCCGATTGGTTTTTAATGTCGCATCCAACATCACTGTGATCTTTAGAAATTAAAAGAAAAAATTTAACAAATAAATGACATCTTGTTTTTATAAACAAAATAACTTGTTTATAGAGTTGTTACTTAGTATTATGATCACTAAGAACTATAATTAGTCTTAAGAGATTTTATGATACAAATATGTTTATTTATGTTTAAAGGAGGATATTATCACTTCTAAAATATCATATCTAAGATAAGCTGCATTACTGATTTTGTCTTAACTTACTAATAATTTGTTATATCATGGTTTCCCTATAGTATTTCTAGCTCTGATATTAATAAATATTGGGTTAATATTCTTAACTCTAGTATCAGTAAATATCAAAATTAATATTTTTTACTCTAACATCAATAAATACCGGGGTTAATATTTTTAACCCCAGTGGTAGTAAATATCAAAAAGTCAATATTCATCATCTATCCACTTCCATACATCAATATTAGGTCAAGTTATAAAATAGACATTAAAATCAAGAATAGCAAAAATAAACATTTAACCTGTAAAGAAGGCTTTGGCTCTTTTATTCTAATATCTTATCAATATTTATTTTTTTAAAAAATTTAATATATAAAGAGCTTCAGTGAGTCATCTTATTTGGACCAAACTTTTAATAAGTTTGGTAAACTTATTATCAATCCCAAAAATACATGCAAATAAAAATATATTTTTTTTATTTCAATGCCAAAAGCACAAATATATATTTTTTATGTTAAAAACACAAAATGATTTTTTTTTATGCTAGACATAATTTTTTTTAAAAAAATAAATTATGCAAAAGACATTTTTAGGCCTTATTTTTTGTCCATGGCCATAATTCAAAATTTTCAATGGTTAACACACACACGCCATCTTTTTCACTATTTCACTCACACACACTAAAAATTATCCATAAATAACTTGAAGCAATAACAAACACAAAATCATCCAAAATTCAGATAACACCTTCTGAAAATTTCGGCCAGCATTATAGGCAGAAGAGAGAGAGGGACGGAAATTCCTTTATTGTTGGTGGGTGTTATGGTGACAACGATGAAGATGAAGGGGTGCAGTCTCGTAGTTGAGCAAAGATTGAAATAAAGGTGGTGAAGGGGAGAAAGGCTTACTCGAATTTTAAAAATCAAATTTGAAAATAAATTTATTTATAGTTTGTTTAAACAAAAACACACTATGGTCCATAATTCTTCTATAAATGATCAAATTGCAACCTCAATCAAAAATCAGAATAGGTTAAAATTGAATTATAACACTTACATTTATGGTACGAAGTCTAACAATCTCCAGATATACAAGCTCTCTCCTCATTTTTCATGTAAATATTATTTAATCCATGAGTTTTTATTAAAATAACCGGTCAATCCCTATAGTTTAAAAAATAGAATCTTTCTATTTGAATCGTTTCTTATAACTGAGTTCTTCCATTAGTTTTCCATGATAATTTAATTATTATTTTACTAAAATATCCTTCATTTCTATTGAAATATCAAATTTTACCTATTACAAACAAAACTCAAAGAATAGGCAATTTGGACATTTACTAAACAAGATCAACAGTCAAATAACATCTAAAAAACAAGGATTAACTTGTAAAATCTCAAGAAACCAGGGGCTGAATAACATCTTGCATCCATAGTCGAGAGAGGAACCAATGACATCATATTGATTCCCTCTAAAAAAAAAATAGATACAAAGAGAATAGAAATAAAATACTACTAATCACTCCCTAAAATTCCCCACCCTATTCTAGGAAAATGATATATCATCCAATATTTAGACAAATAGAGAGTGCCCAAAACCCAGGATGCATTTGTCATCCAAAGAATGAATAAATGAAAAGCACTAATTCACAATACTCTTTCGTGGGACGTTTTAAACAAATATGATTGATTGGATTCAGATGAGATAAATATGAAAACACCTAGAACAAAATAAGGAACCTGAAAAATCAGGTCTTCATTGTGAGGGAGGGAGAGGGGAGTCTGGCAAGTCATCGACTGGAGGTGGAGGAGATGGCCCGAAGTCGAGATTTGGGTAGACACCCGGTGGCCTTTCCCGGGGTTCGATTGATAATAACTGGCTTGAATCACCCACGACATCAGCCCATCCATAATGAGGTTCAGCCCTTTTTTCAAAAACATGAAATTTTTAAGTTAATCCAATTGTATAAGTGAAATTTACATCTTTAGTGCAAGTACTAAGAAAAGCACATTCTTACTCATAATAGGTTTCTTCGTCCACAACAATATCCCAGCTTTCACTTGTCGTGCTTTTTCCGTATTTGTGAACTTTCCTGTAGGATAAAGAATCATTGGATGATGGTTGCCAATACAGCATGCAGAACAGCATGCAGAACAAACTAACATATAAACAGAGTTGCATACCCGTTTCCAAAATGTTCCTCTCCCCACGTCCTTGACCAGCCTGAACATGAAGCACAGTAAGTTACACCAGACTCCAGAAACTATGTAAATATAGTCAAACATGGACATTTCAATCAGACAACTCGATCAAGTCATTTTGACAAGAACAACTCATGGGCTGAGTTAGTTCCTGTTCCCCTCCTAAATACATGGTAGAATGTCCTATCGAGTCCATTTGTATTCCACAAGTGCACATCAGTGATGCACTGGATTTCTTAATCTCCACAGCTAAAGCGATGAGAAGAAAGGAGTTTGAAGCTGTAGTAGAAACTAATTAGACCTGCTTACAACAAACCTAGCAAGTTAGGAGTTCAAATATGTGAGAGAAGTTAATCTTCCTGGATTGTCAATGTTGGCGGGTTACTGTGAAAGTGAGTTTCCAAATCAATGTATGGGTAATGAGAGTATCCTATGAAGAATGTACTTGAATAAGTTTCTAATAAACAAAGGCAGTGGTCTAAAGTAAAATCAACATAAATAATTAAAGGAGATTAGGTCAGAGGCACATATAACATGAGTAAACACATACGTCCACCAATTGGAGAAACATGCCATGTCTCTCCATGGCGTGAACCTATGCCAGCAAAGAACTTTTCTTCCCACTTGTCTCCCCATTTGGTTCCCAATTCAGTCTCGGCCCATTTATCTGTCCTGAGGAGTGAAACAAGAACACTTGGTGAAACTATTTTCAAGCTCTTCCAATTACGAGGTTAATTGAGACACATGAGGAGGAGTAAAACTTGGTGCAATCTTTCCATTATTCCCAAAGCAGAGTGATAGGTACAAAGAAAGGAAGTGCTATTGAAAAATTTAGACCATTTAAGTTTCACATATTTTCTGAGATATTTTTATTGTATCATTGTTCAAAATAATGACCGCTTTCTAAAAGTTTCCAAGGACAGAAACAATTATTCATATATTTGGTTTCAACGCATATTTCATGGTAACTGTTCCTCCTACATCTACTGCACCTTCAGCATCTGAAATCCTGAAAATTTCTATACTAATAGTTAGGCTGTGAGTCATACATGCTTCCACCAGACCTTTCAACTGTTTATAACTGATCTCAAAGCCTCTTTTCTTAAGACATCAATAGATTAGTAATTTGACATGGATGATGACAGATAATGAGTATACAAATGTCCAAAATTATAAGAAAGCTAAAAGCAGATTGAAGTCCAAAGAAAAGATATGACGGGGAATGGGAAAACCATTTTGTAACAGAGCCTCTTCCATCGTAATGCTCTCCCCACTTCTCCCACCATGACTGCTCATTCAATCTTCCATACTTATTTGCTCCTTTCTCAGTCCAGCCTTTAGCATCATATTTCTCCCACCTGAGTCCAAAATTAAAGCATACTTAACCAAAACAACTAATATTCACCATAATCACTCTGCATTGGAATATTAGCTTACCATTTCTCATACCATCCAGCATTTTCAGTGCCTGATTTCGCTTGTTTCTGTGCACTCCTCTCTATTCTTGCAAGATTACTGCAGTAACAAAATAAGAAAGTGATTTATTTATGAAAAGTTCAAACCATGATAAACAGAAGACACTCGTTTCATGACCAAAGCTCAATTTTATTTGCATAGGCAGCATGGTAGAAACTATACCTCCATTCATCTTGATGAAGCATCTCTTGCCATGTTTCCCACCACGAATCCCCTTCAGCATTTCTTCCAGATTTCTCCACACCTAAGAAATATGAACTCGATTGAGGGTGAACACTTCAATATGATTAAACCTCCAACCCACTAAAATTGAAAATAATCATCATGTCATGTAAATGATAAGACAAACAATATACCTAGCTCTTTGTATCCTGTCCAGTCACTTTTCTCCCACCACTGTCAAGGAGATCAATAAATCCAATTAAATGCATCCACCTGGGATGATACTTAGTGGGGTTATAAAATCAATGACAAAGTTGAATAAATTGAAAAAAAAAAAAAAAAAACAAATCATGACAATTGACTAGTAACATCGAGCTGAACATTTCAGAAAGCTCGCGTCCATAACCTTTATCACCATTCCTACCAGATACTGGAAAAGAAAAGAAGGGAGCAAAGACAAGATGCAACCTTTCATAAGAAATTGCGTCGGCATCATCAACAACCTTTACTACGGTGTAATTCAACTTAAAGGGGGTGATTAGTTATAAAATCAAAACCTTGAGGATGATCAAGTCCTAACTTAATGAATTTTGGATACTGGGACTATATTCACATCGGATAGTACAAAAATGGATGTAAAACTGGTTACCACCTAGAATCTGGATTCAAAATCAGAACAAGTTCATTGCCGTCACCCATAAAAAAAAAAAGTAACATCCTGATAACCATTTTAGTAATGAATTGGTAAAAAAACTGATTCCGATACCGTTTTCGATTCACTCCCATATCAAATCAGATGCTCAAACAAGCAAAACATCATGTGATTAGGAAACAAAAGAAGAGATTATACCGTTTCTTCCCATTGGGTGGAATCATCATGTGATCGACCACCCATCTTCGTCCATCTACATCTATACCCATTTGCGCCAAGATCCTCTCCACTTTCTCGAAACCAAGTACTTCCATCTTCATTAGTCCCAGTCTCACTAACATTTTCCTTTAACAAGTTGATGCCCATATCTTTCTCATTTGCAATGCCAGTATCTACACAAGCCAATCATTCAGCAAATTGTTCAAAAAACAAATCACTTTGAACTCAACGCAAAACCCAATCCAAGCAGCGTGAAATTACCTCGCTTCGGCGGCGTATCTCGCGACTGTGGACCGGTGTTTCTCGGCGTACATCTCGGATAAAACTTCTCTTGTTTCGTACCAAACCGAGACCTACAGCATTAATTTCAAAAAACAATTAAAAATTAAAAACTCATTATAAAAATTAAGTGAAATTGGTAGTAAAATCACAGTTGAGTGCAGCGTCATACTGGTGAGAAGGAAAAGGCAATGCAGGAATGGCTTGGAATCGACTTCTATGAGAGCGTTTCTCCTCGGGTTTCTCAACACTATTACCCGACCCGGACGCTCTCCGAACTACTGAGTCAGAGCAGCAGCAACTAATTCGACTCACCCGAACTCCGTTACCGTCGAGGAACAACCTCCGCTTCTTCTTCCTCGAGTCCAACCCATGGCTATAAGCGTGGAACGGAGAACTGCTGAATCGGCTGAGCTTGAAACCGAGGTGAGCCGTAAAACCACTAGAACTCGCCGCCATTAATTACGAAAATGCCATCCAAGAGACAGCAAGTGTGGTTTTTTAAGTGATGGAAGGAGAGAGTGGAAGCTTCGAATTCTAATAAATAAAATAAAATTGGAACAGGTACAGGCAAAGGAGAGAATATCGGGGGATTTAAATATAAAAAAAAATTGTTGGTGAGACGTTTGCTTGACGAAGGATTTCTAGAGAGAGAAAGGAAGAGAGGAGGAGAGATGGGGGCGGTGAGTGTTGGGTGAGTGAGAGAGAGAGAGAGAGAGAGAGAGATCAGATCGGCAATGGCTGCGAATCCCGGGATTTAATCATACACGTGACTAGACAGGTCCCACCTTTGTGCTTTGTGATCCCTTCTTCCTGTCTCCTTTTTACACCTGTCTCTTCTTCAGCCCCCCTCCCTCACTCCTTTCTTCTTTCTTTGTTTTTTTTCTTGAGCTGGTACAAATTACAGTTTTAAATTAACTCAATAATTGGTTGATTCAGCGATCCATTATTAATGTGGTGGATGATATTTAGTATTTTTATTTAAAAATATATTAAAATAATTTATTTATTTTTTAACATTATTATTTAAAATTATAAATAAAACATCAAAAAAAATATTTATTTAATGATCTTTCAAAATAAAAATGCTTTTAAAAAATATATAAAGAAAATTAGTATATTTTCAAACGAGTTCTTAAAAAAATATATTTTATTTTAAAATATATTTTTTTCATCAAATCAATATAATTTTAATTTTTTTTTAAAATTATAACTTAAATTAACTTTTCAACTCGGGTCACAATAAATAAATTTTATGGATAACTAATTATATTTTTATTATTTATTTTTTGTACTATATTTTAATTAAATAAATTTTATAGTGTTTCATAAATAACTAATGGGATCATTTTAGTTATTTTGTGAGTTATACTTTAAATAAAAATAAAAAAAGCAATACAAGGTGAGAGAGAAATACGAAGAGAGATATTTTTATTATTTTATATGAGATATTTTTATTATTATTTATCTTCTCCTTGTATTTATTATATAAAAAAAAAACTAATAAAATATAGCACTATAAAATTCTTCACCGCAACCTATATTTTTTATTTATTTATTTATGTGGGTGTCCGGACCAGCTTGCGCTCACCATGACTAATCCCATGGCTCACTGAACATAGTACACGCTGAGACTTGAACCCAGGAGGCAGAGATAAGGAAGCCCTTGCCACCGCTGGGCTACAAGCCTTGGTGTACCGCAGCCTATATTTTGAACATGGAGGTGGTACCCTAAGGGACAAACCAATAATCATAAATCTCGAAGAAAAAGAAAACAAAAGGAAAAATTCAATAATACATCATTATATTGAGAAACGGCAAAGCTTACTCCGAGGATTTTGATTGAGATTTGACTAACCTGGAGATGGATACAAGACAGTGTAAACACAGAGACAAATGCTTATTTGATCAATTCAAAAACTCCATTATTCAAAACTTTATCATCTACAGATGAACAGAGAAAAAGCAAATTGAAATTTGTATTTTCAAAATATTTTGAAACTGTTTTCTAAAAGCCATCCACCATATTTCACAAGTACTTTTGGTTTTGTGACAAGATAATAAAGATGCCTCTATTTGGATTGTTGTTTTCAATAATTTTTGCCTTGATCTTCTCCGCGGCGAAGAGATTGTACCGCACATGATAACTGATAAGAAGATTTTTTATAGAGGGGAAAGAAAAAAAAATCTAGAGATACTATCGGTTGATCTTCGATATTTTCAATAATATAGATAAATTTATAATTAGAGTTTTGATATCCATCCGATAATAAAAATGATTTTTTTTTCATTGTGATTTTACAAAACTTTGCTTCTAAACATCCCACCAGGATAATGAGATATATTCGTGGTCACAACCCACGAATGACTATGGTCTGCAAGATCAACAAACCCTAAAAGAATCTAGGTATTTTCTTGATAAGTCTTTATTGATGATGACTTTTTATTCTTGCTCAAGAAGAGCAAATATCCATCCACTCTAGCGCATCTTGGTGGATGTTGGTTGAGAACTCCTCACATTGAAAGGGAAAATTGAAAGGAAAAATATATACTGAGAAAAATTAGAAGTTATCACCCAATAATTAGAAGTAACTATGAATCCTATAAATTGGATATGATTTTAAATATTCAAGTATTAAGTTAGTTATATCTAAATAAAGAATGATATAGCTTTTATCGTATTTTTTTTAATGGAATGTTATATTTATTGTGTTTTCTCCTAAATGTAGCTTTTTTATTATCATTACTTATTCTAATTATTTTAAAATAATTTCCAATTTATTTCTGATTTTTTTCTAGAGAAATTTAACATTGGTACCTAAAAATAAAAGTCTTATTGTTTTGGTTATTCATAAAAAAATAAATTTTAACATTGGTCCATTTTAAAATGAGACTTGTTATTCTGGTTATTTACAAAAAAAAAAAAAAAAAGAGACACTTAATCCTCTAAAAAAGATACATGTCTTTCAAAAGGTTTTGATATCATACTTCTAAAAAAGAAAGTTGTCATCTAATCCACTTCTTAAATGGGCGAGACCCATGAGAATGGTAAAAATGAGAATGGGCTTTGGCTCATTTATTGTAACTAATTTTCTAAAACATGTTTAAAAATTATCATTCTTAATTAACGGACTTTGAAGAAATTAATTTGACATTGCTTGATTGAAAGATCTAAAATTAATTGATGGATTGCTTGATTTGAATGGATTTTGGATTTAATTGGACAAAATCTTTGAACTAAAAATAGGAACTAAATGGGTTGGATAAAATTAATTTAACTCATTTGGACTTAATTGGATTGGACTAAGTTGATTTTAATGAAACAAAAGGGATTGAAACAAAGTTATATAAAAGTTAACTGGTCCTTGGAATATTCCCTCATTTTTATTTTATTCTCTGACTTATTTTGTTTTTAATTTAATTAAATTAGTGTTTTTAATCTTAAAATTTTTTAATTTAGTTATTTAGTTAATCTTTTCAACACAACCACTTTCAATGTAGTCATTGGTTTTTAAATTCATGCAATTTCAAATGAACTTGCCCCCGAATCTTTTTTTTTGTATTCTTTTTAAAATATGTACAAAAATAAAAAAAATGAATTACGACAGATCTTATCCAAATTAAATTAGAGTTGCCACTTCATAAAGCAAACACTTTTTTTTTCGTTTTCTTCGACATTTTCTTGCATTCTCACCACACATTGGCATGGTGACATGGCTCGCCGTGAAATTTTGATAGTGGATAAGGGCTGAAAGCTAGGCACCTTGCGTGTCATGAAATAAGTGGCAGGAGATGCTTATGGTGATTTAGACCGCCACTTGTCAACATGACATGACATGGTGTGGAAAACTTGGAGCTTTGCCGTTGGACGAGGAAACCAAAACGTTTTTAATGCTGACTCGTACCAATTGTGCTCTGGATAAGCTTCATGTCACTTCAAAGGACAACATGTTCAGAAAGGTCTCTGAGGCGGTAAGTAAAGAGAACTCTATTTGTTATAGTGAACGGAGGATCAATGACAGCCATATCTTCGTTTTCGTCTCCTTTTTTCAGGTTTACATTCGTCAGCACAAAAAGGACCGCAGCCACCTCACCCCTCCTCAAAAAGAGGCCCCATCTCCGTCCAATGTGGAAAACTCAACGAGATGACCGATTTCGATAAGGAGGAAGAAACCCCACTATGAACCAGCTATATCCACAATAATACCTTTCCATAAATCTTGGACCCTAAAGACTGGTTCCTCGAATTCAACGGCTAAGATTCTTCCCAAAAAATCATTATGAAAAAGATTATCGGAGTGTTAGTTTTATTCATCTAATCCATTGAAGAACTCCTGATCTCAAATGATAGATTTATAGATTTAGATGACCATACAGTTGAAAGTTGGCAAATCGTGTCCTCGTGGATTCCATTGAATATAAATTTGTTCCTTTTGCAGAGTATTGTATACATACATGCATGGTAATATATAGCGTCGAATGAAGCTCTTCCGCATCTTAACAGCACAACAAGCATCACTTAAACTAGCATCGACATGATGAAAAGACTTCAATGTTGCGCTAGAACAGATTCTTGACAGCAACCCATTAGAATTCGCATTGCTTAACTGTTTTTTCAATGTAGTTCTAGCCGGCATGCGGTGTTAGTGGAAACTGCCACAAGATGGTTTAACGTGGGGAAATCTGTGATGAATTCATTTTCTGGGGAGATAAGGCTTTACTGATTCTACAACCACCTGCAAGACATGACAAGCAATTTTAATGATTAGACTGTGAACAAATGTCTGAATGAGTTTCTCCATGCCATCTAACTTTCAAAGTGTTGTATTAGTGGGTTTGGTTTATTACACCCTTAGCAAGAGAACATGGACTCTGCAAATACAATTCAAATTGAAGCTTCTAATAGTAATGCAAGTAACGTTGTGTAGTACTCAAACCAACAATTAACTTGGCAGCCTTGGCCAGGAAGGTGCATGGCTTTTGCAATAAGAGGCTATGCATCAGTGCTAAAATTCTTTTCTCCGAATAAAATGAGTGACACTTCCTAATGTTTCTTGCTATGGTAAATAATTAGTGACCTTACCCTCCCATCATAGGATAAAGATGCAAAAATCCAAGGTTCCCGAGAACTCCAAGCAAGCCCTATTATCACAAGTTACTGGTCAGTTGGAGTTTAAAATTTACAGTTTAAAGATAACATATGGCTTCACTTGTTACCATAGACACTGTCTTCATAGTCATTGAATGAGAACAGCAGCGGATCAAGTTTCTGAGATGGTGACGCAACCACACTGCTAAATACAACCACATGATGAGATTATCAGGACCAAGAAGAGTGAAAAAGCCAACTAACACATCTGGTAAACAAATAAGAAAATGACCTTCCAGATGTCAACTCATCACTGGTTGTAGAAGCGAACCACAAATTGACAGTCGAGTCTGTACCACCACTCTGCAAGAACATACCTCTGATCAGGAAAATGCTAATAAATAACATAGATAGAAGAAATGGTAATTTGTTTTGTTAAAAGTAACAGTCATCCAGACAATGAATGACTTCAAATGAAAGGATATTTCTCCCACTGCCTTATTCATAAGGCATATAATAGATGATACATAACAGCCAAGAAACAGCGATAATTGTGACCAGAGCTTTATACTCGCCATATGCCATAAGCAATGTCCCTTTGAGAAAGCACATTCTTCCCAGAAATAAAAACATTGCACTCAGAAAAGGTTGCTTAACCTTCCACCTATGAACTCAATTGTATTTTGACAATTTTAGACAAAGGGTGCTCTTTAGTGATTAACTCTCTATGACAGAAGACATTATGGAAAAAAAGGATGGTGCCAGTGTTCGCGCGCATGTGTGCAAGGCAGGGGAGATTAGAGAGAGGGGGGAGAGAGAGAGAGAGAGAGACCAGAATCAGTCCATCATATTCAGGGTTACATGTGACCGCCCATGTCCTGCCAAAATTTGGAAACAGTGAGAGAATATTATTCCACTGGAGGAGGAGCAAATACAAAACATCAAACTTGATTAAATAAGAACATATGATGCACATGCAATAAGATGACCAGAATAGTTCATCAGAACTGCGACATGGAAGAAATGGATTACCAATGTGAATGTCCACGAAGCTCATTTATAGGAACCTTTGGCATTCTAAGATCCCATACGTGTATCCCAGATTCATCCTCTGCAGTAACCTGTAATGATTAATTCATTAATGCCGATGGATCTCAATAGTCAGCAGTATCATTGCCAAAGAACAGCATTATTTAACAAGAATATTTTGACAGATATTGAAGTTCATGAAGTGTCACGAGAAAGTTAAGGATCTTTGTAACAGAACATTATTCTTTGCATTTGAAGCCAATTTCAATCAGGTCCTTTCCCTGATGCCCTCCTTGGTAGTTTTCTCCATATTTAAACAAATCTCAAAAGGACAATGCAATAGTGTTTACACTTTTGATGCCCTCAACCGCTCCAAAAAGCATATTACACATGATTAGATATTGAAGAAGTGATGCACTTCTAGAGGTAAACAGAGTTACAGGGTAACACTTACCAGTATATGCATCTTCCTGGTGTCATAGTCGACATTGCGCACATGGCCACACTCAATAGAACTTGTTTTCCTGTAAACACATAAATCATATTGTTAACCATGATCGAAATGCATCATCTAATGGCAAGACACCAGCCAATTCGAAGTTCCAGAAAAACCAATTAAAATTTTGTAAGAGAAAAGAAGTCAGATTCTCAACAACCGATGTAGAGATCTGTGCATAAAGCTAAACTAGAAGCCAACAACCTATTATTCAAATAAATAAAACAAAATCTTAAAACTCATTCATCTGTGTTAAAGTCTAATAAAAGTTAACAAGGTAAACTCTCCAGTTCAAGACTTGGAATGCTAGTTATAATGAATAGATTTTTAAAAGAAATAGGAAAAGATGTGCAGAACTATCATACTTCATTGTCCGTAAATCCCAAAACTGGACAGAGGATTCACAAGTTGCTGCAACAGCATTCACATCATGTGGATCCCAGGCTCCACCAGATAAGTAATGAAGCATACCTGCTGACTCCTTCGATTGCACCTGGATTTTTGAGTAATATATGAATAAGTATCAGTACAAGAAATCAAGAGTGAATTGTAACAGATTTGCACATTTCCACTTTACTAGTTTATCTTATCCACGGTCACCATTTAACGACAAAATCATATCTTCCAAAACACCAATTTCCATCATTTTTACATGGAAATAATTGTGTGACTATCTATATCTCATCATAAACACAAACACCAGAAACATAACTATGCTAGATATCCAGTACAACTTCTACCTGGGCTGCTTTTCTCGAACAATCTAAACTCCATAAGAAAAGATTTTCCTCATCAATGCTTATCAACTTATCATTTCTTCCAGATGGCCACCAGAGAATGCTGTTGGGTACCCACATATGGAAAGTAAGACAAAGGCAACCATGTAAGAATCCAAATATCCACAATTTAAGAACAAAACACAAAAATTCGACACCATAAAATACACACACACACAAAATCAAACAAGCAAGAGATAGATAAATTAACACTACAAACTCACCAATTAACCTTCCCAGCATGTCCATCAAGAGAGGCAATCCTTTCCAATTGTGGAGAATTTAACTGGCCATATAACTCGGGAATCTGCCACACCGCGGCTCCAAATGACTCACCTTCAATCACACAGACAGAATCCCATCAACCACACTAATTCAGCTCACATACTAATTCTCTAATTGCATGATTTAAGGCGCCCAGTGCCGGATTGTTATCTCATGATAAACAAATTACTGATTAAGAATTCCATAATCAAACAAATGCAAGCAGATCGCAGCGAGTGATTTACCAGTAGAGAAAACAGTGGAGAAAATGCGTTGATCAAAAGGACAAGAAGAGAGATCCCAGATCTCATTAGGATGCGAAAACAACCCTTCACATATCAATTCAGTTCCCCCTGAAGATAACCTAAGCAAATGCACCTATTCCACATTACAATTTCACTCATTAGATCCAATAAAATAGTCAACAAAACAATCAAAATGTAGCGCACAAGAGATTTGACCTCGTTTTCTTCTCTGAGACTGAGAGTTCCAGTGATAAAGCTGGTGTGATCCGTGTCTGCTTTCACATCTGATATGCACCTTGCCTGGAGGACATTGAATTTATGGAGCGAAATTAGGGTTAAAATTGAACAGATTTTATGGAGGAGAAGGAATTAGGGTTTGTAGTTTTGACCTGATATTTGAGTCCATAGCCAATGCCTGATGATCCTCCTTGCATTTTTTTTTTCTTCTCGCTTTACTTGAAGATGATGAAGCCAAGATCGAAGCAAAGGTATTGTGTGGAATCTGTTAGTTTTTCTTTTATTTTTCTCTCAATGTTAATGCTGGCCCATTAAGAAGAAAATATTGGTATCTTGATTATTCAGGGCCCATTTGTGATGTTTCGATTGGAAAAGCCCAGATGAAGGTGAGAAACACTAGCTTGCTCACTCCAAATCACAAGGTATCCTTGCTCTTCAATTCATATTAAAAGTTGAAAAAAAATCATATAATAGTAAAACTAGGTATGATAAATATGGATGTCACACCTTTTTTTTTTTTTTTATGTGAATGAGACAGTAATAAAAGGTTCAAATTTCATGCTCCTAAAATTACTATTTTCAAGTTAACATAATTTGAAGTTAACTTGAAGTTACCTTGTAAATTAGATAGGTCAACCTATGATTTTTTTAATGAAAATAAAAAAAAAATTGGTATTTTTAATTAAAAATATATTAATTTGAAATAAAACTTACTGGTTATGACACACCAAACCAAATTAGATTTTATAGCTAAAGTTATCACTTACCCTCACATGTTTTTATGACTTGTGAATGAGAAATTAAGACTCCAGGAATATATATAATCCAAACTCCCTTCTCTCCATATGTGGGAACTATCAACTACGGCTTTGGTTAATGATGTAAATATTAGAAACTGAAGGCAGCAAGCACTCCAATGGACAATTCTTCCTCTTCTAATACTGTAACTGAGGTAAAGCTGTGGGATTTTAGGCCCCAACAAAAGAGACAAGTCACATAATATTTTAGAAGAGGAAGAACGCATTCGATGATATTGACTGAAGACATGTTGGTCATGCATTCAATGACCTGTGAAGAATCGGCATCCAAGATCAGAGTTGTGTACATGCGTGCCTTTGTATATTTCTAGTGGTTTCCCACATGGCAATTTCATCAATTAACTTAACTAACAAAATCTTCAATATTTCTAGTTTTTACAACTCTCGCCAACCACCAGCAATGATTAAGTCCAAAGAAAATATGTAAGGCAAAAGAAAAAAAAAAAACCCTAAGCAATGTACATGGGCGTGACCTATCAGCTTAGCGTTCAGTGATCTCACTTGTAAAACACTAAAATGGCCGGTCTTGAAGAAAAAAATACCAAAAGGGGCAGAAAGAGAAGGAATACAGTTCTTCGACTGCGACAAACTATTTTTTTTTCCTTTTTTTTTTTTTGTTTCCCCTCAGGAAGAGGACTATTTTACAATCTCTCATCAACTGTTGAACAATCAGTGGGGCGTTAACCATCAATCTAGCAGAACTTCAGACTTAAAAGACTCAACTCCGACTCTGTCTTCAGACCCATTTCCTGAATTTCACTGCATAGAGGCTGAACTCTAAAGACTCGTGAAAGATCCAATGCGCAACTCAAGGATCACAACTTCCGGATATGATGCTCACAACACCTCAGTCATAAATAACTCGAAAGATAAAAAAGCTGTGTCGTATCTTGATATCGGGGCATTGTTTTCAGGGGGGGCGTTGTGGGGGGCTCTATCCTAGAAGTTTTATATACAGCAGGTCGGGTATAGGCAGCATGATCTTTTAAACATTCAACAGAATAACCCAAGGTAGCCCTGTCTAGTCTGAAAGAATTTCTTCCAACTCAGGTTCTTCATTGGATAATTCATCATAATCCATACCAGTTTCATTGAACTGACCTTTCTCTTGAGAGCCATCTTGGTCTCCATCATCATCAGGATCAGGCAATTCTGGCTCATCATCAACATTCTGATAGTCACTTGGTATATCATCTCCAAGTGCGTCATACCCCTTCCCATATTTTCTAGGTCCTGAGTTTTTCTTTGCCTTGGCTTCAGAATCTTCACAAATGCAGGTGTGCGGGTTCTCATGAAACTCCCCCCTGCCTGGCCTGACTTCTTTTGGCTCCCCCATGAAGCCCCTCTGGAAAGTGCGCATTTTAGAGGCAAATGCTTCCCATGACATGGTAGTTTGGTTCAAGAACAATCTATACAGTTTTTTAGCATTTGGACGAATGGTAGGTTTGTGTCCAAAATATCTCCTGCAATTTGAGAACATCTAAATTAGTCCCCGATGACAGAGAAAAAGTAAAAAAAAGAATAGAGAAAAGAGAAGGAAAGGTTAACTACCTTCGTCCAGCTAATATTTTAGCCATATTACCATTGTTGTTGGTAACAAAAACATCACTTTCATCGCAAACAATGAAGTCAAGTGCAGCCATTCTTGAAGAAAATGAAGAAAACGGTTCCAGCTCCTCCTTGCTGGCTAAAGTCTCTTTTGTATAGAAGTTTGGGAAGAGTGCTTTTAAGGGTGCCAATGTATCTTCCCCGTCATACACTTCTCCAGATGCCACATAAATATGAACATCACTTCCATAACCCAGTGCTCTCAACATAAGGCCAACTTCTTTTGGAGTTAGCGGGCATTTTCCATGCCTCCTTTCCTTATCAGGGTTACTTGCCTGCAAATGTATAAACACATTAGATGCTCCAGATCTGGAGTACAAACATGCATGGTGGAAGCCAAACAAATTCACAGGGAAGTGAAAATCACTTAGATTCAGATTCAGCACTAAATCAAATTTTGTGCTCCTTATAGTGACAGTCTTAGAAGGATTTCCAAATGCTTCAGAAATAAATAACTTCAATTGAAACTGAGCTTCATGCTGTCAATAAATAACTTCAATCACAGAAGAGTACATCACTTGAGCCCTACATGTAAAGTTTTCCACCTCTTCCTTATTGCACCAAGTTCCTTCCTTTCCTTGTCACCTCCACCATAATAGCATCCAGAGAATGCCAGCATATCAGGTTCAAACCTATAGCAAGAAACATTTGGCTGCTTCAGAAAAACTTATCATGCTTGTCCTTAAATTATGCTTCCTGCATTTAGAAGTGATCGATTGGAAATTGAAAATCCAATGAAAATTGGCTTCCCATTATGCATGCATAACCTCCAATCCAGAAATTGAATTTCCGTGGCATGGTCAGCAACGCACTTGACCTTAGGCCACTCACCCAATCATTAAAATTTAATCAATGCTCTGAAACAGTCATGTTCTTAATTACTATTTAACAAGAGTAAACAAGTTAGACATGATTTTATGTATTTAAGTCTCACAAAGCAATCTGTACGCCCTATCAAGCAAGAGTGTGACAGTGTGAATGACTTGATTAAGAGCTTAAGCTGAATAGCTTCAACCATGAGCTCAAAATATGCATGCTACAGGTTTAATCAATAAATCCAGGAAATAGAAAGAAACAAGTTCATATTATCGTATTAAATGGACATGCATGCTTCAATTAAATAATATAGTGACAACCAGAAGACTGATGCTAAACTGTACAATTAAGATAGTTTCCCAGCCATCACCATTGATCAGATTAGTGGGGCCCACATGGATCTTATATGAGGGTCCATTGGCTCCACCGATCAGGGCAATAGGGGAAACACTTCAAATAGCAGGTTTAGTATTTTTCTAATAAGAAATATAGCCAGTTTTATCAGAAAATGAATTAGACTACCTCAGGTGCAAGGCAATGAAATGCTTGCTTTTCATCCGCATTCGATGGACCAATTTCTCACCCATTCGAAGAATAGGATCCGTAAACTTTAAAGCATGGTAATTGACTCTACATCTCAACTTTTGCAATTGTGTATCCAACTTATTTGCGAGTCTATAATCAAACTTTGTGAGCTGAATTGCCTGTCACAAAATTAAGTCCAGGAAGTCAAGTCATTCTTAAAATAAGCAGAAAATTCACAACAGAAAGAAAGTGCATTAAATAAAGGTACATATCCTAATCAACATAGCACCAGAAATATTATAGATCCATAAGAGTCTCACAAGTATACTACTTAAAACAAACAAAATTATTGCCTTTACAGTTTGATCAAAGAAAAGTTTGTCAAATGTTGTGCTATTGAATTTCCTCTACAATGTCCACACAATTAAAGTCACCACATGAGCATGTCCCCTTAACTTGTATAACGATTCATATCACCTAATAGACAATTTTTATCCTGAACCTAACGGATCTAAAGGCCAGCAATTAGGATGTTATTACCGATTAAACATGACTAATTTCGCAAACTATCAGTATGATTGCAAACAAACAGAACTCTCCCAACTTAATTTTGCATGGCTAGAAATCGTACTATACAAAAAGAATCAATCAGAAGGTTGCAGAGAAACGAGAGAACTTACATGCCTTTTTAAAAGAACAGGTAATACACGATTTTGATAACATCTCTCACTACACTTCCTTGGAACACGCATGTTATGCGGAATCCAAGTTTTCCCTCTCCTTCTTGGGAGAGATTTAATGATTTTGACATCATTTGCCAGAGAAGAAATATACCAATCAACATCAAAAATCTCTGAAAAATCACTGCATTAGAGAAAGTAAAATAACAGTTATCTTGTATCACAACACAAGTCCCTACTGATAATTGCAAGAAGATCCCAATTAAAGGTTTCAGTTATGCTCATTCAATAACAAACCTTGAATCTTTCCAAAAAGACTTCTGATCTAGCTTTGGAACAACAAGAGTTGCATTCAAAATACGAGCAGCAACAACAGCATCTGTAATCTGCAAACATGTTTGGTGAAACATCAATGCTAACAGCAAATATTAATCAAAATATGACCTGCAAGTCAGTTGAGAAAACAAACATCCATGTAAGAGTATCACTCAATCCTCATATTGCAGTTAGTGTAAATGAAAATAAATGCCTTACAGAGACTAAGCAACTCAGACTGTTTCACTAATGCTATATTAATACACGAACATACACGAACATATTTGTAAAGAAGCCTTTCAAGGAATGTCAATCTAGTAATAGCCACTGTTTAAAGTTCATTGATCTCCCTCTACAACTCTCCCAATCTCTCACATCCCTCGAGTCTTTTTTCCTCTGGGATTTTACTGTCTTCTGCCACATTTTTTGGTTCCATCTATTGCTAACCTTCCAAAAACACCCTACGCATTCGAAGTTGGCAACTCAGAGACAACATCTATAAGAGGATCTAGCATACTTGGTGCAAAACACAGCCTCGAAGTGAATGTACATTTAGTGTAGTGCACTCATGAGTGATTAAGGTGTGGACAAAAAGGAGCTTGTCTTTGGTATGTGACTAGTACGCAAAAACATTAAGAGGAGTGCATTGTTAGTCTAGCATACCCATAAGTGACAGAATGCTCTAAGTTTGTAGGTTTTAAAGCACATGTACTCCTATCTTGTGTTGGGATTTGTTTGTATAATTGAAAGACTCCCCGCTCTATGAGGCCACCATTTTGCTTCTCTTTTTTCTCAAGAGGTCCAACATGTACTAAATCAATGAAATAAACCAGCATGCGCCTCAAATAAAATGGTGGAAGGCATAACGTTAAAACTAGTGGGGATTACGGCATCATATACCCGGTAACTAAGCAAAAGGCTGCAAACATTCAAGCAAGCTCAGTTACATGATCAAACCATAAACTGAACCCTTGAAACGGAGGAACAAAAATCTCAAAATAATCAACTCACCCCAGTCCTTTGCTGATTTAAGCCTCCACTGGTAGCAATCAGCAAGTACCGATTGGGATGTGTAATCGCATTAGCATCTACAACATGATCCAAAAAACTCATATTGAAAAAATTAAAAACAAAAACAAAACTCTTAAAAGAAGGCACGTTTTACAAATTTCAATAACCAGAGAAAAAAAAAAAAAAACACCGATCACAAAACCCTCAAATGAAGCAACAATCCATCCAATTCTAGTAACTTAAACTGCTTTTTATGACTACAAGCACAAATATTTAAAGGGGCCGGGAAAGAACTTTCTCTGCTTAAGAAACGACCAAAAAAGTCTAGAAACTTGAGAAGATAAGCTTTACTTGGAAACTTGTTGCTAGCATTACTGCATCCATAGAAATATTTCGAGTTTCTCGAGCTCCAAACATCACGATCCTTCCTCCCTTTTATCTAATACTCAAAACAAAATCAAATTAAGCAGAAAGAAAAATCCAATTAAAATCCATTTATATATATATATATAAAACCCTAACCGGTATGTGAAGAACAGGTTCTCCAGGCTTTCCAATCGTATCTTCAACAACATCATTTGCAGTGTACAACTGAGTACAAGAGAAAAACAGAGAAACAAGTGAGAAAAGTTCAGAATCGTATAGTAATACGTGTACGTATACGTAGAGAGGAATGCAGTGTACGGTACGGTACAATACCAAGTTCTTATGATGGGGATTGTTAGTATCAATCGGTGCAGGAGCGAGAAATGTGAGAAGACAGAAGAGAATGAGAAGAGCTCCGGAAACAGCGGATATTAAAGGCAGAACAGACCGGAAACGTTTGTAGTAGTGGTTGCGCCGCCGGTGAAATGCCATTTTGACGGTGGTGATTTTTTCCCCTCTATGAGAAAATGGCGTGTAGAGAGAGAAAAGGAAAGGAAAGGCAAAAGTGGATCTGTTAGCCAAGACTCCAGAATTTCCTGAAAGAGTTTATAACAGGAAATTAGTTTTTTTTATTGGATAGGGACAGGAAGGATTGACTGCTTTGCATGATGTGTCGTTCGGTGTCAGGAGAGCGATTTTTTGAGGTTGTGTTTGATGGTGTTTTGAGATATAAAAGATTAAAAAAAAAAAATATATATATATATATATACACACACTCTTTTTTTTTTGTTTTGAGGGTATATAAATTGGTTTTGAAACTAATTATTGATTAATTTATTTATTTTTTTATTTTTATCTCTTCAATTAAATATATTTTTATTGTTGTTGTCTTTATTTCTTTCTCCCATGATATTAGCTAAATATAATGTGAGGAATAAAAAAAATAAACGAAAATATAAAAATAAATTTATTTAATAGACCATTTTATAGTAAATTTTAAACCTTACAAAGCACGAATTAAAATACAAAGAGAAATAGGAAATGTATAGGGCAATTGTTTTTTTATTTATTTATTATAGAATAGTAATCAAATCGTTACCTAAGAAATATTAAGCGAAAAATAAAGAGATATTTTAGTATAGATCCTGTAAAAATTTGAGATCCTTATCTTTTGTTTTTCTCGATGAGAGCCCTAAATTATATTCCCTGAATAGCTCAGGGAGCATAATTATTCAAAAAGTTATGTGAAACTTTTATGATTTTTTTAAAATAAAAATTATTAAATTTGCTAAGATGTTACTTTGCATCATGTGATAAACCCCAAACTATATAGGTGTTTATTTTTTATATATATGATCTTTTGGATTACGTGAGTTATGATTGACTATTTTTTAATAAATTCGTGATCTTTTCATGAAAAAAAGAAGAAGAAGAAATAACCATAAAATATTTAGTTTTATATATATATATAGCCTCTTCTAAAACGTGGATTATGATTAATTCGTGATTTTTTTTTTATGGAAAAGGAGAGATTGTGTAAGTTTTATATGAATACATAATAGTTCTATTAAATGAGACTAAAAATATGATTTTTAAAAGAAAAAACATCATTTACATGTATTTCGGACGAAAAGCTATTTGGGCTGTCAAACACGCTCTAAATGAGACTAGAGATATTTTAGGTTTGCATTTTTTAAAGGGACAAGTTGTGTAATTTTGTTGAGGTAATAACGTAACTGGGCAAGGGCTAGTTAGTTTCTGATCTCGTAATTAGTGTGCTCCACGTTGATGCCAGAATGGGGTTTTAGTTGTCTGTGTCCAGTTGGCAAGAACAAGAACGTGGTTCCTGCCTGTCTGCACAGTTGCTAGTGAGGAACTAGAATTAGATGGACAACGACAGGTCTCTTGCACAAGACCTGCTGAGGATTTTATTGGATTACTGTACATGCCTGAGCTGGCCTCAGCCAATGATTACCTTGACAACGAATCAAGATCTTCACTGGCTTCAAAAATAAATTCTATAAAATGTAGATTGTTTTTATTTAATAAAATGCCTCAAATACAAAGTAAAAATTGTATAGGACAGGCTTTATTCATCGGATATTAATAATAAAATGTTTTTAAATATCTCATTTCACCCTAAACTCCATTCACTTGAAGCCAGATCTTGTCCGTGCATGGTAAGTTCTGGCTGGATCTACCTGGTGCTGGTTCAGAGTTGTTTGCTTTATTCAAGGACCAGAGATGGGACCTTCAACACTTGAGATGTAACTCTTGAGATGCCACCTAACCTCCTTTTCTTTTCATTGCTTTTTTGCAAGTGTTGAATGTAGCTTGCGGGTCTTAAATATTATATGCGACTCGTCAAATTATGTTAAATTCCTAAATAAGTTTTGAATCATGTTACTTTCATTATTGTTTTTTTACTGTGGTACTTACAAAAAAAAAAACTCGTGAAGATATTTGTAGACAGCCGGTACAAAAGTGGAAAACCAGCAATGCTTGCCACCTCAGCTTTCCTGGTCCAAAACCCGTACGTACATATGCCCCAAAGCTCCAAAGGCTTTACTATTGACAGCCCACAAGGCCCAAAAATTAAAATAAAATTGACAGCTGTGGGATTTGAACCCACGCCCTTTCGGACCAGAGCCTAAATCTGGCGCCTTAGACCACTCGGCCAAACTGTCTTGAATGTTAAGCGTTTGTTACATCATTATGATATTAGTTACTATTAGTTTGTAGCCAGGAGTTCTAATTGCGAAACTCTTCTTTAGATATGGTTATTAAACGCAAACCCAGCTCGGTCGTGGTTTAAGTGAATTGACTTAGAAATAAACTCAAATAAAATTATTTTAATTTTAAAAAAACTAATTTTTTCAATGATATGGTTTAGGAAAGGATTGGGGTTGGGGTTAATGAGTGGTGAATTAAATATTGATTCTAATGGATATTATACCGATGCTTTAAATAAAGATTATGGCTAGAACATGGTAAAAAAAAAAAAAAAAAGGGTTGACTTCCCTACACGGGAATGTTAATGTGGCTTGCATCTTAGCCCAAGGGACAAAAGCGAGGGATTTCCAAAATAAAGACAAAGTTTGTTTAATAATGTGATTGTAGTTGTTTTTTAAATAATTTTTAGTATTAAAATACATATTAATGATATTTTTTTATTTTTAAAAAATTATTTTTAATATTAATACATGAAAATGATTTAAAAACATTAAAAAATATATTAATTTAAAATTAATAAAAAAATTTAAAAATTTTAAATTTTTTTAAAAACACTTTTCAAATACGGAAATAAATAGGTGTAATCCCTTTTCAGTGACTAAAAAAACAAAATGAATATCCCTTTGTGATTTTTGTATTAGTTTCATTATATTCTTTGATCATTAAGTTTTTATGTGGCGATTATACACCAGCTATAATTTCAAATGTTATTAGTTTTCATTATTTAATTTTATTTTTAATTTTAAATTATAGTAAGAACTTGGGTCTAAGGAAAAAAGATATAATTTACATATTTTTTAAAATAATTCTTTTAAATCATAAAAGCTATTATAATGATAAATACACACTAATTATCTATTTATAATTGTATTAGAAGTTGTTTTTCAAAGTATTTCTATTTAAAAATATATTAACACAATTTTTAAACTTAGCACATTGAAGGATTAAAAAACTTTAAAAACTTTCTAAAAAAATTGAGGTGTACCGGGATGGCAAGCATCTTCTAGAAAAAAAATGTTTATTACATTAATAACACTACTATTGTTCGGTTTGTTTGGTCGTTAGTGTCGTGATGTGAAAAATACAAAGGATGGAGAGATAGAAAGAGAGAGATGACTTCACCGAGTTTTCTGTTGTCAAGGATCTTCAAACCAACACCAGCATCGCTACTTCACCATCTGCAAAGAAGCAAATGCCTGAGGAGCGTCAGCGTCACGGCCACAAAATAAAAAACACCGTCGTTGACGACGGCTGAGAGATTTACAAGAGGGCTAAGGAGCTAGTGAGTGGAATTCAGGGAGTGAGTTGGAAAAAGTTGTCCAGTTGAGTTAAGTCGACAGCATTTCTGAAACAAGTTGAGGAATCTTGGAGTGTTTGGCTGGGTTGAGCGTCCCGCCATACAAGGTTGGAAACCCAGCAAACCGAATGCTTGCCTCCGGCCTCCTCGACTGCAGACTGCAGTCTAGCAGGTTTACATAAGCTTTTTGGACCGTCAAAGGTGCTACGAACTTGTTTGTTTAATGAATCGAAAGGCCCAAACTGAAACTTGTCACGCTTGCAAGCTACAATGAGATTTATAGTGCAGATTAAGCTATAAAAAAATAAAAAACGTGATCCATATGAAAAAATAAAATTGACAGCTGTGGGATTTGAACCCACGCCCTTTCGGACCAGAGCCTAAATCTGGCGCCTTAGACCACTCGGCCAAACTGTCTTGAACTGTTAGTCATGTGCTAAAGTAATATAATATAGTTATTTTTTAGTCATTGGCTAGCAGGAAATAAACTCGTATGAAGGCAAAGTCACATACATAAAAACAGATTGCTTTGGGTGTCTATATATAAATCAAAGTAATTATCGAAGTTACATTTTATTGGGCTGGAAGGAAGACACAAAGTGTTAGTGGAGATTTTATCTAAGCCTAACTAGAGAAATATAATATTTTTATAATAATTTAATACATTTTTTAATTTAAAGTAAAAATAACTATACTCTGAATCATGAATATAAATTTGAGTCGTGATTATTGAATTTAAGAACTACATCATGTCAATATTTTATTTATTTAAAATTCATGAAAAGGTGTGATTCTAAGTTTTTTAAATAAGAAAATAACACTGTTTTGGTTTTAAAAAATAGATTTTTTCACTTATCAAGATTAAATTAAATCCCAAACTAGCATGTCACTAGATTAATCTATCAAATTGGATCTTGTGGATAGGATAAAATCACTATTTATTATATAAAAAAAATCTCTCTTTTTTTAAGTGTGACTATTATAAGAAAAATAAGTAATTTTTCTTTTAAAAAAAAATGTAATTAGATAAACATTAGTTTTCCCAGAAATAAACAAACAAACATGGGATTATGGGCTTTCGGTTTTATTAACTAGTCCACAACAAGGGCCCAGATCAATTGATCCACCTGCTCGCGCAACCTTTTCAGGTCACAACGTACTGGAGTCAACGGCTAAGAACAGAACAGACAAAACACTCGAAATAACATTAATCATCCGATCCTCCACCACCCAAATCCCCTACAAACCATCCTATATTTCCAGAATGCAACCTCTCTTCCCTTCTCCCCACAAAACAAACCCTCATCTCTGAGAATTCCCGCACCAGAAAGAAAACCCACCTCGTCCACTCTTTTACACAGGCCCTCCGTCAATGTCAAAGCTGTGAAAAACACGTTAGGCACAGCCCATTTAAGCAAACTAGCTACCGAGTTTGAGTGACCGAGTTGGCCATGGATTCTTTGACAGCAAAGGGCTCTTTCTTGGTATCTAAATTGTCTTCCTCTTCTTCTTCGAACAGTTCAACAGTTCTTGTCTCGACTCGACCTCGACTATGTTCTTCAGTTAGTTTTCCAAGAAACAAGGAGAAGTGCTGTAATATAGGGAGGTTAGGCTTTAGAGTTAAAGCTTACGATTCTTCCAAGGACGACTCTTCTTCTAATAATAAATCTGGTGATGCCAAGCCCCCTAATGGCAGTGTGGTAATATTTTCATCTCTTTCCACTGAATTTTCTTGTGATTTCTTTTAGTTTATAGTATAGATTGATTGAATTGGGATTTTGGGTTTTCCTTTTTGAAATCAGCAGCCAAAGAACAGGAGGGAAATTCTATTGGAATATGTCAAAAATGTGCAGCCTGAGTTTATGGAGCTTTTTGTAAAGCGAGCACCACCGCAGGTTTTGCTTTTTTTTAGTTAATTCTGCCATATTTAAGCATTGCTTCACTCTGTCTAGCATTATAGTTGGAGGAAATATGGATATGAACTGAAGTGCGCTTCTCATTTTTTCGTTTAGGTAGTTGATGCGATGCGACAGACAGTGACTAATATGATTGGGACGCTACCTCCACAGTTTTTCGCTGTAACAATTACAACTGTAAGTATATTGAGTTTGAGTGGATATGCTCATTTGTAAATGCATCGTTTAGTGTTGAAAACTGTAGGCAATTTGTTGTTGAGAAAGATTAGTTTGGGTTTTTTTGTTTCAGGTAGCTGAAAATCTTGCGCAGCTCATGTATAGTGTTATGATGACGGGCTATATGTTCAAGAATGCACAACACCGGCTGGAGTTGCAACAAAGTTTGGAGCAGGTTGCACTTCCTGATGCACAAGAAGAAAAGAAGGTTAATGGTTTGTTCAATTCTAAAGATATAATTAGTGGCAAGAGGTTTAATGGGTCTAAACTTTGATATTATCTTCATCATAAAGCACATTTAACTTTATCTTTGTTTTATCATTATTTTTACAGTATATAAGTGGATGTTGTGACTGTTCAGGATGAGCCAGATTATGCACCTGGTACACAGAAGAATGTGTCTGGTGAAGTTATTAGGTGGAATAATGTTTCTGGTCCTGAAAGAATTGATGCTAAAAAATACATTGAGTTACTTGAAGCGGAAATAGAGGAACTCAATAGTCAAGTTGGTAGAAAAACTGCAAATGGACAAAATGAATTATTGGAATATCTCAAGTCTCTTGAGCCCCAAAATCTGAAGGTATTTCAGTTCTTGCTCTTTTCTGTATCTTGGCTGGGGGTGCCTCTGTCGATTAATGCAGTTAACAATTACCGTGAGGTTTCTGCTATGTTCATTTGGAATTTTATTTTCTTCTTAAATCTGAATGACAAAGAATTGATGTGTATAGCAAAGCATACTCTAGCAACCTCCTTGTTTCCCACTCTCAGATTGCTATGCTGTATGTAATGTTGACTCTAGTTCCAGATTTTAACTTCAAATTGCATGTTTATGATTTTGCAGGATTTGACAAGTAGTGCTGGGGAGGATGTTGTTCTTGCAATGAACACATTCATCAAGCGCCTTCTGGCTGTTTCAGGTCCCGACCAGATGAAGGTTTGCCTAAGAACCAAACCAGATTTCTTGATTTACTGCCTTGGATCTGATTCACATTAGTAAAAAACATGCTTGGTTTTCAAAAAAGATTGTTTAGGTAAGTAGAGTGGATCGAGATTCTATCCATTGAATCATGATGTACTTATCAATTTGGAATGAATAGTTAAGCATTCCTTCAACCTGTAGAAAATAAATGGTTAATGTGATGTAGGTGGTTCTTCTCCGAGATTAATAAGTTGCATCCAATAGTTTTTATTGGAAAGCTTGTCATTCTGCAACATTTCCCGTTTTCCATGAAGAAAAGGGACAAACTTGTTTTCATTTTTTGTGAACCAAGAAAGCCATTCTTTTTTGAGATCTTACTCCATTGAATCTCTGATAGTTGCTTTTTCCCCCCTGATTCATGTTTTCTTTGACATCAAGAATTGAACATATCATTTATGAATCCACTACCATATTTGTATATCTTTTGAGCAAGAGTAGTGCAGTGAACCTTTCAAGATGCTGATAATAGTAAACAACCATGTAGTGCTATTGAATTTCTTGAATAATCAGTTGGATTTTCTGTAGCAAATTTTTTTACTTCAATTCTGGTTGCAGACATCTGTAACAGAGACTAGTGCAGCAGAGCTTGCCAAGCTGCTTTATTGGCTAATGGTGGTTGGGTATAGTGTTCGGAACATTGAAGTCCGTTTTGACATGGAGCGAGTACTCGGGGTACCTCCAAAGCTTGCAGAGTTACCTCCTGGAGAAAATGTTTAATCAATTGCCTGGGCGTGCTAGTGACCTGTGTTAACCAAGCAGGGGGATAGTGATCTTCATACTTGATTGATCATGCGGCAGATACTGCGGTTGAGTTGATATCTTGAAGCAAGCTCTCAATGAAACACTGAATTGTTGAAACAAGACGACTGTTTCCCATGCCACTGGAGATGGCCTTCTGAACTTATTAACGAACCTCTGATCAAATACTTGTTACAAAACAGGTTTTGAGTTAAATTTGTGTGTACTGATTTATGATTAAAATAGTTGGGTTTACAGTCACAAAGACGCTTTTCAGAAGCAGTCATTTTTAAGCAAGTTAAATAAGACCAGTCTCCATATTTTCAAAAGTGTCTGGGCGGTGATTCAGCCACTGTTTCCTAAAATTTTGAAATTTTTTTTTTTTGTTTTAAATTAATTTTTTTTAATATCAAAAATAAAATTTTAAAAATAAATAAAAAATTTGATATATTTTAAATAAAAATTTTTTTTTAAAAAAAATTATAATATTAAATCTCAAAACCTAATAGCTGACATTAAAATAAAATAAAGATATAAATACTAGGTATGAAAAAGACAATCTCAATATTTGAATAGAGATGTAATAGCTGAATAGAGATGTATGGGAATTATAACAAAAGTTAAAGGGTGTGGAAAAATTTATTGTAATTAAAAGATATTTTATTGTGAATTTAGTACTTTTATTTTTAATTTTTAATTTTTTCATGAGTGGATAAATGTTTTTTTTATTTTCTTTCACATAGATATCTAGGTTTTTTTAAATTCCAAGTACAAACAACGCTTTTAATCTTGAAAAAGACCAAAAAAAACTCTGTTTTTGGGGGTATTTGGATTATTTTTTTCCATTTGTATTTTGTGTGATTAAGAGGATTATTAATCAAATCCAAATCACTTGGTTTTGGGGTCTTGCATGGCGTTATATTCATGGCTTTTAAATATAGTATGACAGCCAAATCCAATAGCCTTTAATTCAAACTCAATAAATTTAGATCTTGCATGGCAAGCATGCTACCGGATCTAAATATTTGGATTTGATATAATTGTCCAACTTAAGAAACTTAAAATATTCTTTTAAAAAAATAATATAGCGTGCCAATATACTAGTAAAATAATTTATTTTACGTTTTATCTCCGTGCCTCATGCTCCTTCTGTAATAAACATGATCACATGCTCAAATGACTGAAATGGTGAACTCTTGCATAAATTAATAAATTAAGTGAAGACAAGCTTGTTTTTTCCTATATTCTCCTCCCTAACTTCTTTTCATCCTGGCTACCTAGCACCTATATATGGGCAAAAATGTGCTTTCCACTGTCACTTGAAAAAAAATACAATAATAGATTAAGGGTTTCGCAAATACAAAGGAGAAGGTGCAGTGAATCCATGGGGACTCAACTGCTTGTAGCTTCCCAGAAATCAAGAAAATGAATCGACAATCTGAACCAGAGCTTCATTCCCACAAACAACCATGGCTGTCATTGTTTCTGCAAGAAACAATGCATGATGCAGAAACGGCCACTGCATGATCAGGTATCAAGAATCGGGAACCTGTGTTCTGGCCACTTGGGATATGCACGTTTGTACAAGCTCATGCAAACAGTGTCGTGCTGCTGAAGGACCCCATTAAAAGTGCATTTCATAGCCCCTGAGCATAAATCACAATAGTTACCACCAAACAACAAAAAGATACCACATACACACATCATTTAAATCATCTGATGCACCATAATGGAATCCTGCATGGGATGATAACGGAATCCAATCCCTTAAAAGTTTAGGTAGGTAGACAAAAAAAACAATACCATGTGTGCCAAGAGGTTCCTTAATTCGACCATGGCGACCGCATTTTGTATACACTTCCACAGGCTGCAAACACCAGCAACGATTTTTTATTATGGTTAATGGAGAACAATTCTTTCACAATTCAACCATCCAAAAGTAATAAGAAGAAGAAAAGTATCTGCTATAGATATTCCCTCACCTTAAACCATCTTACATCTTCTGGGCTATGGAACATGTATCTTACAGAGGCTTTCAACTTTGATACTCGTTGAGGGTAACTGCATCAAGAAAATAAAGGAATTTCAATAAGCAGAATATCTATTTGGGTGACGGGGAAAGGTTCACACAAAACATTAGCCATTATTCATTCTGCACTTAAGAGTAACAAAAGCAAGGATGAGAACAGGGAGATGGAAGATGTTTCTAACGATGATCATTGCAGTCTCAAGCTCAAGCTCAATAAATTCATACCCAGTTAATACAATCTTCTTCAGGATTATCCTATCTGGGTCAATGCTTCTCAAAGAACCAACAGCTGCAATAGCGGGGGCAGCACTTCCTTCTGCACTCTTCAAGACTATCAATGGAAGAGGAGGAAACGAAATAGGAGCATAAATTGATGCGACAGAAAAGCGCCCTGCATGAAGGAACCTCTCCATCTTGTGCTTGTCAGAATTCATATCATCAGTGGAAAATATAGGCCTGAGAAGTAAAGAACAGGGTCAAATTGCAAAAGGCATGCATCTAGACACACAGAATGGTAAAATTGCAACACTTGTGGCTAATAACATTACCTAGCAACAAATTGCCGAAAACCAACATGAAATACTAGTTCTTCTTTGGCTTTGATAGGAGCATCATAGGTATCATGCTTCTTGATACTGAAAAGCATTGAATAGCTCATATTGTGAGAGATTAAAGTAATGTAGATGATTACTGAAGAACTGAAAACTGTAAACAGGCTTTTTTGAACATACCTAAAATGAAGAACAGACATCTTGGATTCGTGCTGAAAAAGGCCAGATGCAATTATTGGCATTGTCTTTGCAAGCAAACATAGCTTGGAAGCAACAGGAGTAGGTACTTCCTTAATATGAAGCCTTGCATATTGGCCCGCTGGTACACAGTCATCCCTGTTCTCTTGCTCCATATCTAAGAATTTTGCAAAGACATGTTTTTGTGTTTTTGCAAATTTATCAAATGCAAAAATTCTGGCATATTCTGGAGGTAGAGACTCCTGCAATTTAGAAAATTGCTTTATTGATGTTCCCAAAGTCTGAGACAACCAATAGCAATCACAATTTCATGATCATATTACCTTTGGGTCCCATGAAGAGGTCCTGAATGACTTGAGACCTCTATATTTGGTGAAACGTTTTCTAGCAGGATTGTCCACTGGAGTATCCACTTCATCTGGATATTCTGAAACACAAAAGGGGAAAAAAACATCAGCTATAGAACAAATCTTCTCAGTACTTTAAAAAAAAAAATGCTCATCATTGTAGGGTCAGGGAAATGGGAGGTACCCTCATCTTCTGCATGTGCTGCTTTGATTTTTTTAATCTCTTCCTCTATCTGTTCCTTAGTCAAGTTATCATCTTCCTGCATGACAAGAAAAGAGTTTAATCTCTGATTACACATAAGTAACTACTCAAACTATCTGTCACAGTTTGAGAATCACCATCATCACTGAATCTGTGTCAGTTTCTTCATCAGCGTCCCTATCATCCAGAGAAACTTGTTCATCATCATCAACGTCTGAGTTATTTGTTTCCTTGGGACCACGAATATAACCTTCTGTTTCATCCAATACCATCCCATCATCAGTATCACTGCCACTAGCTGAACCCTCATCGTCTGTTTCATCCAAGATCCAAGCAGCCTGCAGGCAATTCAGGGAATTTGATACTATCAAACAAGGACTGAAACCTCAACTCAATTTCTACAGAACAAGATACAGTGAGCAGAGGGGTTTTGGAAATCGATAAAGACATGCACAGACCTGGTATTCTGAAGTACCTCGAGGAAGAATCCTCTTCTTTAACCTCTTTTGTTTCTGATTTCTATCAGCCTCAGCCATTTCAGCTTCTGTTGGCCAGGTCTGAAAGGGAAGATCATTGTAAATAGCAAGTCTTTTACAGAAAAACAATTATTTCCTCAGAATCCTGCAGGTATTAAAGACAGTGTGCTATAGAATGTTGATAAAACTTCAAACACAAACAGTAACAGGCCAGATGTGAAATCATGGTTCCACAATTATACACTAACCATTTTCAAACCAATTCTCACTAAAATTTGTAATAAATGGTTAACAGATAAAATATTATGATGTTTGTTCGAGTTACCTGTTCACCTGCAAGAGGATCTAGATCATTTTCAACAACCAATGGCTCCTGTGTCATGGAATCAGGATCCAATGAACGAACTACCTGGAATGATAAAGAAAAACAGATGGAAAAGTTAATTGCACAGGCAAAGCAGTCAAAATAGATATGTTAGGGAGCATAAAATACAGGTTGTGAATATAAAAATTGTGTCATTTCTCAAATACATCTATTCTAAATAATGATGCCTCCAATGCACAGTGTTTTCCAGGAGGAGAGGGTGAAGAGATGGAAGAATGGAATTAAGCTAAGTCTTGGTCAATTTCATTATTTATCCTCTCTTTGAATGTAAAAGCCAATACCTCCACATCAATCACATCATCTGAATCCATTGCATCCGATTCTTTCCTTAACTTCAATGGATTTGGATCCTTCAGAATTTCAATTTTCTGTAGCTGGAAATCCCCCGCACCAGAAACATGAACCTGATGTTGAAGAAATAAGGTACACCATCAGATCAGCCTATGAGAAGGAAAGCCAACAGCAATTCTCCAGAAGCAGGTAAAAGGCTGAATTTCTTACCAGCTGGTTAACTGAGAGGCTGTGAGCATGTAGATAACCAGTAAGAAGAAGGGTGCATTTTCCCGAGTTCAAATCATCTGCTACCACATCCACCTATAATGCATCCATAAATGAAGTATGAAAACAACCAGTAACAAGGTGTAGCATAAAAAGCAGCAAAGTGGAGACTCATGTGGAAATAGAATGCGGGGGTGTAAAGGGAACTAGCTACCAGCCATTCAAGTGCTTGTTCATATAGTCTTAAGAATCAGAAAAAAGAAAATAAAATGATCATTTCCTCATATGTTCCTTTGTATTCTCTATTTCTGCAAGATTAAAGCTCCACAATGGACATAGCAAAATGTTCTTATAATCTTTCCTCATTTTTTCCCCTGGTGGTAGAGAACAAGTCTTAGATAGTGTGGGATGGAGGAAAGGATTCAGGTAGCAATCCCAACTGGTTGGTAAAATGATATGCTAGGTCCTACTGTTTCCCTTTGGTGGCATTGCTATCTAGAAATTTCCTAGAATCTAATCACACAGAGAGAGGAAATAGAAAAGGCACCTTTTGAGACATCAGGTAAGGCCTTTGGTTTCTCCAGTGAGGAACTGTGAGCCTTTGCTCCTTAAATAGCCAAAGAAACTGCAATCAACATAAAATGAAGGCATATGAAACACTGTTACCTTTCCAGAAATAATCAAAACCAAGTGTAGAGTACAGTGTGACAAGAGTTAATAGTACTCATCTATTACCTTGTGCAACTCATCTTTTGTATCTGCTGGATAGAACTTACAATCTTCAGGAAACTCACCAGCAAGATTAGAAATAGACATCTTCTTTAGTTCATTTTTCCCTTTCAGATCACTAGGTAGATCCTAAGACAAAGAAAAGAAAAAAAATTTCCACTTTAGATTAAGCAACAGTCCAGCCTAATCGTTCCTTAATAAAGTTGTCATACACACAGAAAGAAAAACATGTAAACTAAGATCTTACACGAAGGAATACAACAGTGTTAGGCAGGCCAAGTTGCCTGAACACAGACAAGCATTGACTTCCAAATGAATCAATATATCCGAAATCAGAGGCATTTTCTTCATATAATGACTTAGTGGAAGCCACAAAAGCAATTAGATCAGCAACCTACAATTCAGACAGTTTCCAACCAATTAAAAAAAAATTGCAAATCTACAAAACCTGTGGATAAAAAACACATAGTTGCCGAAATATTCATACCTTGGCCATTTCCATACAGGACAACAAATTCCCATGAGGCGCTTTCAATACCTATAAGCAGAAAACATCAACCATTTATTTCGGAATGTGAAAAGAGTAACATCAAACTTAGTTCACAGGGAAAATTGAATGTCTCATTGGAACCTACTGTGATCCTCATTTTGTATTCAGAGGAAGCAACTGTTGAAGAAACATCTCCAGCACCATCATTGGATAACACTCTCAAAAGATCTTCAGCAAGCGACTCTACATTTACAGATGCAGAAAGGCCAAAAAGAAGCTGGCCAGATCGAAAAATAAAAAGAAACCCAGAATTTCTTATCATCCATAAACCCAAGAAACATAATTAAAATCGAACCAAGAAGCTCACTGAAGAAGATACTCACAATTACAAGGGGAGCGCTCGTGGATGAACTCGAAGCTCTTTTTTCTTTCAAAAGTGCCGCCTTTTTCTGCTCTCGCAACTGCAAACACAAAATTAAAATTAACAAAAAATAATAATAATAATAATTTTCATAGATTAAAGGGATTTTACACACACACACACAATTACCATCTTGTTACGCTGAAGCCGAGCAGCTCGTGCTCCCTTGGCGACATTGCGCTCCGATTTTGCGATTCTACTCTTGTCTAACATACCAAAAACACAAAACGAGATCGTTTTAGAATCCGATAAAAATAGTGAAGATCACAGAGAAAGGTAAGAGAGATTGAGAGCGAAGAACCTTTAAGGGAAGTTTTGTGAAGGTTGCGGGAAGATTTAGTGGAGAAGCGAGACTTGTGAGGCTTGTTTAGCTGAGCTCTGGATCCTCCCATGGCTACTGAGAAGATTTGAACCTTTTGCGAGAGAGGAGAAGAAAAACCCCTTGCCGCTATTTCAGACTCTGGCTCTAGGGTTTTGCAAAATCAGGGAGGTGCTCTTTTGTTTCGTTGAAGTTGGGGAAAACGGTGCCGTGTGTGCGGTTCTTTTTTAAGAAAAAATAAATAAATAAGATGGATGGAATTTGCTTATCAATTTATCCTTTATTTCTGAATTGGAGACTTCTGGTATAATTTCTTCACGTAAAATGCTGAGCTGTTTTTCCTTGAGAAAAAAGTATAATTTAGATGAAATTTTTAATCAAATATAAATGAAAAGATATAATTGAATATTTTTTGAAACTTAAAGGACCAAATTAACGTTATAGCTTTTTTGAAGGTAGAATTAAGATTATCTATGTAGTTGGAGGATTTTATTTTTCATATAGGCTGGTCCATCGATATTTTTGAGAAAAAATGTGTGTTGTAAAGGTTTGATGATATGCCGTGCGTATATTAAATGTAGAATATTTTGATAATTTCCCTAAAATCTTTGGAGATTTTACTTTTTTTGCTTAGACTTTTTGGAGATTTATCTAGATTATTGTACTGTAACGGGGTATATATAGGGTGTACGAGGATAGAATCTTACAAAAAATAATTTTTTTTAACGTAAAAACAAAAATTAAGTGTTGCAGATATATTTTTTAATAATTATTTTTAATAATAAATTTAAAATATAAGGTATATTACGTGATTTTTTTAAAAAAAAAATATTGATACTGTAATATACCAGATGATAGTTTTTTTCAAATATTAACAAGCTATATATTAAATCAATTTAGGTTAATATGTCAAATATATGATCGAGATCATGAGATCATAACAACCTTATAAAAAATAAATAAAAATAAATTATGAATATCAATTCCTAAACAATCCAATCTTAAATGATAAAATTGATACAAATATATTATTTAAAAAAAACAAGACAAACTACTCCGACTAACTTAGGTTAACCTGTCAAACCTGTAATTCAGATCATGAAAATAAGATAGCCTTATAAAAAACAAGTAAGAAAAATTAAAATTTTATTTTCAACGAATTCAATATTAAAAGTTAAAATGAAAAAAAAAATCACAAAATCAAAATGATTTCATTAAAAAAATTAAAAAGAATTCTGAACCATAAATCTTAAATGAATGATAAAATTAAAAAGAAAAATTAAATAAATAAAGAAGGTAGGGTTGTTGAAAAGTAAAATTAAAAAAAAAAAAAATAATATTTTATGGAAGTTACCACAGTGAATTAACCATTCAATTTAATGTTTCGTTAATTAATGTTAATTAATGAAAGTTTAATTCCTAAGTGTAAACCCCTGTAACAAAAATAATATTAAAGATAAGGTGAACTCATTTAACAATTATACAAGTCAATACAGTTGTTGTAATTCTTAATGCTTTCCTGGAAGTTTAAATTAATTTAATGTTTATTATTTAAAAACAATTATTAGTTATCCCTGCCTGATTTTTTTATCCAACCCTCACAGTAATTAAAAAGAAAAAGATGATGACAGGCCTCTTATGTCTGTTTAGAAGTGAAGTATTAATTATTTTTTTAAATATTTTTATTTTTAAATATATTAAAATATTTTTATTTTTATTTTTTAAAAATTATTTTTGATGTTAGTATATCAAACTAACATAAAAATATAAAAAAAAATTAAAGCAAAAATAAAATAAAAAATTTAAATTTTTTTTCAAAATAAGTATAGAGATGCTCTTTTTTTTTAATAAGCTAAATAAATTGAAGGAATTATTTTATCTCCCATCTTTTTTTAATTATTATTATTCATGACTGTATATAAAGGCACGAACTTCTTAATTTTTTATGTTTGATTGATTTATTCTTAATACAGTAATAATATTTTCCTTATAGTTTTAATATTTCTTCATAGACGAGCTTTGCATGCCCTTTTATACTAGAATAAAGAATTCCATTGCAAATATACCCCAGATACAATCAAGAAAAGGATCCATATTTGTAAGATTTTTAATAATAAAATTATTAATTCCTTCTAGGTTATTTTTTAGTAGAAGTCCTAAAACTACAACTTAGAATATGTTTCAAATCTTGATATTAAATTTAAATCTAGTTATATATATATATAAAAAGATAGGAGCCATGCTGAATTAAAATAATTTTTTTTGCTTCAATTTTTTAATCGTTTTGGTGTGTTAGTATTAGAAATAAATTTATAAAATATATATATTATCCTAATATACTTTTAAGTAAAAAATAATCACTATCATGATATTAATTAAACTCTTAAACTTGGTTTGTTTGCAAAGCACCGCGACTCGTGAAAAATATATACTTCATGTTCTTCATGATACATTTCTTAAACAAACAGATGACACAAACTTATGTGATGTTTAATTGTTGTTTCGGGACAGAAAGGTTAGGAATAGTAAAAAAAATGTTTGAATGAAAAATAAAGATAAATACATAAAAATAAATATGTTTTTAAAATAATTTTAAAGTGGATTTATATACCTTCAAAACACGAGATACGAAAAAAAAATGTATTTATATACAATATTTGTTATTTTTTATTCATAAAATATAATTATATAAAAACTTTCAATTTCATTTAATTGTTTAGCTAAAACATGTAATGATAAAAATAAAAGTTGTTGCAGTTTTAAACCCAAAATCGAGGGTTGATTTGAGACAAAACCCGAGTCACAATTTGAGTTTACTCGATTTAACTCGAGTCTGTGTGAAAATTCAAGTGGTTATCATTATAGTTTTAAAATTTGATTTAAGAGTCAACCCCATGTCATAAGTAGGATCAATCATTAACCATGATCAAAGTAATGATAAAAAAATTATTATTGTATTTTTAAAACTCAACTCAGGGGTTGATTCAGGGTAAAGCTAGGGTCACATGTCAAAAGGGTTAATACAAATAAAAATAGTTATTATTATAGTTTTAAAACTTGATAAATGAGTCATCATATGGCAATGCCTGAGTCTCAGGTTATGCGGATTAACCCAGATTGGCCCAAGTCAATATAAAAGATAAAAATTATTATTATTATAGTTTTAGAATTCAACCCAGGAATTAATTGGGGGCAAGGCCCATGTCATCAACTGGGTCAACCCGAGTTAAAGTACGAATAACAATATTACCATGGTTTTAAAAACTCGATTCGAAAGTTGATCCGATACAAGGTTTAGAAAATAAGTTGGAAGAGGCAACCCATCAAGTCAATCTTATTTTTATAATCATGACTACTGTAGTATTATTAATTTAAACACCCAATACAAACTAAAGTTAAAAAAATATATATATCTTTAAAATACACATTAAAGGTAATTTTCCTGTATATATTTTATCATATTTTATCCACCATAACTAAATAAATTATAAAAATAATTGTTGTTTTATCAAATATATTACCACCAAACATAATTCTATATCCATTTTTTTATATATATTTTCCCGTCCATTTTTAATGTCTTTATTTATTTATTTTGAACATAGTAATCAATGGCCACTGTAGTAAATATGATGTTGCCTTATTAGCACGCGCTAAAATCACAAAACATAAAATACGACCGTGACCAAATCTACATCCCATTAATTTAGCACAAATTTAGCGTGATCCCTTAATTTTATTTTTGTTTTCAAATCAATCCGTATAGTTCAACCTTATGGTCCCTTTATCCAATTACGTGGGATGTGATGTTTGGTATGAGGTTGAAAATGTAAGTCAATTATTCCATAAGTAATTATATTATCATATCGAATTTCCAAAGTATAAAATCCGAAAGCACGAGGGTTGCATATCCAAAATTAAAAAACAGGGGTTGATTCAATACATTTACAAAATTTGAGGGACCATACATTAATGTACTCTTTTAAAAAAATCTACACCCTGATAAATATTTCTTGCTTCCCGTTAGGCCACCTCTACTCTTCACCCCTCCCTCGCTCTCTCCCAGTTTCCATCCATCTCCAAGTAAGATGCTTTTGTTTCCTCCACCTCTCCCAAATCGATTCCCTTCAGTTTATATAACTTCTCCAATCGTCCACCACCACCACCACCACCACCTTATCTTCCAACCACCACTCTCCGCCACTTCCACCATCACAAATTTCACCGACTCCTCTTTCTCTTACTCAAAACGACTACACTATGCTTCACAAAACGATATCGAAGGCTTCAGCGACGACGACGTTCTCCCTCTCCAAAGCCGCCGTTATGACTTCACTCCTCTCCTCGACTACCTCTCCAAAAAAATCACCACTACCACTGACTCTGACTCAGCCTCATCCTCTCCTACTTCACTGGACCCCACCGAGTTCCAACTGGCCGAGTCATACCGAGTAGTCCCTGGTCCACTCTGGCACTCTCTATTAAAATCTCTCTGTATTTCCTCTTCCTCTATTGGTCTCGCTTACGCTGTCGTTTTATGGCTAGAAAAGCACAACCTCTGTTTCTCTTACGAGTTGCTGTACTCTATCTTGATTCACGCGCTTGGTCAATCAGAGAAACTATACGAGGCGTTTTTGCTCTCCCAGAGGCAAAATTTGACCCCATTAACTTATAATGCCTTGATTAGCGCCTGTGCACGGAATAATGATCTTGAAAAGGCGCTTAATTTGATAACTAGAATGAGGCAGGATGGTTATCCGTCAGATTTTGTTAATTATAGTTTGATAATTAGGTCGTTAATGAGGAAAAATAGAGTTGAATTCTGCGACTTTTGCAAAAGCGCTTTATAGGGAAATTGAGTGTGATAAGCTTGAACTTGATGTGCAGTTATCAAACGATATAATTGTTGGGTTTGCGAAAGCTGGTGATTTGAGTAAAGCGTTGGAGTTCTTAGGTGTGGTTCAAGGTAGTGGATTGAGTGTGAAAACTGCAACGCTTGTGGCTGTTATTTGGGCTTTAGGGAATTGTGGTAGGACAGTGGAAGCGGAGGCGATTTTCGAGGAAATGAGAGATAATGGATTGAAAACCGAGGACGAGGGGCGTTATAATGCACTTCTTAGAGGGTATGTGAAAGCAGGTTTTGTTGAAAGGAGATGCGAGTTTGTTGTTTCGGAGATGGAGAGGGAGTGGTGTTTCGCCGAATGAACAGGACTTATTAGTTTTTTTTGATTGACGCATATGGGAATGCGGGGAGATGGGAGAGTGCGAGGATTGTGTTGAAGGAAATGGAAGCGAGTAATGTGCAGCCTAATGCATATGTTTTTAGTCGGATTTTATCAAGTTTACCGGGATAAAGGGGAGTGGCAGAAAATCTTTTCAAGTTTTGAGGAAATGGAGAAACAGTGGGGTGCGTCCTGATAGGGTATTTTATAATGTTATGATTGATACCTTTGGCAAGTTTAATTGTCTTGATCATGCTATGGCTACCTTTGATAGGATGTTATCAGAGGGGATAGAACCTGATACAGTTACATGGAATACCCTAATAGATTGTCATTGCAGGGCAGGGAAGCATGATAGAGCGGAGGAGTTGTTTGAGGAAATGATGGAAGGAGGGTACTCTCCTTGTAATACTACATTTAACATTATGATTAATTCATTTGGGGACCAGGAGAGATGGGATGATGTGAAGAATTTGTTGGCAAATATGCGAAGTCAGGGTTTAGTGCCTAATTCTGTGACGTATACTACTCTCATTGATATTTATGGGAAATCAGGGAGGTTTAATGATGCAATTGAGTGCTTGGATGACATGAAGGCTGCAGGATTAAAACCTTCCTCTACTATGTACAACGCGTTGATAAATGCCTATGCACAAAGGGTATGTTAACGGCCTTGTCACTACCACCAACTCCTTTATATGATTGCTTTATTGTGTGATCTTGCTAAACGCTTTATTCATATGGTTACTTAATAATCAGATTACTTAGTGGATCATCAAAGGCGTAGTCTTGGCCACCTGGATATTTTTCATTGTGTGGGTTATATAAAAATAAAACTTTTGCATGAAAATATTATCTTGCAAGAAACTACATATCCATGATCATGTGCTTAAATGTCTGACCTATTCATTCCGTGCTTTACTGTTTAGGTGGGACACAGGAGAACATGGACTAATATTTTAGATAATTACCATTAACCTCTACCATCAACATTGCTAATGCAATTGAGACCACTGATGCATGTCATTTTGATGTGTAATAAGACGACACTGTCATGTGTTTAATAAATGCACCTTTTTGGTTCTCTGGGGGACCTTGTAATCCTCAGAAGTACAAGCTCAGATCTTGGTATGTGCAAATCAGATCACAAGGATGTTTAAATGAATGCATTCTCTACCCTTTTTGTTGCAAATTGGGAACTACTGTAAATATACATAGGATCCACTAGTCTGACCTTTTAATGATCTAGCATTTCATTTTCCTACAGGGTTTGTCTGAGCAAGCTGTAAGTGCATTTAGGGCAATGAGGGTTGATGGTCTAAAGCCTAGTCTCCTAGCTCTCAATTCGTTGATCAATGCATTTGGTGAGGATAGGAAGGATGCTGAAGCCTTTACAGTGCTGCAGTACATGAAGGAAAATGTAAGCATTAGTTAGTAATTGTCCGTGAATATCCATTGGGTTGTCTTGCCCTTTTTTATAAATGTCCATTGGTTCAATAACTGCAGGACTTGAAGCCAGATGTGGTTACTTATACAACACTTATGAAAGCTCTGATTCGTGTTGAGAAGTTTGATAAGGTATAAATATTTTTATATTTGCTCGCAGACAAGTCATGCCATAATCCCAGATACCCGGGTGTCTCTTTTCATATGCATGTGTTGGAAATTTTGATGCGCTATTTGTACCTTTTTTTTTTTGCCCTTGGTGATGTGTTTGGACATTTGATACTGCAACCTTTGGCATTTTGTTGGCCCATTGTACATCCACCGCGCTTACTGTCGATCTCCTTTTTTAAGGTATTGCTGACATGATAGAAGCTGAATGGCTGCATATATCATGGGCTGATAAATTGTTTGCAGTGATCCATATATCAAAATTTAGATGTTTCAGTTGTTACTATCAATCATTGAGTTGCCTGCCTTAAAATAATCTAATCAAATGGATGCATAAATTTTCTCCATCCACTTCTACCTTTTAACCTTGAACTGCATAACATTGTATGGCGTGTGTCACCCTGCAGTTTGTTTCCTGCTTGTTTTTTTTGCTTATACTGCATGTCTGTATCTGAGCTGGAAGTTCAGGACTTCAGAGCGCTTTGGACTTGGGATTAGCAAAACTAGAACAGTGGTTCCCTTTAACTTTATAGTGCATCCACTAATTTTGGACTTGCATTATAGGAAGTCACATAAAGATCAAATTTGGGTATGTGCTAGATGAGATTGTTGTTCATGCCTAACAAATATCTTAAATGCCCTAGCTATACAGTTACGATGTCTGAATACATGCCTATCAATCACCCTTGTTCTATAACTTTGTGCTTAGATAATTGGTTTCCACGTCTATAATCCTCTGTGTTTCAGGTTCCATCTGTGTATGAAGAAATGATTTTGTCTGGTTGCACTCCAGACAGGAAAGCTAGAGCAATGTTACGCTCTGCTCTGAAATACATGAAGCAAACATTAGAATTGTGAGTATGAGAAGCCAAGCTATCCACCCATACCGGAAATATGAGATCATTATTATATATTCAAATTTGATTTTTCTTGTGTTTGAGGTTTGTGCCTGCATTCCCTTGCAACTGTTGTCATTATACGATAATAGCATATATCTTATCTCCATAGCATGAAGTCATTATCATTCTCTAGAGACTATTACGGTTTTGCGAGGAAATACTTCATACGATGCAACATCCTCACAAGACTTCAAGGGGCTCTCAGGCTTGCTTGGAGCTAGATAGGCTGTGCTGTTACATGAAGTGCCAATAATATTATTGAGATAAGAAACACAGGATTTGAGGGAACCAACCCCCCCCGTCCCTCCTCCAGTTTAGCTGTTAATATTTTTCTCAGCCAGCACGCCATGTAATTGAGATACGTAATTGTTGCCGGGTTATTTTTCTATTACTGCACATATCGTTCTTGTATCCCAACAGAAATAAAAAAACTGTTCATGATTCAATGATTAAATACCACCATCCTGTCTGTGACAGGAAACTTCAAACCAAACAAAAGCTATGAAATTTCCTTCCCGATGAATTATGGTAATAAGCCATTTTGTTATTTTCGGTCATATGATAACTGTTTTCTTTATTAGCCTTCCCTTGCTTGTTGGTTTGTGTAAAGCTTATAATCCATCAGATTCAAGATTCAATGGTGGCATTAGAGAGCAGATGATATTGCAATTCATTGGAGAAACCAATATTAGATCATGGAAGAAAAAAAAAAAAAAAAGTTCTAGATGAAGCTTAATTACACTAATTTTAGATTATAGGAAATACTTAATACATCTTTTTCTAAAGAATGTAGAGTACACAATACAATGTCAGACGGGTAAGGCTGAAACAATTGGTCTTACTGGCACTTGCTCCTTGCAATTCTAGAAAACAGAAACATGAACAATAACAAAACTGATGACAATAAGAAAAGCCTAAAATACGTCCTTATCTCCTGCATCCCAACATCTAGCACCTCCATCTTTTTGCCATATCTATTTCTCCTCTCCACCAAGTACCCGTCAAGATAACTCATAACAATCGATACAGAACTTGTCCAAAACTGGATGCGGGATCTACTTTTGAACTGTTTCCATCTAGCTGTTGGGTCCGCCAGCTTAAAAAATATGTGAAGAAAAAGAAGAGGACCAGTCATTGAGAACTCTCTGTGCACAAAAAGAAAATTTTGATAGTTAAGTTTAGATTCTTTCCATAACCAAACAGATGCTACTTTGGTTAAACATTGATGAAACATGAGACTAAAAAAGAAAATAAAGAATTGCCGATCCAGCTTACATGGAAGGTAAGTAAAAATCAAACAGGATGAACATTTAAAGCAGTCCTGTGATGAAGCTGCGGTATCTCCGTAAATCTGCCAGTTATAGCATGAAACAAAAGTTAAAGAGAGACCAGCTTTTAATTTTTAAGCATTTTTATGGAAGGAGTTCAATTGTTTTCACAAACCTCAAACGTGAAGGCCATAGGCACATTTTACAACTTTCGTACATGAAAAATCTGTTGCTGTCCCATGTGCAAGATACCTATATTAAAGCATTAAACAAAAACATGTCGAATTTGTAAAATTGCAAAGTGGCACGCGACCATCTAATTTTTAAAATTGTTATGGCAAATCATATTTCCTTCAAGATGATAATAAGTGGAACCAGGGCATGGAAATCCTTGGAACTATGCAAAAGGAATTGCATGCTAGCAAGAGCTGCAAGGCAACTCCAAAGGCCCTGCAGGCCGGTGAAAGACACTACGGCTATAACAGCCGAAGTACCAGAGATGTTTTAGACTGAAGTGACGTGGAACATGGAACATGTTGAGAATATATTTATGGACCAGATAAATAAGGTCAAGCCTACAAATAAGCCCGAACACATCAAAACATGCAGGCTTTATAAAAACAAACCATAACTAGATTGAGCTGAAATTTTAATTAGAAAATTAAAGGTCTATGGGTTAAAATTTCATTATTATTAGAGGTTGGGAAAGGTCTTCAAATAAGACCTTAGAAGTTACTGTTTTTGAGATTTTATATTTTTATGGCGTTGATTTAAGATTTTTTTTTTTTCTAGGTGGGATTAGAACTTTTTTAATTATTTTTCCATTTTTTGTTGAGGATTTTTTACTAGCATATAATCATTTTTATCGAAGATTAATGAAACAAACCTTGAGTTCTCCGGGACTGAGAACCTCAGCTTTTTTCTCTATAGTTTAGGGCCTTAAAACTTTAGGGATTGAGGAACCCTAGCTTTTAGCCTTGCTATATGCTGCGTCCAGAAGTCTAGAACGATACATATGAACCAGCTACAAATCAGAAGTTTGGAAACAATGCAAGGGCCATGGCCACTTTATTTACTAAAGTTACATGATGTCACAACAAGAAGGTCCTGGAGGGAGAAAAAAAATGGCCATATCCACAAAGCCATCCTATGTCCATGTGTGTCACTTGTGTGCAATGCACTTGTGATTTAAAGGTAGGGTCCTTTATGAAATTTACAGCATGCTTTGCAAAAATAGGAAAGACAATTGTATTGTAAGCTCATGGACACTCATCAGTAACCACTATAAGACACTACCAAGTGGTTGTCTCTCTAGAAAAAAATTGGAAAAGTAGAGATTTTTGAATGGACAGGGTTCTCAGATTTAAGTAATACAAACCAACAGAGCCTCCTCCTGAACCAATCGAATACAACGCTTTGTGGCAAATGAACATTGTTCAGTTTACTAAGCAATGACCTCATCTGTTCTGATGGTGCACCATCAGGGGTTTGTATTTCCTGTGGTCGTTAAGGCATGAATTAATGCCTGAAAAACAAAAAACGAAATCATGCAACCCTAAATGAAAGGAATAGAAGCACGTTAAACGAACCAAAGTAGGCAATGAAGAAAAAAAGTGTTTCAAATAACGAACAAATCATGCTCACCTCCATTCCCGAATGCCACATTAACATTCCATATGTGGAGGATCGAATGTTAAGGCGAGTTTTTCCGGCATTATTTGAGTTTTCAGGCTCGCTAAAAAAGGACCAGTTCCAAGGATTTTTTCATATGGATCATAGTCCCTGTAATTTGGGAGAAGCAACTAAATTAATGAGGGCCAAAGAAACCACATCACATTGTAGCACACTATTGAACTGAATTATGACAATCAAATCCTTCAGTTATAGATACAAGGGAAGAACTTTACTGGTTATTCTAAAGGCCCATTTATAGTCCAGTGTACAGAGATTTCAATTCACTTGATGTGCTCATGATGTTGTTATGTAAAACAGTAATTCAGATGGTATAAATTTAATATGCAAGAACACAACCTTCTCACTTTTTGCCCCAATCACACTTCCAATTCCATTTGAGGGTTGAGATCAAACTCCTCTACCTGCCAAAAAAATAAACTCAATCACTTCTAAAACTCTCCAAACAGTCATTTTAAAATCTTAAAAATCAAACAGCATACCATTCCTCCTCTCACAAAGATCTCCTCCTTCAACAAGTTTCCGTCCATTCACATTTTCCATTGGCACCACCTGCCATGCCATTGAAAATTAGCATTCCGAAACATCAGCTTGTAGATACCAGTAATGAACATATATCTCTTGGCTTCTAAAGGTTTGTAATTATCTCAATAGAGACACGATTCAGCTATAAAAGGAAAATTAGCTGGCCCGCGACATATTTTAGACAAAAATCACCGTTTGCATTCGCGTTCCAAGGTGTTTCATCAATTTCAATATTTTTTTTTTTTTTTTTTGCTAAAGATTAAGTGTGGTTTGGTACTTTGTTAGATCGTTTTGATGTGCTGATTGTCAAAAATGATTTTTAAAAAATAAAAAAACATCATTGGCATGTATTTCGGCACAAAAAGCTATTTTGAAAAAGCAAACCGTTACCACACACTGCCAAAAAACTACCTTTATGACGAGCTTGTCTAGGATATTATTCAAAGAAGCAGCATCTACATCGGGTAGAAACTGTTTCCTCACTTATAAAATCGACAAGATCCGGAATGCAAGTTCTGTTGTATAGCTCCTTCTCCATGTTGCCGTCGAAACTCTGGAGACAAGGGAATCATCTGTCAACAAAAACCAGCAATTACCATCTTCAAATAAACTAATCCGCTACACACAAAAATCGAATTCTTAAACCTAATCCAAAAAACCAACAAATTCCCTTAAAATCAAACTACTTGATGGGATTTCTGCCAGCAATACATAACAATTGGAAAAAAAGGCGAAAAACTTACAAGAAAGAACATCCGAAAGCTTTCGTCCTGTCAATCAGCTTCTTTCCTCTACTCTTTGGCAATAAGTAACTACACTAATCTTCCGGCTTTATAACCTGTTTCCTGTTTTAATTGTCCTCCACACTATTAAAATTAAAAAAAAGAATAGCACCCATCATCACGAACCTTAAAAACATTAAAAAAACACACAAAACAACACAAAACTTTTATGTTTTGTTTGCCTTACGCATAAAAGAAAAATTGTCGGTAAGTTTGTCTGGGTGCGGTTTGTACCAATGCCTTTATTTGCTCCAACAAATCAGCGCTGTAACAAAAACAATGAAAATAGAAATCAGGCAGTATTTCGTTTTCAACAGAAAAGATAATTTCGATATATAAATTACCGTGGAGTGGTAGAGATCGCGTGATTGATGGGAGTGAAAGTAGAATTTTAGATTTAGGCCATTAACGTGAGTGAGTGAAAAGAGAAGCGAAAAATGAAGAATGGGAGGAGAGAAAGCCATGAGTTGCAGAGAGAGAGGGGGGGGGAGATGACGAATGAATTGATGGAGAGAGAGGGAGAGAGACAGGGGTTGCCTGGGACTTTGTCAGTGTCTAATCTGGATTTCCACGTTCAACGGCCGCATTCACACTATGTAAATGATGAATTTGGTCCCTAGTTTCTCAATTTTGCTTAGTTTGGTGCTTTAATATTTTTATCTTTAATATCATCGTCCAAAAATGGCAAAGATCCGATTCTCATAATCTGTTTAAATTGTAATAAAAAATTGTTATTGAAAGCTCTCGAAAAGTACTTCGAAGAGAGATTCGTTATCAATTGTGGTTCGATGTCACCTACGTTTAAATAATTTTACTTGCTGAGATAAATTATGTTTTTAATCCCTCGACGTAAATGTTTATAAAGATCAAAATATATGACGTTTATAGTGATTATGAAGGCAATTACTTTTTCACGTCCATTTTAATTTTAAAAGAAAAGCTTCAATCGTTAAATTCAATAAAAAAAATATTAAGATAGAAATATTTGATAATGCTAATGTTAAATAATAAAAAAAATAAAAAAAAACTTTGTTTTGCAGATGTTTGTGTTTTAAAAAAATATTTTAGCATTATAATTCCCAAACACCCTTCTTATATATATATAAAAAGCTAGGTTTGATAGTTTTTAGGAGTTGTTTTGGGAAGCGCGGTGTTTTTTACGCCGCGCATCATCTATTTTTTTTTTAAAATTTTTTGATAGTTTTTGATATTATTTTGATATGTGAAAAAATAATTTTTATATAAAATAAAATAATATTATTTTAATATATCATTTTAATAAAATTACTTAAAAAAAACAAAACTTCACATAAACCTATTCAAATGTTTTCCCCTTTTATAAGAATCAACAACAACCAACATTAAGATAAGATATCGGAGTTTTGGTTTAACTTCAGTTAAGCTTACAGTGAATTACTACTTGATTTATCAAATTCAAATTAGATTAACACTAAGATTTTTTTTTAAAATATATTTGTATAAATAAAAACTATTAATTCAAGTTAATCTGATGTTTCACGGATTACATTTGATAACGACAACGGGGTTAATTCAAAACCCAGTAAACCAAACTATTTTTCACATACGTCTTCTGAAACCAAGTTGTATAAACAACCAAGGATTTCTACCGCAACCATGAAAGGCTTTCAAAAACTTGTGCTTGGGGGATTGAGAGACAGAGACACACTCTACTCTGAGAATGCTGTACTGAGCTTTTTCTGACTGCAACAGCCCGAAGCTGGGCAGATGTACGAAGCAACCAATATGTGGGGTTATATATATGCATGTAACAAAAGCGGGCTGTAGGCAAATATCACCAACAAGATTTGTGTTTGATGCACTGAGCAATATATTGCCAACCTTTAGGTCCAAGTAGCCTGCTCGGAGTGAATTACCCCCACCGAGGCGTCAGGTAGTTTCATATTTCCTGTGGAGGTGTTAAAAAATTTGGCTACCTCTGAAGAATTATGAGTGGATCACAAAGGCCTTCATCTCATGCAGTTGAATTAGCTTGGAAAACAAACGACACCACCCTCGTCAGAGATTTGCACGGGAAACATCTTCCGGGCAGCGGCTGCACAATATGTGGCCAAGTCCAAGCCTGAATTTCAAAAAATTGAGGTGACTTTGTTAAACAGCTAAAAAGGCGATGAAGGCGATTCTTGTTGATGTCCAAGTCCAGCTCAAAGGAAATAGCTTCATTTTGGGTCCAAGGATGGAGGCGATATATATATAAACGACAACCCTTGAGTCTTTCGAGTTGGTGTAAATTGGGATGGTTCGCTATGATGCTAAATGTCTCAACGAAATTTCGCACAAGAAAAGCAGAGTCTGTCGTCGTGAAATAGTTCAGTTCGATAAAATACTATAACTTCGGCCCGCAATGGCTCACGGCCGTCCATGAAAGACAAACCGAAACTGCTGACCAAACAGGCTTGCCCCATTCCAAAAATCAAAATTATCATAGAGGCCAAATTTACATAACACAACTTATGAGTGGAAAAACCAAGGTAGTCTATCCCCATCCCCAGAGCCAAATGCCACACCTACAACTTTTGAGTGGTTTTCATCCATTTGATTATCTGCGTTTATCACCTTTTTACATGCCAAAAATCAGAATCATTTTTGATATTGCCTTTCCTCAACCTCCACCAACCAAGTCTTTTAATCCAGGCTTGGACTTGTTCGTGTATTTTGCAGCTGCTAACCACAGAAAATTTCCCATGGAGTTATCCGACAACTTCGGTTCCATTTTTCTTCGTAGATTCACATAGTGTGTTAGTAAAGAAGGCCTTTGGGATCCTCGCCATTCTTCTGAGGCAGCCATAAGGCACTTCCATAGGAAAGAAGAGACCTCCGCGACGCGAGTGGGCATTTCACTTCCTAAAGCTTGGCTGCTTGGGCCTTGAGGTTGGAAATTACTGAGGCGGTCGAACACAAATCTCTTGGTCATGCACTGTGCCCTTTTTGAGTCAACGAACCAAACATAACAATCGCCGAGTTCTCTAAGCTACAAGAATCATTTTGCAGGGAACGAGAGAAACTGGCAATGAATTCAGGATATATAATTGCTTCCTCGCTACCTTTGGCTGTGGCAAGAACCATGCCTTGAGAAAGGTGCTCAAATGCAGCACCATCTCTACGATCCGATGAGATATGCATATGCCAATAACAATTATTGTCCACCACATTCGAAGACGTTTACTTGAAAAGTAGCAACGTATGTGACTGCTGTTGATTCCGTCGGAAGGAGCTCACAGGGAAAGAGCTGATTAGCTAACTAGGAAGGTCAGGCCTGTCTAAGGAATTCACTGAGATGACGGTTTACTTGTGTCTCCACATAATAGGCTCCTTCATCGTTGCAATCAATGGAAAGCTCATCTTTGATCTTTCCAGCAAGTGGATAGAAGTGAGTTAAGGTCTCTGATAGAGATTTTTTAAGCAACTCTAGTCTTTTGGGGACATCAAGATAGCTAGTACTAGCCTTTTTATTCATAGGATAGAACAAGAGAATTGGTGCATATGGAACAGTAACAAGCTGGTCCAAAAGGGACAGCTTGAAATTTCTTAGGGGTCAAGGTCTAGGAGAAGATGGCTTTACATTTTGTTTGGAGATGGATTTGAACTTCTATTTTCCTTGTTTTTAGCTTCCTTTCAAGTTGGCTGAGAGATCTAGCGTAGCATCAACATGTTTCTTTATATCCTCGGAGAGTATACATAAATCCAAACAAACCACGAAAAGAAGTGGCAAAGTGATGTAGGCGGAAAACAAAATGTAAGAATACAACCAGCAAAGAAGGACAAAATTGTTCTCAAAAAAGGTTTTTACACAAGAACCTGATTCGCTCTCAATAATTATCTATCTTTCTCTAAGACGTTTAAAACAGCCAGAAATCGACAGACCCTTACAAGGGAAAAAAAAAAAGGAAAACGCAACAGACAATTCGAAATCTAGTTGAAGATTTGAAAAAAGAAGGAAATATTCAAAATTATTCAAACAACACCTTCCAAGCCTAATTTTGAAGTTCTTCTAGTGCTCAATAGGTTACGGCATCAGAACCTACTATACGAACACAATCTGTAGAATTATCTAGCAAAACTTGAGTATAATTCAACAATCAAATAGAAAATTATAGCTTTTTTATTTCAAGTTGTTCATGCTTTTTTTTCCCCTGCTAATCTTACTAATCCATAAACGAGTCTATTAGGCTTTCTGCATGATACTCGGGTAAAATATCCATCCAGAACTACCACACTCTTCAAATCCGCTACATCACAAAGAGTTGATACGTCTAAGATTCTTCTCTTGTCATTGACTCTTTCCAGCCCTTACAATGCCTGCAAGTCAAATTTTGTAAGCAAGATATGACAAAACAAATACACAAACTATTAATGACACAAGCATACTTAAAAATCTGATCCCTATAAATCTTACCACTTGAAGGTTTTCTTTAATCTATCGCTGATAAAAAATTTACAAGCATGATGGAGGTTGCTGTTTAAAACTCAACACCATGTTTTTCTTTAATTAATGAAGCAGCGTGGATCACAAAGTGATTACCAAATTATCTATCCTTCCCGAACCACCACTGCTCCAAGACTCTTGAAAGCTTTTTTACTCTTTAATATTCTGAGAGACTGTCACCTTCAAACTATTAAGCTTTTGCTTTTGGTCTTTTACAAGGTTTTATGACAAATGTAGCCTTTCTTGTCCAAAGATTAAGTAAGCAAATATTCTGGTTGATAAGTTTACAATACGAGGTTCAACTCAGAATAAGCACTGACCTCAAACTTCTGACATGTATTCTTAGATCACTCGAAAACTCTGTTTCTAATTTTTAATAACCTGTTGAGAACAAAAGCATCTGATACTCTTGTTTGAACCCATAAACATGCCATTGCAGCGTTCTAGATTGTTAAGTAACAAAATTACGAGGACAAGAAAGCTTTTCAATTATTGGATTTGAAAATATTGTTTCGTTTTCACAAGGTGTGGATAATAAGTTGAGTTTGAGTAATCTTTGCTGTTTGCTAACAAGGAAACTTGGATTGAATTCAGGGAAAACATTGAAGAGTTCTTATAATTTCTCAGGTTTCAGTAATCTACATCTCCCAACATAGGTATTTGTAATCATCAGGACAATAAGGAGCAAATAGCTCAGCTAGAAGCCATTTTTTCCTTCTTGGATTAAACCCCATGTCCTTACAGATCTGATCATTGCAATAGATTTGCAGCAACACGCTAATGCATGATCTTTTGTAGCTCTCATTCGCATAATACTTCATGCATTTTTCCCATTTTTTCACATCAGCTTCCATCTCTCCTATGGTTGGCAACTTAAATTTTCCAGCAAGAAAATGGGCTAGCCACTTGCTTCTCATTTCTGTTGTATACAAGAATGCAGGACTATCCGCGTATCCAAGTATTGCCAGTTGTGGGATCTGGGGATGTATGCATTCCCTGAAAGATTAAAATAAAATCAATGTCATAAGTCGGTAGGATTGAGGACTTTGAAAACACCAAAAGAGCAAGTGCATCACCAGTACCTGTAGAAGGGAGCTAGTGACTCAGTGATGCATTTCTGAAAGCAGCTTGATTTGAAAATGTTCTTGAGCTTTTCATCACCTTTGTATCCGGTTGCAAATATAACAATATCTGTTGCTATAGGGGTCTCCTCGCTATCTACAACCAAACCATTTTTGCAAAAGTTGAAACTCTGCGACTTCTTCAGGACGAGGCTTCCTTCTTCGACCTTGTCATAAAAATTGGCCGGCAACACTGTGAGCATGCATGAAGATATCTGTTTGAGGAACCCATGTTCCGGGACCATATTGTATTTCTTCAATGGTTGCTTCCTCTTGAGATAGGCCTCCACTAATTTTGAAAATATCCACAGCTGAAACCACACATTATAGGGCGTCAATTGGATGGCAGGCTGCATGTAACTATCACAGGAGGCACTATGAGAGGTTACCAGAGGTGAAAGCAAAATGACTAAGAGCCAAATGAAAAATCCTTGACCAGGCTTGTGAACCATAAACCCCGTGAAGCGATTTAAGCTTTTGAAGGTGAGTGAGATAAAGTAGTCAGGAACTATCCAATGGACAGTTCTGAATATCAGTGTGCATGGGTGATCCACACCTAATGAATCAGAACAAAATATACAATTCTGTAAGAATCTCATGATGTGGAACACTAGAACCGAGTCAGTGACAGCATCTGAATGAAGAAAGGGGTTAAGATTTCGATTCAGCCACGATCAAGAAGAAGAAAGAAAAGAGACCACTTATTTCCCTTGTAATCTATTTGTTGTCGTTTTTCCAAAAAAACCTAGCTAACAGCCTAATATAGTACAACTAGACAATCTGTTGCTATATATCATGCTCATCAATTAGCATACGTATTAATTGAAGACTTCACAAACCTTGACTGATAATAAGAATTTTTCGGCAGAGAAGGAAAAGTCTCAAAACATGTCTCAATCCATCAAAAGTTTCCCGAGATAGGAAATGCCACTTACCATTTCTGTCTGCAACTTCTGTTGCTATGTCCACTGCTGATTTCTGAAAGCCGATAATAGTAACCCGTTTGTTTGTAACCAACTCAGCAGCACAATCATTAGCCATTGCAGCATAATCCATAGAGTGTAAGACCTTCCCGTTAAACACTTCAGGCCCACTGTTCAAGGGAAAATCTGGTATGTTAGGCAGGTCACTGTACTTTCCAATGCAAAGGATCACAAAATCCAGTTGGTAAACCTGGAATAAGAAGATCATACAAAAAGATTGCTTAGTCCAGACATCCCAACAATTTTCTCCACCAATTTAACATCTCTAATGGTTTAACCTTGTCCCTAAATTTGCAGTAAAGCTTTACTCTGGATTCCATCTTTGTGTTCTGATGTGCTTAAGTTGTTGAACTGAATAATCCAGATCCGAATTATGCCAATCTTGGACTTAATTAAACATGAAAAGAAACTAAATAAAGAATACTAATTAACACAGTAACACTTGAAGGTAGCAAATCATAAACAGTAAATTAGTGGCTTAGAATGAAATAAGCAAGAAGATCTTGATTACCTCAACTGGTGCAGTGGGATCCCTGGCATCCTGTACAGTGACATTCCATCTTCCAGTAGGAGAAAAAGGCCAACCAGTGCCACCCCACAAATCCCAAGATGGGAAATCCTCATTACCTGGTTTTACATAGTCTATGCAAGTCACTTTGCAGTTAAATCTGATCCTAGGAAGGATGTTGAAGTGAACAGCATAGGCTTTAATGTACTCCAGTACTTGTTCGTCATCAGGGAAAGTCTCTGTAACTGAAGGTGGCCAGGCAAAATCTGAAAACTGGTACATTTTTTTAGGTATTTGTAGCTTTGTAGACTCTATGGTTTGAGACCAGACTCCACCTATGCCACTCCTTGCTTCAAACACAATAGGGCTAAAACCCTTCTCCAGTATGTGTTTGCATGCAAGTAAGCCACTGATTCCGGCACCGATGATGGCAATCTTCTTCTCCATTTTTTGGTCCCAACTTCTGCAGGCAGGAATCACTATTATAATGGACCCTGAAATTAATCATTTCCCATGCAAACTGATAACTAAATGCTATGACGTGGTAAGCACCTGTCCTCTTTTCCTTGCTGGTGAATTGTTTAATTTGACTTGATTGAAGGAGCTAAGCACCTGAAATTCATTGATTAAACTCAACTTGAATTGATCATTAAAGCACGACTCTTGTAATCATGGATCAGCAATTTGGAGTTTCTTTTCCTTTTCTCCTTGAGATAGCAACCTTTTATGTACGATATTAAAGAGAACCTCGTGGATGATTTAATACAAGAGAAAAGGCGACACGAGACAGGCTGCTGGAAACAACTATCTGTCAACCTTTTTTACATGGTTCTTAGTAGTTACGATAATTTCAAATTCAATACCGGCTTTTACATTTCCGACCATAGATTCATCTATATTGGGATTGTTATATTGATGAGAATTTTTACTTTTACTTTGTTTGGCTAGTGAAAGATCCGCCTATTTTGTTTTTACCTTGAATTTTTTTCTAAAAAATAATGAAAAATAGAAAGATAATTCAATATTTTCGGGTTTAGTCGATCGTTAAAATTATGTATTTATGGATTTGATAAGTTTTAGATTAATTATTTTCCGACTCAGCCAAGCACTAAGCCTACATATATATATACAAGTCCAATAAGCTACCTAACCTATTATATCTAAGCTTAACCAAGCGTTGAGTCTAGATATATATAGATTTGATAAATTATTATACCCAATATCTCTAGTCTTAGTTAATAATTGAGGCCCTAGTTTTTTTTTTACTTCAAGAATCTTGGGCTTCATAATTAGATTATAATAAGTCAAATATATTTTTACTCTAATAAGTCAGAGATATTTTGATCCTTTCCCTTTAAAAACATATAAAAATAACTTCTGTTATAAAAGTAACCAAGAAAATTTTCAAGGAGGGTTCAATTTTTTTTAACTTTTTGTTGCATATTTATACTTAGAATTTTTTTTAAAAAAACATAATTGTATTTTTTCTCAAATAATACAGATTATCAAACATTATCCAATTATTATATAAGCCTTCATCCACAATCTCATGGGAAAAAATCCGAACCTCATCTGTAATGCTTTTAGATTATGGTTGAAGCGTTTGATATTTTATAAGATGATGACAAAATCATTAAAAACCAAGTAAAACCTTTTTATAAAAACATCTTCCACGCGTCACTGGCACACGATCTTCTTTTGCCTCCAAACCTCACATGATAAGGCAGTAAAGCAAACCCATTTATCATCTTATCAACCAAAGCCAGCCTTCCATGTCCACGTTGCTTCTTTCTTTTTGATGGTCCCAGCAATGGCACCTCAGTACTATCGTGGGCTTCAGCGATTTAACTGTTCCAAGCAAGCTCTTATCACTGGATTGGTCAACAAGCCCAAACACTACACTCGAGGCATCATGCTCAGAGAGGAAAGTTTTCCTTTCATGTTCTTGCTGTGCTTGCACATCTGGTCTGTTATTAATAAAATAAAATACATATTGCATTAATGTTCGTATTGGAAGCAGAGACATTTTATTTAGATTGACAACCATATTCAATATTTTTAAATATACGATCACGAATCGGTTTTATCTTTCAATTCAATGTTGATTTACATTTTGCTAGTAGTCTTTCCCTTTGAAATGCTTCCCATGGCCTTTGCCTTCTCCTTCAGGACATATTTTTGTACCTTCCCGGTTGAAGTCTTTGGCAATTCCTGAAACACAACAGTTCGAGGTGTCATGTAGTGGGGCAAGTGATCTCTACAAAATTTGATAAGTTCTTCTGCGTTGGCATTGCATCCTTCCTTCAACTTCACAAATGCACAAGGTGTTTCTCCCCAGTAATCATCAGGTCTTCCTACTATAGCTGCTTCCAGAACTGCAGGATGACTAAAAAGTACAGACTCCACCTCAATTGAGCTGATGTTTTCGCCCCCAGAGATTATAATGTCCTTTGATCGATCCTTTAGCTCTATATAACCATCAGGATGTTTCACCCCTAAATCTCCACTCCTAAACCATCCACCACTGAATGCATCTTTTGTTGCTTCCAAATTTTTCAAATATCCATTCATCACAGTATTACCTCTAAACATAACCTCACCCATGGTTTTTGCATCTGCTGGCACACTCTTCATGGTTACAGGATCTTTTATATCAAGTCCCTCCAACCCAATATGTTGCACCCCTTGACGAGACTTGATCTTTGCTTGACCTTCTGGAGTTAGGGAAGCCCATTCTGGTTTCCATGTGCGAACTGTGCCAGGACCATAGGTTTCTGTCAAACCATATGAGTGAGTCACATGAAATCCTAATTCTTCCATCTTGAATAGCACATGAGATGGTGGGGGTGCACCTCCTGTCATGACCGCCACTTTTCCTGGAAGAGGTCTTTTTTCACTAGCTGGTGCATTTATTATCATGTTCAGAACTGTTGGTGCACCGCTCATGTGAGTAACCTTGTGCTGGGCAATATTTTCAAATATGTCTTTTGCGGTAACATATCTCTGGCAAACATTCGTACCACCCTGTGCAGCCACAGCCCAAGTAAGACACCAACCATTGCAATGAAACATGGGGACGCACCATAGATATACAGGCATCGCACTCATGTCATTTAGAAGAGCAGCAGCAAGAGAATTAAGATAAGCTCCTCTATGGCTATAAATAACACCTTTTGGACTTGATGTAGTGCCTGAAGTATAATTAAGCGAAATGGGATCCCATTCATCTCGTGGCCGTCTAACTTCAAAGTCCAATTTTCCCTTTTTCAAAAGACTCTCATATTCCAAGATTCTAGGGGAGGAAATGGCAGCCGGCTGACCACACTCTGGGATTAAGACAAGAAGTGGCAGCTTGGTTTTTCTCTCTGAGAAAATCTCGAGTGCTCCTTGAGCAATTGGGAGACATTGGTAGTCTACAAAAATAAGTTTAGCCTCTGAGTGTTTCAGCAAGACAGACACCATTGAAGAATCATGGCGCACATTAAGTGTACACAAAACTGCCCCAGCCATCGGAACACCGAAATGTAGCTCATACATTGCTGGAATATTTGGGGCCAATGCAGCAACCTGCTCAGATTTCTAGACATTAATGTTTGGTAGATATTTACATTATTTTCATTAATGTGCAGAGATTAAAGAAACTAATAACCTTAAATAGATTAAGAAGCAAACATACAAGAACAAGAACAAGTAATGGAATTTCTTTTGCAGAACTGCACCGCTTTTTTACCATCGAAGAGGGTATATTTATTTCAAGACAATATCCCAAGTCTCTTGAAATTCCCGTAATTTAAGTATCAAATGTTGAATTGTTCTATTGGGTTTTAGACCAAACACCAGCAACCATCTGGTGAAACAAACCCTGGATACATCATGGCAACTTCTTGTATCAAAGCGAACCCAGAAAGGGAATCCTATGTGGTCCATTAAAAAGCAGTGTAAGCTATGCATGTCTAAAATTCTTCATTTAGCATTCACCTAATTAGATGTTGAAACAAAAAAATTATCCCTTTCTTCCATTATCAATCATGATCTCTGGCATTCCGTAAGGTGGTAGACATTGACAAGCAGCCGCGATTTATTCAAGTTCTGGGCCATATATATACATCCAAACAAAAATCTTGGCGAACCACAAATGGCAAAAGAGACAAATTCTATCAAGTTTAACAATTAATTCAGATTAAATTCAACATAAAATTCAACCAGAAGCCAATTTCATGCCTCGAATTTCCATTTCAAAAAGAAAAAAAATAAAAATTTTCCAATATTTTGAGATACAAATCCAAAAATTGTCAGCAAATCAGAACAAAAACGCTTTAAAACGAGAGAAAAATTAAAGAAGATAGAAACAGAGGAGCAGCTAGTAGTTACCACATCACCAGGGGAAATTCCGAGATGGGCAAGAACAGAAGCGAGTCTGACGCACCTCTCATGAGTCTCCTTCCACGTGTACTTGATGTCACCATAGGCAACAGAGATTCTGTCTCTGTAAACAATGGCTGAGCGTTCAAGAAAGCTGATTGGAGTCAAAGGGACGTAGTTAGCTGAGCACTTGACCATGCCCTCCATTTTCACTCCAAAATTATCACTTTCTCCCTTGGTTTTTGGTGTTTCTTTTATTATCAGAATCAGACCGAGCCTGTCCACCTTAATTGTAGCTCGTGTCGTGCTGCGCATTAAGGTAGTGTTTGTTTTTATATTTTAAAAATATATTTTTAATATTTTTAAATTGTTATTATATTAAAAATAATTTTTAAAAATAAAATAAAATTTTTTAAAATTTTTTTCCAAACAAAATAAATTTTTAAAAATATCAACTACCACAATTCTAAACGAAGCATAACTTTTTATTGCTACTTCGACACAAATAATGTCACCACTGGAAAAAAATAAAATATCTGGGTAAGGTAAGTGACAGGTTTTTTTTTTATTATTAATATAAATGTCGGAGCTAATTTGAATTACCTGACTAATCTTAAAAATCTTAAAATTAATAATTTATATAAACTTTCAATAACCTTATAACTAGTAATTTTTATAAAATAAATCTAAAAATTAACCAGTTCAACTATACCTTCAAGGGTCGGTAAGTAACAGCTTTAAAAGAAGAGAAATGTGCATATGGCCTCTATTATGCCAATCGGATCTGTTCTGTAGTTTAGCTAATTGTGATTAAAATCATATGTTGTTATATCTATAATTTTAAATTTATTTAGTTAATTAACATATGATATAGTTTATACGGGTTTCATTAAAATTATCTTTTAAAAAATTTACTTAAAAAAATTATAATTTGTAGATTTTTAAAAATTTATTTTCTTGAATGATAATCATAAAATCTACCATTACACTACCTAGTATCAATATTTTTTTTTTCTATCTCTTGTCAAGTTTTCGTGCACCACCACTGCACATTATTGTGCATTAATTTAATTTATTTAAAACATCTATTGCGTGGAAAGGATTATTTTTTTATTCATAAAAAAATAATTAATAAAAAAGAGAGAAGAAATTCACTTACTAGTGGAGGATCAAGTTTACTGGGCTCTTACTCAAAAGTTGAGAGTTCTACTTGACTGTTCTATCTTTCGAGTGTCCAATATATATCAGCCTTTAAACCTAGCCTGTCTATTTGCTTCTCATTTTCCTGAGTAGGACCACTCGGCATGTATGTCTGCATGCATGCATGTCGTGTCCAAATTGTGTGCTTCGAAGAAGCAATTGCTATTGTGATTAGATTGGGTAGGCTACGTAATCGCATACGTATTCAAATTGTAGCTTTTGACGTGTCACAATACGAGTGGAAGGGATCAAGGTAGCTGGTCTCTACTATCTTGAGAGCTGGACTGAAGTAGTCAAGATGCATTCGATCTATGAAATCAGGTCTCATATCTAATGCTAGACATGACTTGTAGCGTGTTGCTCACGTGTTTTGATGGACTAGATGTGTAAGGGGTTCGTGTTGATGATTACTTTAAACAGTCTTCTTACACTAAGTAGTCATCATTTCATTTTTTTTCTTTTTGTTTGAAAGAAATTAAAGCTTGGATTAACCTACAACCTGAGCCTACGAACAGACCGATCAACGAGTTGAATATTGTATCTAGCTGTATTCCTTAAATCAGTTCTGTTTAAGAAAGAATATTCGTGAACAAGACATGGAGGGGTCAGACATCTTGTCTGCTTTTTTGTTTTTGAACATCGAATTGAGCAGATAGTATTTCATCCAGCTTGGAAATCTTTTACAGGAGCCAATGAGCTCAAGAGGTGGCCTTACAGTCCAGTCCAGAGGACAGTGATTGGGCCATAGTCATGATCTAGATGTCATGTTACCATACATATTGTCTGGGTTCTTCATCATCCAGCCACGTTGTAGATGTCTTTTGTGTAAACTTGAAGACATGGAGCCGTAATTGCAAATGCTCTTGAATACCGCTACAATACCTTCACGTGGATTTTTCAAGAAAATCTCCTTTGCGAATCTCTGGATTACATGGTCTTTCTTCTAGCAAGCCAGTTATTAGTTTTATTGCCTTCTCTTGGTTCTGCACATAATCATAAACAGCAAGTGACTCGAATGAAGCCTGTAAGAAGAGCAAACGTTTGCTAAAATAATTCCCTTTTTAAACATCTATGAAATTGCAGTACCAGGAATATTGCAGTACCAGGAATATTCCTTTTTAAACAGCTTATCTTTGGGGGGCTAGGGCCAAAAGAGGCCAAGACTAAGTTCCTGAGGTATTTGTGTTGGAGCCATGTTTTGAAATGATTGATGCAGCTTCTTGATGAGAAGAAGCTTGGCAAATGAACCCATTTACCATCTCTCAACTAACTTTCCTTTTTGTTGAAGAAGGAAATAGATGAAATCAGGATCTGATGATACAATCACTGGCCCACCCACCAAGGCTGGTTCGAAATAGGGAACCATATCTGCAATCACAAAAAAGAGAAAATGAAGGCCAAAAATCAACCATCAGAGTAGAAATTAAGCCTAATCAACGTGGGGGGGGAGGGGAAACAAGACGATTATTTTTCTGCTCACTTTCTCATTCTCTCCTTGATAAAATTTGGGATGCCTGGTGACTTGCGTGGACTAAGAAACTGCATGGTTTCCCCAACATATGGGGAGCCCATGGATTCAGGCGTAGCCTTTTCCTTTTCTCTCTGTCTGGCCCATAAAATGCGCAAGCCCAATTTCTTTATATCAAAATAGTGGGCCCACAACCCAATTGACGAGAGACATCAAAATAAAAAATGATCCAATGCAATGCAGGGCAGCAACCGGTGCAAAAAAAGTAAGTCAATGCAAAATCCGAACATTTTAAGGAAAGAAATCATTGTCATACCTTAACCGTCAGATCAAGAATATGACCGTTGAGCCGCTCCCCTATATGAATTCAAACACGTAGTCCACAGAACCCTACAAACACAGAGAGAAGGAATCAGACAAAAAGCGGAGCCTCTACTATAAACAATTCAAATCAAAAGGTAAATCATCTCTCCATCTCTCTTCAGTCTTTAATTTCCTGTCATCACAAGAACACCATCATCATCTTTAACTCTCTTTCTTTATACACAGTTTTCTTTGAAGAAATCTTTCTCAAAATGTCAAGGATGAGAACCGATCGCAAGCCTCCACTTGCTAAATCCCCCATCAGGATCCGTCCTCGCCGTGTTCTTCGATCCGAATCCACCGCTTTGCAAACTCCTCCTGGTGAGCTTATCATTCGTTGTTGTTGTTTATGGTGTTTGTTTCTTGGATAAAGAAGGTTTTTAACCAACTTTTTGGTTGTATCAGGTTCTTTGACTAAGTCCCAGAAACCAAACCGAAAATTGGACACGGAAGATTCTGACCTCCGCCCCGAATACCATTCAATATCCTGCGAATTGCGTGCTCTAGCGAAGATGGTTCGCGATGAAGTTGGAAATGGGGAGTCAACTAATGGTGGGGTCGGTAAAAGTTTGAGTGCAAATTCTAGTCCTTTGTTTGAGAGGGGGAGGTTTTATGAGGAGTATTCTGCTAGGAGAAATGACAGGCTGAAGAGAAAGAAAGGAGACACAGGTGATGATGTGAAGACTCCTTATAATCTTGGAGTTACTGTTGAGTCGTCGAAAAGGAGGTACACAAGGAAGCTTGAGAGCGCAAGGAAATCTGTATCTGATGCTTGCCTTGTGGAGAGAAATGAGACTCCAAGGTACCTGTTGAGGAGCATGAATAAGGAGAACAAGAAACCTCCTTTGCCTGTTTACAGCTTTGAGAAATCTGTGCTTGCAGGTGAAAGGAAAGTTGCTGCTCGCAAGGTTAGGAAAATCTGAATGTCAGAATTGGGTTTTGAAGATGGTTTTATTGATTTTTGAATTTTCTCTGGGGATTTTCTTTGTAATGGAAACTGGATCTTCATTTATTTATGAAGTATCATTGTTTCAAGGAAATGTTTGTTTGTTTCTGGTAAATAATTCTGATGCATGAGATGATAGGATTACTATCAGCTGGCTGTATTTTTTCTCCAGAAACTTGGTTGGGGGAATGAATTTGTTTAGAAATTGCAGCCCTTGTTAACCAAATAATGGTATCCTGCAAATATCGCAAACTTCATTAACTCTCCTTTTCAAAATGGTCCAAGAGAATCACAGAGACAAGACTTTTTTCCATTTTGAAGAAGATTAATTAATTTGTGGATGTAGGAGAAGCAGATTGTCTAATAATAAGGTGGGTAAAGCATCTACCGAAAGGTGTACCATAAGATAGTGACAACATGAGGTGCTTGGTTGTTGCAATTCTTTTTTTCTATCACAATTCACAGTAGCATGAGCCTCAATACCCACGACCATGACATTGATTTTGGGAATAAATAACAGTAGCTGGTCGAGATTTTAGCAACCACGGAGGAACATACATAAATCGAAAAAGAGAAAAAGGAGATTCTTGCAATAAATCTGTTAAATATTTGGCAATTTCTTCCCGTGAATATTGACAAAAAAGTTCGCATATGTGTATATTTAAATCAAACTCCTCCCAAAAAACAAGAGCTAATGTGATAACAATTCTACTATGAATCCAAAACCTATTTCTGTATGAGGAAACAAGCAAACAAATCTTTGCAAAATTAAGAAGGATTGTGTGCAAGTGCAAGCGCGCAAGGTGTTACAAAACCGATCTTGTTGATAAAAACAGCGTTGCTTCTCATGTTGTAACCAGAAGATATGCAAGGCCTTTCAAATATTCAACAATTTCAGAACCTCCTAGCTTTGAACTCCCAAATACTCTATCAACGAAGGTAATCGGAACCTGTGACAAATTCATAACCAAAATCAACCAAGGCTGAGGATCACTGCGCAATTTCAGATACAGGGTAGTCTGCAGTTAAAAATTTCAAAACAGAAAACAAACAGCAAAACGATACATGAAACAGAACCAATGTATGACGAGTATAAAGGGGGAAAACAGTTAACAGAGAAAATATGCAATACAATAAAAAGAGGTTGTTAACCCTACCACTTTTGGAAATATCTTGAGTTTATCTAGCCATGTCCTAACTATTCAGAATTCAATTGGAATTTTACTGTTCAACAAATACTATTGTCCAACAGGCATAATGACGAGAATATACACGCTGTATGAACAGGGCATTCAAACATTAATGGAACAGGGTAAGCATCAGCCATCTTCCTGATCCATGTAGTTGTTCACGCCACAACCAAGAAGACAGGAGCATAAATCAAGATGTGTTACCATGCCCGCATGAAATGTGTATCTCGAAACTCAAGACAATCAAGCTGGTGAGAGCAGTCACAATATTGTATAAACTGAAATGTGCGTGCGAGTGTTGATTACATCTAGTGCATGTTGATTTTAATGATAAACCACAATAATGTGAAATATAACACTACCTCTTCAATTTGGTAGCCTTTTCTGGACGCCCGAACAATCATCTCCATTTGAAAGACATATCCCTTGCTAACCACAGAACTGATGATATCTTCAAGCACTGATTTCTTATAAAGCCTTCAAGAATGAAGAAATCTCAGTTCTAAATTCGCCAAGTATCACACACTGAATGAATGAAAACCATAAACAAATTCATATACCTGAAAGATCCTGTCAAATCAGATACACCAGGCCACAGAAGTGTTTGAGCAAGAACATTAGCTCCCCTACTAGTTAGCTTGCGCATCAGATTCCACCCATGTACACCTCCACCTTTAACATACCGAGTTCCAGTAACTATGCTCGCACCAGTTTCCAACTGCTTCCTAATGGCATATCAAGGGAGGAAATGCCAGAAAACTTTAGGACATCAGCACCCAAGGTCTAATGCAAGAGCATACAAGTGTATGTTGGAAAAGGTTTCTTACTTGATAAAGCTTGGCAAGTATTTGGCTGCAAAAATAATAAAGCGTGCGGATCAGGTTAACAGAACAAGCTACTATACTCGCTTCCAATTCCAACCATGATGCACAAAAATCTAAACAAACAGCTAAAGCTGGTATGGCCAATATTATCTTTTTTTGTGTTGATTTTTTTTTATTCCATTCCTCTACGAAGGACGGGGCTTTTCAAGTAAGATAAACACAAACATGCAGAAGTTCCTGAAAAAAAAAATATCTAACAGGAGATGCCCATAAACATAGACTATCACCAAGAAGCTTCAGTTACTCAAAAGTTACTAGTCAGAATTAAATAGCAAACACCCACCTAAAAGTAACAGCCGTTAAGTAATACTTACATGGTGAGATAGATCAGCATCCATGATGACAACAAAATTCCCAGACGCATGCTTCAACCCATGAATGTAAGCCGTGCCTAATAATATAAACACACATCAAGAACCATTATTTTCATTTCTTTCTATCATCAATCATAAAGACAATGCTATTTACCTAATCCAAGCTTCTTCGCTCTAGGTCTTAACAACTGCATCATCATCAAAATCAAAGAGAGATAATTAAACCCAAAAATGAGAATTAATATGCCGCATTGAAAAAGTCTAGAAGGGACAAACTTTTTATTGTTATGATACACTTACAATGCGATCTTCGCCATATACTTTCTGGTAACTTGTTTTTAACAACTTCTTGAGTACCATCAGGACCTCCACATCATCCACAAACGATAATTTCGAACTCAACATCCCTAAATCAATCATGAAAACACAATATACACAATAATTGAATCATTTCTAGGATTAAAATTCGAAGCATACAGTTCGCGAATAAAAGCAATGAATCAGAGAGAGAGAGATTGGAGAGTGGAATTACTGGAGATGTTTAAAGATGAGAATAAACGATGAGTGCAATGTTTGAGACGCTCGTTGTACGTTGGGGACTATTATACTGTATCTGTTGTTCTTCTCCATTTTTGTTTCGATCGTGAACCCTAATTTTTCAGAAATTTTGAAGGAAATATTAAAGTACGAGGTAAAGAGTCTTCCGGTAAGAGTCCAAGGTTGTTAACTTTGTGATGATCGAGGGACGGAGGAAAGCTCTGGGTTCGTGGTCTGGTTGCTTCAAGATATGGGCTGAAGTAGAGGCACGTTTGCGCATAGTCGTGGGTCGATCGTCGGTGGGCTAGACCCATCAAAGAAGGTTGTCAGGAATTCAAAAACATAATTATTATACTCAGATTAGCCTAATAACCTATTAACTTATTTGGCAAAGTCATGCCAAGTTTTTATTTTTATTTTAATTTAAATATTAATTTAATTAAACCCAACCCAAATGACTTGACGCAGGTTATTTTGTACGTGACATGGATCAAGTGAAATTTAATCAATTTTTTAAAAATAAAATTGTCTAAAACAAAATTATTTTAGTTTTTTACTCGGGATATTACTACAATGATTTATTTGATATATACACGCACACATGTGAATATTTCACAGGTTTATTGCCTCGAGTGTAGTTTGAGCAATCTTATTTATTTACAGCAGCATACTTGTACATCTGTACAAGAGCCATACAAATCTCTTCAGAATGATCGAGGAAGCCTCATATAAACCTAGTTTATTCTTAAGGTGAAAATTAAGAGGTGTACTCCGATGTTGGATGAAGATTCTTAATCATCCGATGCATCATCCCCAAAATCTTCAACTTCAAAGTTCACTGTCTTGCTAAGTCCACTACCATCACCATCACCATCCACCAAGTGTGGTTTTCCGACCTTAGCCTGACGGGCAGCTTCTTCAACATCCTCTTGCTCTGGTATAACATCAGCAGCTAATATCTCATTCAAGCCCATCTCATCATTATCATCATGGCTCTCTTCGCTTTCTTCGACTCTATAGTAAACCTTTTGAGGAGGGTGATTTAAACAAGAAAAAACTGCTCTTAGATTTCATCTTTAAGCACAAAAACCCTAAAGAATGCATCAACTTGTTAGCTACAAGAACTACTCGAGTCAAGCTCAAGTAGATCACTCGTATGACTATAGTTGCTCAAGTTTGTACCCTTTTCCAGGATGAGACTAGTAAGGAACACCGATAGACATAATAACCTCACATATGTAAATCTAAAGTAGAATGAAATAGAACTCACCACACATGTGCGGGCTGGCGAGAGTACTTTGAAGGAGTTGGGACGATTGTTGAAATTTGTTTCAGGTACTCCTGGTATCCCTTCAGGAGATGTGAAATGGTCTGCATCGTGGCCCACCTGACAGATTAATTAGCAGAACATCACGAAGATATCAAAACAACTAATGAAGAGGATACTGTGTTAAGTCCGTTCCTAGTTCCCACAAAGACCCATTTTCCCTATCTTTACAATGTTTTCTTCGTCTACACCCTTCAAGAAAAAATGGTCTTTCCCACTACTTACAGGATACAAAGATCAGTCGTGTAACCATAAGTCCATGTTTTCGAGATAGAGTGAAAAATGATGTAGTGAGTATTCACTTCTACTTTTCCCATTTGGTTGTCAATTCTAAATAATCATGCACATGTTTTCTTACTCTTCCATGTCCACCAAATTCCAAGGCATCACTGTCCAGTGCAACTCTATACTTCCCGGGCAAGTCACACCCAACCTTGTACCTGTACATAGAGATTACAACTCAGAGAGTTAAAACATCTGAATAATTTACCATCAGAATCTTGGAACTGTTTTCAACTTCGCAGTACATGCAGTCTGCTGCCAATCATTCTGTACGGAACTACACCCACAGTCTACAAATGTGAAAACAACTCTTCTGATAATTGAAACACACGTACCCATCATATGTTTTCTCCGGATGAAAATTGAACACAAAAACCAGATCTCCACGCTCAAAGACAATAACCTGTAATGTGTAACAGGCAATCAATTTCATGAACGAAATGATGAAACAGGTTATATATAAAAAGACTTGGAAAAAACCATCCTTGCAACACCTTTGAACTCTATCTCCCTGATTCAACTTGGTTAATGCACCTCTTAAATAAGACACAAAACAGATATCTATTAGACAGGATAGCTGTACCTTATCTTCTTCATTTGTACTGCTCACAATCTGCTTCGTAGATGCTAGGAAAGAATATTTTTCATCAAGCAAATTCATAGCTCTGTCAAATGCATTCATGAACTGAACCAGTGTGGTGGCACAAAAGAAAATGTTGTAAATACACATTGAAAACAGTAAAAGATTACATACAACCAATGAGATAGACAATAATAAGATCAGCTGAGACATGCTATGTGCATCCAGCTTATCACATTTCTCCTCTCTTATCTCATGCAGTTATCTAGTAACCTCGTATGCTTCTTGAAAAAGTTTGTTGGTAGTGGCTTTTGTCCAAGAAAGATATGGATGTTCCTCAGTCTATGAATTACTTTTACACTTAAAAATAAATAAATAAAATTAAGTTCCAGAGGTATTTAGACATTTCAAGTATCAAGGTCAACATTTTGATTTTGATATCTGGAAAGCCATAATTAGAAGACTCGGAACAACTTGATAAAGAGGTAGTAAAATTGATGAAAATGAGATCTCAAACCTTGTATCTTAAGTGTTCCATGTCCACAAGATTCCATTGGCGTCTACACATTTCGTAACTCCATCCATTGCCTTCTCTGGGGAAGTCAATCCACTCAGGATGCCCAAACTATAAGAAGCATTGGTAGCAATTAACACAAGGATTAGACACAAATAGAATACCTGATTTTTAAGCAGAAGAGAAGGGAAAGAGTTTCTCCAATTCAGTGTTAGATAAGAGAAGAAAAGATCCAGGTATTTAAAATGTTAGCAAATTAGTATATCTTATTTGGGGTATGCGCTCTTGTTGGTAATGCCTTTAATCACATTTACTTTAAAGCAATGTCAAAGAAACATACAGCTCAACCTTACATAATCTAAAAGATTGTGTTTGTTGAAGAATTTAAAATGTTAGTAACATGATCCGTGTTTATTATACAAGAAGATATCTAGGTCTGACAATTCAGTAGCCCCAGGAGTTCAGAATTAGCTTGTGTGCTTACTTCATTTCCCATAAAATTAAGATGTCCCTCGCCTCCTAGTGCCATAGTTATAAAATGTATCATCTGCAAAATACAATTACAATAATGAGAACAAAGAAAAAATAATAATATTAATTCTTCAACAAATTTTTATGGCATTGAGCTGGATCCAATTTACAAATTTTTATAGCAGTGGTTTTCAGGGCCAAAACAAGAAACAGCGTCTGAAGCGTAGCTATATAATGTTTTTGACTTGGAAAATCAAAAAGCTGAGCCTAAATGAGTTTAAGGTCACAGGGATGGGCAGACAAAAGCACATTTAGAGAAAGAAAGAGAAGTTACTGTTGGAGCATGAACTGACGAAAGTGATCTGACATATTATCATACCTTATGAAGAGCAATCCCTCGATCAACAGCAGGTGGAGCCTCTGTCAAACAAGACATGCCAGAATACATTTCTTTATCCATCAGGATGAAGGCAATGGTCTTGTCACCTACAATGGACTGCAGAATGAAGACACCATTTTCTTGAGAAGGACATGAAGGTAAAAGTGGACAAGAATGATTAATATATCATGCAGGGTAACAAATATAACTAGAAGTATCAGACTACAATAAGTCTAATTGCAAAAGAAGACAAACTGGAAAGTTCAAGACATCATACCTGGTCATGGCTCTCGGCATAAGCAACACATTTCTCAGTGTATCTCCTATTAGTTAAGCTCAGGGAGATTTCATTCATTGACCACTCTAGATCACTCTTGTTTTTCAAGTAATCAATCCATTTGTCAGGGATGGCCATTGCCAGGCGATAGTCAAATCCAACTCCCCCCTCAGAGACTGGACAACCAAGTCCAGGCATACCAGAAACATCTTCAGCAATCACTGTTGCATCTGGCAAGATATTATGTATCAGATAATTAGCCAGCATTAAGTAAACAACAGCATCAACATCCGTTGCCTCACTGAAGTACTCATTATAATCTCCCGTGAATGCCATGTTGATTCCATGGTGATGGTACAACATGGAAGTTACTCCATCAAATCGAAACCCATCAAATTTGAACTCCTCAAGCCACCATCTCAAGTTGGATAACAGGAAGCGAAGAACTTCCCAATTAGCATAATTAAAGAGTCTACTGTCCCATAAATTATGGTAGCCTCGATCTCCAGTGTGAAAATAGGACTCTTGAGCACCTTGGCCAATGTCAAAACCATTGAGACCATCAGTGACATTGTTACTTGCATGACTGTGGACAACATCCATCAGGACACGTAGACCCAAGCTATGGGCTTTATCAATTAAATATTTGAGGTCTTCAGGATTTCCAGATCTGCTGCTAACAGCAAAAAAGTTCGTAACATGATAACCAAACGATGCATAATAGGAATGCTCGATTACTGCCATTAGTTGTACTGTGTTGTAGTTATTTGCTCGTATACGAGGCAAAACATTATCAGCAAATTCTCTGTAGGAATTAACACGGGGTTCTGAGCTACTCATTCCAACATGAGCCTCGTATATGCGTGGGGCATTGGGTTTGGGAGGCCGCGGGAACTTAAATTCATACCTGTATGTTCATACAAAAAATAGCTCAATGAAGGAAAATTCAAGAGAACAGCCGAGAGGATTCCTTGTTCTGACAAGTCTAGACCTCAATGATGGTATCAAGGTGATCTACAATTGTATGATTCTTGGAAAATCTAACAGGCCATAATTTGGATTAATACCTTTCTGAAGTTGGTGGGTCCCAGTACACACCATCATATGGTGCTCCAAAAATTGCAGGATCCACAGTGGCATATTTAATCCAAGCAGGTATTCGATCAACCCAAACTCCATTACCTTGCATGAATCGGAACTTGACCCTTGAATTGTGAGGAATTGCTGGATTTCCACCAGAATCAGATATTTTAATACTCCAAACACCAAACTCATTCTTTTCCATCCTGTGGTTGGAGCCATCCCATCCATTGAAGTCCCCGATAATCTGTGCTTCCCTGCACCATGCAAAAGATAGCTTCCAATTACACAAACAATGACCAACAAAGTTGTAGTTCAAATTCTCAAAAGAACAAAAACACTCACTGAGCTGCAGGGGCCCACTCACGGTAGACAATGCCTCCTTCATCTCTATTAAATCCAAATTTCTGATATCCTACATGATGCAATCAGAAGAGTTCAGCACTACTAAAGAGACCAGTAATCAAATGGAAAAGGATAACAAATCTGCTAAACATAGAAAGACAAAAGAACATAAATCTAGGATCCAACCAACAGATTAACAGGTTTGTCAAATTTCCATTCAACATTTTGATCTTGACTTCCAAGCAAAAATCACGTGCTAGAGTGAATTTAGTGAAAATGATCACAAAATTGCCACATTTAAAAGGAAAACTTCAAGTATCAGTTAAATGTGCTGCACCTCACATGCACAATGTGCAAATACACATTGTCCAACAGTTCAGAAAGGTTTATGTATATGTTGAAAATGAAATCAGAAGGAATGATACTGAAAATTACCAAGTGCAAATTCCTCAAGACCTCCTTCGTATCTTTCAATGAGCTTTTTCTGATCTACATATCTTTTCATTCTATATCTGAAGTGATCTTTAAATGATTCCAACCCAGGATCAATGCTTACAAGACCGATATTTTCCATGCCATCCCCAACGGTTGTCATTGTTGGGTCATCTGTCAAAACCGCTGATATAGCAAAACCACGGCGAACCTTTCAATGAAAAAAAAAGCATTATGTCAAGACATTTAAGAATATTGCACTCATAAATTAGAGTTAAAAGGAAACCATCTTGGAAACAAGTGGTGGCGGAACTAAATTCACCTGTTTTACAGCCTAAGAAAGATTTTTGTACCATATTATCTACTCTTCATTAAGAGAAAGGGCCGCCAATTCTCCAAAAAAATTGTTTCATTTCTGAACATTTTCAAAAATTATATAGATTTGTTCCTATCAGAAACCAGCTCATACGAAAACATTAGAAGCTTACAGGCATTCAATTCAATGTCCATGCTCAAATTTCCAAACATACCCTATCATTATTTGAGATTCTTAATGGAAAACAAAATCTGCCGTGACAAAGCAATTTCTTAGACCCCCCAGAAGGCAGTCTAACTGGCTTCTCTTTAGCAGTGCATCTTTTATACCTTATAGCCTGTCAAAGAAACAGTAAGTATATTAATATGCATAAATCATTAGAAAAAACACCATCGTTACAAAGCTTGAAAACATACCAAAAAGGGATGATTTTTCAAATCAAATACTGTTCAATTTCCAAAAAACCCAGAAAAAAACCAATCAAGACACCATAAAAGATTCCAAAAAGCAGCAGTCCAGTCACTCGCACGTACAAAAACAAGTAAAAAATGCTAAAAAAATCTCAGAATGCAAAAAGAAACGCATACCCATTTGGAATTCGCCACAGAAGGCAACAAAGGAGGTGCTGGCAATAGACCTGAAGAAGAACCTAACATCTTTGCTCCAAACTCAGTTCCTCTGCTCATTTCTTCTTTCGCCCTCCAAGCAAAGGAAACAAAGAGAAAGAGCTTTAAATTCAGTGAGAAAAGTAATCATAGCATCTCCACCGACACGTATGCATGGTGTCCCAGATTAGGAAGATATCCAACCGTTGATTAGGTGGACCCACGCTGATTATAAATTATTGTGTACCCGCTTATCCCATGATTTGGATTTTGAATTTGCTTTTTAACAACGAAACGAACAATAGAGAGCAAAGCATATCCTCCCACGTGAAAGCTCACTCGCCGTGAAAAATATCACGAATCAGGAGTTGCCACAACAGAAGTTCGATCGGACGGCAGTCGATTATATCATAATTTAAAGTACAGTTATCACATCATGTGGGTCACCTATCAATTCAAAATCTTGTTTGTGCCTGGTTTTTTTAACCATTTTAGACGCTGGATTGATTAAAATCGAATAACTCCAAAAATCAATTCATTCTATTCATAATCGGGCTATGTTTAAAAGTTAATTGTGTACTGTTTTTTTAAAATATTTTTATTTTAAAATATATTGAAATAATATTATTTTTATTTAAAATTTTTTTTTATATTAAAATGATAAAAAGAATTAAACTAAAAAAATTGAATTTTTTTTAAATATATAATTAACCAGAAAGTCTAAAACTTTCAGAATCAAATTCTAATGAGAGGATGTTTAGTGGAAGTGTGATAATGTTTGTTTTTTAAAATATTTTTTATCTAGAAATGTATTAAAATAATATTTTTATTATTTTTTTAAAAAATTATTTTTGATATCAATACATCAAAACGATTTGAAAATATAAAAAAAAAATTAAAACAAAAAAATTTTGAATTTTCATTTGCGTCGTGTTCCCAAACGACACCTGAGACATTATCTAATCAACTTTAAAAATATTTTTTTTTAGTTTTCATATTCAAACAAAATTGTTTAATTTTTTAAGATTTTCATTTAAAATAACATTATTTCGTTTTGCCAAAAGAATCAAGCTAGAAGATAAATCATTAGTTGCATATTGTTGGGGGTTAGTGCAAAGTCCAAAACCTACAAGCTTTATGATTTAGTGTCAAAGAGGAATGTGGTGAGTTAAGATGTAAGATTTGAAAAAAAAAAAAAAACAAAGAAAAGAGTTGGGACTGATATAAGAGTTATAAAATGTTAGTTGTAGCTGATATTAAGTGGGATGACAATGAAGAGGATATTGTTTTAAATGGTGTAAACGAAGAAGACAGTAAAGGAGAAAGTGATACTAAAGAAGCGACAACTGATTCTTCAAATAATGTGAATGAAGAAAGCTTGTCTAGCTCTAGTGAAGAAGGATGTGAAGAAAGAATTAAAAGACTAGTCTAGATAAATGATTACAAGAGCGGTGAAGGCTTATCTAAAAAAAATGGGGTGACTAATTTGATATTATTTGCATCTAGTGACTCCATGTATTTTGAAGAAGCAGTAAAACATGAGAAGTGAAGAGCATCTATGGACTCTAACATGAAGTCCATTGAGAAGAATGAAACTTGGATATTGACTGATCTATCAGCTAATTTCAAAAAGATTAGTATTTAAGTGGGTCTGTAAGACAAAACTTAATGAAAATTAGGAGCCGGAAAAGCATAAAACATGTTTAGTAGCTAAAAGCTATGCATAGTAGTATGGAGTCAATTATATCAAAGTATTTTCTCCAATGACAATGATGGATACATTACATATGATTATTGCTCTTAATGCATAAAGAGGTTGGATAGTGTATCAATTAGATGTAAAGTCAAGATTTCTATATGGTAAGTTGAATAAGGATGTGTTCGTGGAACAACCAAAGGGTTATGAGAAGAAAAACAGTCCAAACAAAGTGTATAAGTTGAAGAAGACTTTATATGGGCTAAAGTAAGCTCCACGAGCATGATTCAGCTAAATAGAAGCTTATTTTATAAATAAGTCGTTTGAAAAATGTCATAGCAAATACACCTTGTTTGTCAAGGTAAGTATAGAAGGTAAAATCTTGATTGTCAGTATCTACGTTGATGATCTTATTTTTATTAGGGATAATGAGTATGATTAAAGATTTTCAAAATTCAATAATATATGAATTTGATATGTCCAATCTTAGAATGACGAGATACTTTCTTAGTATTGAGATACTGCAGAGAGATGATAGGATCTTTATTTGTCAAAAGAAGTATGCCATAAAGGTGATGAGGAGATTTGATATGGAATAAAGCAACTTGGTGCTCAATTCGGTAGTTCCAAGGTTTAAATTTTGCAAAGATACAAATGAAATTAAGGTGGATGCAAATTTCTTTTAAAAAGTGGGAGGTAGCTTGATGTACTTAACGAGTACTGGACCTAATCTAATGCTTGTGGTTAGCCTTATTAGTCGATATATGAAGTAGCTCAGCTGCATTTGCAAGTAGCAAAGAGGGTGTTAAGATGTTTGAGAGGAACAAATGATTATTGGATTTTCTACAAGAAATGAGGGAGTGAAAATTTAGTGGCTTATACTAATAGTGATTACGTTGGTGATTTGGAAAACAAAAACAAACACTTTAGGCTATGTCTTATTTATGTGCTCAAAAGTTGTTTCATGGTCATCTAAAGTATAGTCAATAGTTACTCTCTTGACAACCGGGGCTGAGTTTGTGGTAGTTGTTTATTATGCTAGTTAAGTCATTTGGATGAGAATGATTTTAGAGAAACTTGGTCATTCACAACATGGAAATACTACTATGTTTTGTGACAATAGTTTGACTATCAAAATCTCCAAGAATCATGTGCTACATGGATGTTGCAAACATATCAACGTTTGTTTCCATTTCTTGCATGATCTTGCAACTAAAGGAATTGTAGAGTTAGTTTACTGTGGAACTTAAAGCAAGTTGTAGGTGTGATGACCAAGAATCTAAAGCTAGATGTGTTTCAAAAGCTTTGATGTTTGTCGGGCGTCTGCCAAGTATCAAAAGTAAATTACTTGCTGATAATTATTTAAAAGGAGGGAATGTCGAGTGTGTTGGTGTTTTTGTTAGAATTGATAATAATCATTATTGATCAAGGAGTGAATTGTTTTATTTTGACTTTTTCTTTGTTGATTACGATGTTTCTATTAAAGTAAATATGAGTTGTAATCTTGCTTTTATCTAGAAAGTTGTAAGTCTATATAATAACCATAGTTTCTTGAATTCAATAATAAGTCATTCTCCCATGTCAAGGGTATTGCCTCGTTTAAGTTTTTTATTTCATACAAAGAGAGTCTCTTATTTGATTTGCTTTTACCTTATTTTTTATGATTTAAATTCTATTTATAATTCAAATTAATCCTTTTAAAAAAGAATTAAATACATAAAGTAATTTAATCTTTGAAATTGAATTAAATTTCAAGAATCACAAACAATCTTTAAATCATAACAAAAACCAATCTAAAAACTATGCATAAAGTGATCCATATCAAATGAACATCTATTTAGTGTGTGTTTGAGTTGAAGCATAATGAGGTGAGGTTGAGTTTTTTTACATGTATAATTTCTTTAAAGCACAAATCACATCTCACTTAAAGCTAAAATTACATGTATTTGTTTTTTTATAATCATGTAAAAAAACCTAATCACATATAATGACATCAATCCCAAATATACTTTTAAGTTTTTTAAAAAGTATGTTTGGAAATGCGGTTGAATAATGTTTTAGAAAAAAATTAATTTTATTTAAATAAATATTTTATGTTTTTAAATAGTTTTGATTGATTGGTTTTAAAAATAAAATTTAAAAAATAAAAAAAATAATTTTTTAATAAAAAAAATATTTTAATTTTTTTAAATATTTTTTCAAAATCGCTGGGACGCCATGTCAGGAGCCGCCAGAGATTTTGGTACAGCCGTTTGTTATTAAAATCGCTACAGCTCGATTAGACACATTGCGGCCAATTTCCTTTTTAAACGCTGCAACGCTTACATGTAGCCTGAATATTACGCCACGTTAAAAGGCTTATCATCTGCCTTATTACTAAGAAGTCCTTATTTTTAATTAGATGACCAATCTACCCTCACTAACTACAAAATAAAACGCAGGCATGGAGGGAGGGAAACGATTAGATCGTTGTCCTTGGGGTTATTAGGGTTTTGCAGTGACTGAGAGAAAGAAGAGGAGAGATGAGCAGAAGCTTGGGGATTCCGGTGAAGCTACTACATGAGGCTTCCGGTCACATAGTGACGGTGGAGCTGAAGAGTGGAGAGCTTTATAGAGGAGGCATGGTAGAGTGTGAGGATAACTGGAACTGCCAGCTCGAGAGCATCACTTACACTGCTAAGGAACTACTGCTTTTTCACTATTTTCTTGATTATTTTTTGTTTGTGAAACCCTAGATTTTTCGATTGTGGAGTGAAATTATGAGTTGAAAGGGTTTTAGGTTATTGTTTTGAAAAACCATAGGATCTATTGCGTGAGATTGGGAAAATCTTCATGGACATTTTAATATTCTGCTAACAAGTCGTGATGTTTTATTGCGGAGAAGGGGAAAAGGAAGTTGTGGCCGTAAAACCCTAAATTAAGAAGCTTTTTCTTTACAGAATTTTTATTTTAAAAAATGATCCGGTTTTCTTTGTATTCGTGTATAGTTGCTGATGGTCTTGTGTTTAGCTGTCCATTTTGTTCAGCAAATCAGTAGGATAGTTCAAGAGAAAGACACTTCCTTTTGATGTATAGTTGGTTAAGGATTAGGAGTTAAAAATTGCGTGTCAATGTTTGTGGAAAGTCACACTATAATTAATGAATGATTTCTAGGATTATGTATTTCTTATGTTATTTATGCTGCACAAAATTGGAAGATACGTGCTTTGAGTTGTTTTAGATTGATGTAATGGTTATATGAGGTGAAATAATGATTTGCCTAATGAAAAGATATCCAATCCAAAATGATGGTTTATTAGAAATTTTCGATTTATATAGTAGGGACAGGAGAATTTAAAGAAATTATATGTGCTTGTAATTTTAGTCCGTGTTATTGCAGTTTTAAATGAAAACATTCAGTTTTGAGAAGTATGGATGCATCTGTGGATGAAAGCCAAAAAGATTTTAGAGAGCTTATTTTATATCTTTGCCACTTAGTTGTTTATATTGTCTATATCTATTATCTTTTGATCTTCAATCAAGCTAATCAATTTGAATCATTGTGTCTTTGACTTACTGATGCTAAATCTTAATAGATTATTCGATGCAATGGCTATCAGCTTGGATAATTAGTTTATCTTTCTTTCATTTGTATCTTGGTTTTTTTATCTGGTTACTGATTCTGGTCTGCCACTTTACAGGATGGGAAGGTCTCACAGCTTGAGCATGTTTTCATTCGTGGCAGTAAAGTCAGGTACCTACTACTATCCTTGATAAACTCATATATAGTTATTGAGTCATTATGTTGGATTTTCACAACTTGAATGCAATTATTTGATGATAATGTGAAATTTGAACAGATTCATGGTTATACCTGATATGCTAAAGAATGCTCCCATGTTCAAGCGTTTGGATGCTAGAATCAAGGTATGCTCCCACTTGCAATCCTTTAGATTTTTCTTGAATTTGCATTTTCGTGATGATCTCTAATTACCATTTCTTATGTGCTTGAAGGGTAAGAGTGCATCGCTTGGGGTTGGCAGGGGAAGATCTGTTGCAATGCGGTCTAAAGTAAGCATTTTGATTTCATTAATGTCTTAAATTTAATCATCCATCTGGTGTTTTCAGCCGAAAACAATTTTACAGCTCTGTATCTAAGCAGCTTGTAAAGACCAACTCCTGATTCTATTTTACTGTGCAGGCCCAAGCTGCTGGGCGCGGAGCACCCCCAGGCAGGGGCGTTGTACCACCTGTCAGGAGGTAATCGGCTATTCAAATGGCTATGGCTCGAGCAATTAGGATCCCTGTTCTTCAATCAAATTTGGTGTATAAGGTTGAATTTTGTACTGCTTTCTTTAAGTGATGAAAAAATGAATCCGGGATAATGAGTGACATATCTCTACTTGCATGAATGTATTCAGTTTCGGTATTGGATAGTTTATATGAGTGATACGAAGGAGCATCATCCAGATAAGCCACCTATAATGCATATATATTGGCTTGATGGAAGGCAAGGATGGCCGTAGTGTAATGAGTATAGAAGACAAAATCCAATTTGGTTTTAACCATTTCAGCGTGGAAGTATTGAAAATAAAAAGAAAAAAGCGCAGATGAAAGCTAAGCGATGAATTAAAGGGTGGCCTCTCAATCTCGAGAGAAACGATATGTAATATTCATTCAATCAAACAAAGCACCCATTCATTTCTTTCCAATTCAACATCCTCCTTGCTTCAAGCATTAGAACGGACACCGAGTAACGTGCAGGGTCCTCAGAATCGCTGATTCGTTATTGTACATGCAGCAACGGAAAGTGGAAACCAAACGACTTGGCCTCGCTACGCCTGTGTATGGGCATAAAGGTAAATACACAAGTTACAGGAACTGTACAATTTATGCGGGGAGTTTCTTTTCATTTGGATTGCAGATGCTTGAATTTTTATTTTCATTACGCAGGAACTGTACATAAGAGCTGTAATGGCTACATTTTGTTTTGGTTACAGTAATGGATTGCATATTGTTGGGACAAGAAAGGGCATCTATAAATCCCATCAAAATAAGAAGGAAACACACCGAAGTGTAATTCTATCAAGCTAGTGGAAGTAACCATAGAGTTCCAAGAAGCAGATGCACAAATTGTGGGGATTTGAGGCATCTGTCGTAGGACCTGTTAGAACAACCCTGAAGAACCTAAAAGGAAGTAGAGCATGTGGCCCGGTTATGGGCCATGATGCAAACTGATCAGCCTTGCACATTGTTTGGTCGTTCTCGTGCACTCTCAAGTCCGTCCATGTCTTCCCATCCGGTGAACCCTGGGATGCAGTAAGGGACAGTTACAATAGGCAATCATTGGCATTAAATCTGGTTAATGGGATTTAAGATAGGATAACCATTTTGCAGGCTTGGAGAGTGAATATCTTGAAAAAGAACGATGACTAAATGTTTTACCTGCATATTCCAAAATCTTATGAAGGCTCTTGACCCATCTTGTCTCAAAGTGTAGTGGTTGCACATAAGCTGCGTCAATCATAGCAGGGAGAAGTGAGTAGGGGCCAAGCACTTGAGTCGGAAAACTAAGTTGGATTGGATGACTGTTTTATGATTGTTAATACTTTTCTTTGTTGCATTTAGACAAACACAATCGAAGAAACCTTTTGAGTATAGGGAAGATTAAAAGGAAAATTTACTAAGGTTGCGAAGAGTATAGGAGGACAAAAACCTGATGATCTTGGCCAATGTCAACCATCCACCATGCACGTATGTGTCCATCTTCCATGCAAGGCCCAGCAAAAGACGTACCCTAACGACAGGACAGACAACTCAATTACCAATGAAACACACTATACATTAGATATGTTGTAGACTTACAGACATCACTCATACTAACCTGATAAGTTCGTGACACCAAAGTCTTGGGGTCGGTATATCTTGAAGGGGGACTGCTGGCAGTGATCGTAATTCTCTGGAACATTCAGTTAAGAGGATGAGAAGCGGTGTATCGAATGCGGTTCACGGATCTACCTAGAGATAGTTGCAAGATAGAAAAAATAAAAGAAAACCACAGAGTTCACCTTTGCTAAAACGGGATTAATCCACTGATGTTCTCCATAAGATGTACCAGCAAAGTAGAGTACTCCATTGCTGTCACCATCACATATGTACTGGTGCTCCTTATAGCTAGATCGCCTATGTTGAAACCTAGGGCTACAAAAATAAGACTCCGTTAGCTATTATGTCTTTAAGCCATGGCTCATCCAAAACACGTCAGCATGGAAGCATAGAGTTAAAACAGTAGCATTAAAATTGCATGAGATTGTAACATGACACGATAGATACTTCCACCTAGCATGTACAAAAAAATTCTTCATGAAGATGACACAATAGGAAGGGAATTAGATTTTTAGAAATGGTTCGTTTGTTTTTGAAAACCCCCCAATTCAGCCCTTGTGTTTGTGTTAAATAGGCAAACAAGCCCCTTCTGGAAAGAACTTCATCAAATTTACCATATTTTCATCGCATTCCGTCAATTCAACCCAATTGGATGAAATTATAAACAAACTGTGATGAATTTATCCTAAAGGAAAACTATATTGTTTAGGATTAATCCCAATTGGGTTGAATTGATAAAATGTGACCCTCGGTAAATTTTTTTTCAGGGGCTCGTATGCCAAATAGACGAATTCTCCTTTGTTCCTCGCAACAGGATAAAGTGGCTAAAAACTTTTACTAATATTCTTGTGAAGATTTCCTATGAATAATAATCAGCTCCCTCCATGTGTAACTTGGATTAGATAATTTAGACAGATATCCACTATTGAAAAGGCTAAGAAAAAAAAGAGGATTAAAAGGCTAGACCACTCTCACAATCTAGATCAAGATACATGAACATGAAAGTGAAACTAGCATCTTACACTTACTTTTGGTCATTCCCTGGCCTTAGGGATCCAAATTCTGCATAACTGATGCCCTCCCTCACCTGTGAAATTACCACACAAGAAATCTAGTGATGAAAATGAATACCCATATTGTCTGTCAACAATCACTCTCTCTAGAAAGATGATAACTTACAAGATCATCAAAAATAGGGACATGCCTGCGTAGGTTGCTTTGCCCCAGCTGCAACATGATAACAGGAGTTCAGGGTATCATTCTCAATAGATTGTCTAATTGTCCTTTCCATAACCAAAGCTTACTTACCTTCTTAAGCAAGTCATATGGCATCAATGGAAATCGCACAAATGGCAACAAGTTATTAAGAGATTGAAGCCTGTCCCCAAAAAGGAGTTCAGGAGTAGAAAGTGCAAGTAGCTCAGCGACGACCTCCCATCCACACAATTCTTTATCTCTCATACACCACATGAAGATTGCATTGAGAACTCTTTCTTCAGATGTTACAGTTAGATCTTGATGCTGCAAAACCATCCTTTGTTATAGAGAATGCCTATGATTTTATTTGGCATTTGACAACATTCACGAAGAATTGCTTTCAAGGAAGAAACTCATCGGTGTAAGGTATTTCACATGTTATCCTTGGTCCATTTTAAACTTAAAACAACTAAAGCATGACTTCAAAATTCCTTCTCCTATCTATCGATTGATGGCCGTTGGGTCCAAACCCTCTTTTATCCCATGCACTAAACCACTAGCATACCATGGACTTACTTCCAATCTCAAAAAGGAAACGATATTCCAGATGAAAAGCATTTGCTCCTCCTAAATTTTGGGACCACCAGTCCTGGATTCTGTGGGCAGAGTACACTTGTTTTGACTCAGCTCTATAAATCCTAGAGTCAATTGTCAATTTCAAAGTTATCAATTCAAAGAATGAGAACCCACCTGAATGATATTGCTAAAGTTTGTCTCATCTAATAAGATGAAATCAAGGCTTGTAGTGGTACAATAATCAAAGTGCATAGCAAATTTCCTCTCGCATGTTTCTTCAATGAGTTTACATGATGGAATCGATGACACCGCTTGAAGGATTGGACCTACTGAGTCCTGCAACAAAGTTCAACAGTTAGCTTCAACAGCAATAGCCAACAAAGTTCCCAAATTGTCTGCTTCGTCGTCCATTATAACTTGTGCATAATAGAAAAACTCTTGTTGTATGACCTTCTTCCACTAGGAGAACTCCATCCCTGCATATAATATGTACATGAAAGGTGTCAATATCTTTTAATTCAATGTCATAAAGGGGTCGCTTCTTTTGTTTTCAGAAGTCCGAAACCGCAACTCACTTCTCTGTTCTTTTAATTCTAGCCAAAAAGAAGCATATCATAACAACAAAACAAAGATATGATAATACTAAGAAATTCTTGATTAAATTATTTGTAAAATAAGGCTTAACTACCTCCGATAGGCACTCTAAAAGTGTTTTGCAGCATTCTTGGTAAAGGAGAGCGACCCCAAATTGATCAGCTAACAAAAGAGCCTGCAGGAGCAAGGTTCCGAATTCCGTGGAATCTTCCAAACTGAGTTCTCCACTATACATGAATTCAAGCATAACCTTGAAGGCTTCAGGTGACACATCCCTTAAGAAAACCTCTGAGGAGCTACTCTCACTCATTCCATTTGTAAACATCTGTTGAATTCATTTAATCAGGTATTATGTAGTTGTCAGTTCCTTGTACCGTGAAAACATACTTTCATAAAACATTTCCAAAACATGCTATGCAGAGAACATGGAGACACTAGAAGCTAGATGAAGATGGTTCACCTTTGAAAATGGAACACTCCATAAACTTAGAATGACTTTGTGAGGTTGAGCAACAAGACCATGACCCTCAATGTAAATGTTTATGTCACTATAGTCTCCAGTCGACTGCAACTGTTTAAGCCTTTGCACATTTATAGGCAGTTGAGAAGGGAAGGCCATACAAGAATGGGGCTGGGAGCTTGGATATGACAATTCCACATTCTTACCAGAGTCAAACAACTTTTTATTCAATTTAAATCGCTCCACAATTTCCTCACAGAGCTTCCCCAGTGGCATCACTTCAAATTGTAAGCTCAATGCCCATAGAGAACCAAGTTGTGACTCTGAAATCTATATCAAAGAGGGAACGGAGTGAGATTAAACAGCCCAAAAGTAACTAGAAGTGATTCTGGCAGCTAGAGTCATTCTTAAAAGAAAAAACATGACAAGAAGACAAAAGGCAGAATCATCCTCGTTAAAGATGCGTAAAATCTGTAAATGTGGAACAGTTACGATACCTGTGTGTGGCCGGTGTATATATATTGAAGAAGTGCGTGAAGAATTGGATATGTTGCATCCTGTAGCTGAATAACATCTTCATTTGACGAGCTCAAAGGAAAATTACCAGATGCTTGTAAGATAACCTTATGAGCTGGGACAAGTCTTTCCTCCTTGCCAACAACGAACAATACATCAGATAATTCCCAACTCTCAAGAAAATTCTCAAGTCCCCGTCTCTCATAGCTCATCTGTCCACCTTCTAACTCCTCTTCTCCATCATCAGTCCCCTCATATTCTCCAGAGTCAACTTGCTTCCATAACAACATATGATTCTTTGGCAACGGCAACACATTGACATTTCTATACCCGACATGTTTATCCCAGCTGCTAAGACCAATATACCGAACGCTACAATTTGGATTTGAATCTAACCACTGAAACACAAGATTCTGAAAAGGGTATCTCCCTTTTCCGACACTAATCAAACCATCATAAATACTGATCCAATAACTTTGAAACATGGATGAGCAGCAAAGCGCAACACCTTCCTCATCAACTACTGTTTTGCCATCAACCTCAATTTTCAGTCGACGATTCCTATGACTCCCAAGAATCACAGTATAATGAGGACTATTATCCCTCTTATAATGGTAGTGTTGACTCCCTACATTCTCCCTAAACACCACTGTGACATCATTGTGAGCAAAAGCGTCAAAAGCCACACATCCTCTTCCAGCTTCCCTAAATTTCAAATCTTTCCTCCAAGCACACTGAAATGGTGCTACTGTGAGAAACTTCTTCTCTTTCTCTTCTATCATCTCTTCCTCACTATCGAAAAAAAAAATACAATCACTTATAGGAGCCTAGAGATTCCAAGTAAGGGCCGCCACCTTATCTATCAGGAAAAGGAAATCATGAACAGTTGTATTAGATTTTAGGCTCTAAAATTCCCATAGCTCAAACAAATAAAAACCATCAAAATCAATTGATCAAACTATGACAAAATGTTGATATTAAATAACAATAGCAACCTGCTGAATTATCTAGAGAGAAACCTAGAATCTGCCACAAACAAAACCATCCAACTTGACAAAAAAAACTGTTAAACCCATCATCAATCCTACACCACAATCTCATTTCAAAGACAATAACAGTACATTAAAATATCTTCAAAACATACCCAAAAAAGGCCATGGCCCATGAAAAAGATGACGATAAGTAACAACAAAATATCAGATTCAATGTAAGTTTTTTCTTTACCTGATAGAATATTCAAGGGACCATCTTCGTCGACAACTTGAACACGAAAAATAATGAGGACCAGATTCAAATGACAGATATTTTAGATCATCAACTTGAAAAGGAGGAAACTTTATGAGAGAGAGAGAGAGAGAGAGACACTTCTGTTCTGGTTTTGTTTTTTGTTTTTTTTTAAGGATCAGGATGCCACGTAGATGAGTCGTGGCTTAGATAAATTTGGTTGTTTGGAAAGCGAAACGTGGCACTTAACGGTACACGTGTTTAGACAGGACTGCTCTACTCAGAACTGCTACCTCCTTTCTGACAAGGTCAGTCAGCCAGTGTTGATTTTCATTAATCTCTGCTACATTTGTGACAAATACTACTAATGATAGAATTTTGCTTTAAAATAAGAGCCATGTGAGATTTATAGCAATTACAAATATTTTTAAAAAAGTTCAATTTTTTATATTTTTTATTTTAAATTATTGTAGTGTTCTTTCTTAAAATATTTTCCATTTAAAATCACATTAAAATAATATATATTTAAAAAAACGCTATTATACTGACAAGAATAACTATTGATAAGTTAAAGATTAAGTTTAATCAATTTTACTCGATTGAATAAGGATTTTTTTTTAAATTTGAATTTTATAACTAGAAAACATACATAGATATAAAAGAGAAAAAAAATATATCTTTAAATTTTGTAGAGTTGCTAAAATGAGTAAATATTGATATTTATTCAAAATTCCTCAATTTTGATATGGATGATTTATACATTAAATAGTTTAAGATTATGAATTAATTAATCTAAATGACTGAAAACTAACTCTATTTAACAAAGAAATCGAAAAAAATATGATATATAAACAAAAAAAAAAAATCAGTTTTATTAAATGAATGCAGTACAGGGCTTTTAGTACTTCTGATTTGCGCTATTTGTAGTTTTATGATCTTGATTGATGAGATAATAGATGGAATTGTCAGCTTCATTAGGTGACAATTAATGATGTGATTTTAACAGACAAGTAATCCCTGTTTATAAGCAAAACCTGGAGCTTGAACTTCTAGTTAAAAATTGTGTAGGCACGATCGGGAATGATTCAACAAGAAATATACATAGAAAATCAAGCCTTAAAAACATTATTTTATTCTTGGAGACAAGTGACGACATCCTCCCTGCTGTCTTCAATTAGCATAAAAGAAAGAATACCAAAGTTTCTCTATGTTCAAGAAGGGGGGCAACTTAAGTTGCACTGTAAACCCCAACGCCCAAATTTACTTGAATAAGGTTACGTCTTTTCATGTCAATTCATCTTTTGCTCTATCAGTCCTGCTAGAATGGAGGATCCAGTAAGAAGCCCGCGGGTTCGTTCTTTGCTGCGTTACCAAATTTTGAGGTACTATACTTCCGGTGTGCACCTGTTAGCTTCCCTGTACCAGCAATCCTATGAAAATTAACCATAAGCCTTGAGCATTCCCTGTAATCCATGGGGAAAAAGGAAACCAAACAGTGAGTAAAAAGACTGTCAAGCTTGACATGTAAGGAACAACAAAAAAATTGTTTTTAAGCAGGCGAAAAAACACTCACGTAAGCTGCTGTTCTGAGTAGCCAGTATACCACTCATTTGTCTTGCTCCATTGCTTTGTTCCACTAAGGGTGCATTGAGCGGTGTATATTGCAGCAGCAGCTAACAATGAAGGTGGAAACTTGAGCATGTTGTATTCGACGAGGCAAAGCTCGATTATGAAGAACGCAAGCAATTCAAGCTGCTTCAAAATAACAACTGGTTTAGTATAATCAGTACCATTTCATTAAAAATCCGATTAAGTGCAGTTAAATTCTTTGTGTGAAGATCGGTAGTACAAACCTTCCTGTCACATTGTGAAGCTTTTAGGAATCTCCTCATAAAAACATAAGGAGTGGGAACAGAGAGATTAAACTGTAAAGCGTTGACCATGTTCTTCTCCTGCAGGGATTCAAAATCATATCATATATCCATCCACATTCTGATCATAATTACTATGATAACAATTAAAGAAAGATAAAATAATAATGTACCATGTCAAGCACTTCCTTTCTGCTGTATGCTTTGTCAGAAATCAGAATGAGATCCTCCACAACTGGAACTGATACTTCTTCATATTTGCATGCAAGCAGCATGGCTGTCACTCCAACGAGCTGGAGTTTCTTTCTCACGACTGGATGAACTGCTAGAAATCTATCTATGAGATTGACAGTAAGGTATAAGGTCTCCTCCATCAATTCAAACTTGTAGTGTACCTGTTAATCCCGTCAAATTTGTAAGCAGTTCAGATGAAACCAGATAACTAATTCTTGACCTTTTAAGCATTGTGTAACTTGCATACCTCAATCAACCAATCAATGAGAATGCCTCTCATTCTGTCATTAATGTCAAATTGCTGTGCCATGTAGTTTGGTGGGACACAGCCAGATCTCTGCAATCAATTTTCCAGGAAAAGTTCATGTAGTAAGGGAACTGAAAAGGAAGATACTTCATAACGAAACCATACCATCAGCGGCCCTTTTCAATCAACCATTACCAAACGATTGGACATATAGACCTTCCAACATACTTCATAATGAAAAGCTCCACCTTGGTTTAATTTAAGATTTCAAAATAAATGTGCACAGCCCTATTTGCCTAATAATCATAACATCAGCAGCCCTTGTCCACCAATCATTACCAAACGATTGGACATCCTTCCAACATACTTCATAATGAAAAGCTCCACCTTCGTTTAATTTAAGATTTCAAAACAAATGTATATCAGTCATATTTGCCTAATAATCATAGGACAATCTTTTAGGCTAGTGATTACTAATCAAATCTTACAAATTAAAATATTCTCCAATTATAACGAAAGACCAAGCAAAACAAAATAAAAATAAAAATAAAAAAGCAATGAAGGCTTTGTTTATGTTTCACAAATTGAATAGGAAGAAATATTCTGTGTCACCTCTGCTTTCTTGTAGAAATTGTATAAATCATCAATGTATTCCACTACAGCAAGCGGATCCCTCTTGTCACAGCCGTCTATGTCCAAGACCGGCTCTTCTTCAACATCTTCCATTTCAACTTCATCCTGCAGGAAACCAAGATATCAATGGAACCCTAACAAAAGCTCAATAGCAATACAAACAAATTAAAAATAAGTTATATTGCAAATACCATCCTGTCGATCTCCTCCAGCATTGCCTCCGTATGTTGCACAAACGTCGGAGCAGAAAAGTCATCACTAGTCTTGCAGTCCTCCACATCTATGATGTTACAATCTTCTGGTTCACTAGAAATTGGGACTGGGCGAACTGGTTTTTTGATTTCCTGTTTGACACGAACAACTCTCAACCCAATCTCACAACCCTAGACATCCCAACCTATAATTAAGAGAAAATACAAGCTCTTTAAAAATGTACCTCTGGTTCAAGTTGTTGCTGCTGCTTGTTAGCAAGCTGGGCCACATACTTCCTGAACAGACATCAAGAATAACACCAGAAAAAGTTCAATTAAAAGATCAAACCTTTGACATTAAAAACAAACACCTTCAGCATCAAACAAAGAGGTCAATTAGTTACTGACCTAGTCAAAGGTCGATGCACTGGAATTGGTGGGTTCTTATTACAAAAAGCTTCTCTTCTAAAATAAAAAAACAAACAGAGAAGACAAAAAACAAAAGAAAAAAAACATCAAAAGAAGGTAATCAAAGACGCCGAAAAAAATTGATTAAAAAACTCCACACCACCAAGTGCCTACTTTCTTCTCTTTTCCTTAATTTTCTCAGGAACCAAACAAGATATAAAAGATTAAGATTAAGACAGTAATTAGGGTTTAAGAAGACTTACTCTGATAACCCTCTTTTGTTGACAGCACAGGGGTACGGTGGACCTCCGATGATGTTCCGATTAATGTTGCTCAACGCCCGGCGATTAGTTCCGGTCGCCACTGGAAACTTCCCTACTCGGCCACGTAAACCCTCTTCAAGATTGAAAAACAAATCTCATTTTTATTAGGGTTTTAATAGCTTTAAAAAAACATCATTTTTAAACCAAATAGATAATAAAATGTAAATACAACCCTTTTGGGGTTCTTTTACTACCTTGAATATTTCCAGGTCCGATCACCCCCGGGTTGTTCTCATCGGGTCCAGCCATTGTTGTCTATATCTATAGGAAACCCTCCAAAAATTAAAACAGCTAAGTATCTATAAAGAAAGTTATTAAAGTACAAATTTTGATTCGATTAAGTTTTAATTAAAAGAAAAGAGAAAGAAAACCAGATCAGAATTGATTTCAAAACGTAAAACCCGGATCATAAAATAAAAACATTCACCTTCAAAATTCAAGAATTCTTTTAAGCTCCTTCGATATCGATAAAAGAAAAAACCCTTCAGAGCCTTCTTTCTTTAACGCCCGCCCGTGCCTTGACCTTAGAGAGAGACTAATCAAAAGAACCCGTTAATGGAGTACGATCTCTCTCTCTGTCTCTCTCTTCTTCTTCTTCTTCTCTCTGAGTTCGAGTTCTGAACTCGCTCTGGTACTGAAATTGTTTGTTGGGTTCAAGAGGAGGAGGAGAGAAACAAATATAAAGAGACTAAATGTATAAGCGAGATGGAAACGCAAATATCGGATTTATGTCTGTGCCCTCCTCTCAAGTTTTAAAACCAACGGCTAGTAGATTCTGGCCGTCGGATCTTCTCTGATTGAAAGGTCGCGTTCTCCTGTGCGCTGCACAACGGTTACCTTGCCATGTGCCCTTTTCTTAAGAAATTTCCACACTTCACTACTTTACTCTCCTGTCTTCTAGGTTGCTTCGGTTAATGTCTAAAGTCTAATAATACAATGAATATATATAATATAAAAACGTATTTGATTGGAATGATAAAAATAAAAATAAAGAATAGTGAGTGTTTTACAGTGTAATAATTTTTTTATGTTTTTTAAAAATATATTTTACTTGAAAAAATATTAAATTAATTTTTTTAATGTTTTTTTATGATTAAAATCAAAAATTAAAAAAAATATTTTTATATAATTTCAAATCAAAAGCAATTTGCACCGCAGTGAAACGCTCTTAAAACTTTCAAACATACATATTCCATCCTTAAAACAATAACAACAATGACCAAACGATAAATAATTAGTGTTGTTGTTGTTATTTTCTTATCCTTCCTTCAACAGCCTTTTTAAGGGTCGGTTGTCTTTAAAGCAAGGGATTTATCACCCTTTAATTCTTCTTGATAACCCCCACCTTGAACCCAAGTGAGGGCACCTTGGAAATTTTGAATTTCCAATATTTTCATTTTCATGCCAAGTTGCAAGGAAAATTGATATGGGAAGCTAGTGCATTTGGTAAGTTTCTGAGTACTGACATCCATTATAACAAAGCATCCATATAAACCTTTCATATTAATCGAAATCCCATCCTGAAATTAGTCTCTCAAAATAATAGTATCAATAACTGAATGTTTTTCAGTTCAATTTATTATTTTTGAGAGAAGTTACATTCAATGAAAAGATATTACGCCATACTTACAAGCTATGGTTATGTTACTCTGTTACCATATTTGCCCAGTATCCACTGAATATTGGAGTTTAAGGGTGTGGCTGTTCTGAATCCTCCTCTCCCAGCTCACAAAACAGTGGAGATGAGCAATGTTAGTGGTGTCAGTGTGTCACCAGAATCAAAATGCTCTGCACAGATTGTTAGCTGTGATGTTAGATGAACACTGCTGCTCTATTGGGCCAGTGGGTCCACACAATCTACTCCTCTTCGGCTCTGATATCTTAACATGGGAAATCGCCACTGCAAGCGCGTCAACTAGACCACATTCATCCTGCTCTTCTGACTTGCAGCTCAAACTATCAGATGGATTCTGACTCAAGTCCTCTTCAGAAGAGCCAACTCCTACCCGGTTTCCAGGTGACACAAGTGCAAGTGCATTTGCAGGTTGGCAGGAAGTTGCAGCACCTTGATTCTTTGTTTTTGATCTGATGGACAATGTCTTTAAGGTACGCTCTGTGTAAAACAAAATCCATGGATGCCCTGAGAAGACAGCTATTTACAGTCAGTTTCGTGGACAGAAAAGGCAATAAACTTGCAAAGTACTCCAAGTTCCACCATCACAGAGTCCAAGAAATGAATCAAGATCACGGACCATACACAATTCGAGAGAGTTAGCAACAACTTGGTGAAAATGGGTTTAATTATCACTTTGCAAACAGACAAGGTCACGTGGATAGTAAACCTAGTGAAAATGGTAATTCTAAGTCCATGCAGGTGCCTTAAATCTCGAACAAATTTACATTATCAGAAACTGATGCAGGAAGAAAAGAACGAGATCAGAATTACAAATTAGGAAATTTGGAGCATCTTTTAATCAAAAGCAGCACCTCAAGGCCAGGAATTCACTTTCACACTATACCTTTGAGGAGCCATTACGAACTGAGATTAAAAGGAAAGATGCAAAGAATTCTTACACATCATGCATCTAATTTAGGATGGCAGCTCAATACATGCAAGGCACATAAGCTGAACATTCTTCTTTCAGTCAGAGAGGTGGTAGCCCAGAGAGTAAATACTTTGAGATAAGTAAAGAATGGAGATTTCTTTGACGAGGTACATGCCAGCAATCCCCTAAAAAGCATTCCATCAAGTTACTTCTCATCAGACAAGGACCACGGAGAGAAGGTCTCTTAAAATGCAAACCGCCTACTCATTAAAGAAATTATCACTAAGTGCTCTTAGTCTAACCCATCTAGATGGATAAAATTGCAACAAAATCCTTCTACGTCAATTCAAGCAGCCATGAGAACAAGAAAAAAAAATGCAACCATATGTCCAGGGTCTTAGTTCATTGGGAATCAGACACTTACTCAGTACTTCATCTGCGGTGATCCTGGCTGAGACATCCCTTGTCAACATTCTTGCAACTAGATCACGTGCAGGTTTAGATACAGAGTCCCATATTCCAGTGTGAAAATCAAGCTTGACATTCTTGATTGCCTCAAAAACAGCCTCTAAGGAATCGCCTTGAAATGGAAGGCCCCCGACCAACAGAGCATGCAGGAGGACACCAGCACTCCAAATGTCAACCTTCTCGGAATAGTTTCCCGACAGAACTTCAGGGGCAACATATGCTGGACTTCCAGCCAAGCCCGATAAGGTCTGCCCTGCAGAATAGTAAGAATGCCAACTCATATGCATAAGATAAGCTTTGAGAACACAAGTAATAATTACAAAAGGAGCTTGCAGAGAGCATCTGTTCTTCTTTTAGTCTGTGTTACATAGCAGCATGGCTGCCAAAGTCAACCAGGCAGGTATGAAATTTAGATATGTATAGCACTATTTTATATAACAGCATTGGCCATCCTGAATAACTCATGACATCACATAGTAAAGACAACAGCGTGCTTTCTGAACCAACAAATCATACAAGAGACACCATGTTATCCCTACCTCCTGCATGACTGTTCAACAATAAAATGCCCTGATGTCCCTGAGGATATGCATGTCAAACATTCTTCGTTTTCAGTCTATATGCTTATTTTTTACATGCTTAAGTCGTCAGCACCAACAAAGCAAATGCAATATAAAAGTAAGCACTGGAAAGCAGAATGAGCGCTTCTCAAAACAGATGCAGAATGCCTACCATTTGAAATTCTCATAGCCAGGCCAAAATCTGCAAGCTTCATCTTCCCCAGGCTCGCTAGAAGTATATTCTCAGGCTTTATATCTCGGTGCACAACACCCATGTCATGACAATACTTAATAACTAACATCACATCCTTGAATATGTTAGCAGCACGTTGCTCTGAGTACCGTCCCTCATCAACCATCTGATCAATCAAACGTCCTCCAGAGCATAACTCCATCACAAGCTGAAAACACTCCGACTCCTCATACACAGCATGCAATGTCACCACACCAGGATGACCAGACAGATGCTGCATTATCTCTACCTCCCTATGAACTGTCTCCTCGCCCTTCTGCAAAGTCTTACAAGCAAACTCAACACCAGTAACCTTAGACCTGCACAACCAAACGGAGCCAAATTTACCACGCCCAATAGCATCCCCCAAAATATAATCATCCTCAAACTTATTTTTCCTACCCGTTTGAGTAGCAACATCTATGCACCCTATCTTCCTCTTAAGCCCTCTTCCAGGTAGCACCAACGAAGATGAGGCACCACAAGGCGGGGCAGTAGCAATGCCTGCAAGCCTACTTTTGAAAGAAGTAACAGGTTCCCTACCCAGATCTTCTTTGCACCTCTTCTTTAACCTATTATAATCTTCTAACGAATAATGAGACCTAACATTGGATGATTTCAAATCACACGTTGGTATTACTTCCTCCTGTACATTCTCACCCGCATCTGCTTCACTCCCTTTCCTCTTCTTCCTCATCAAATCAAGCTATCACCTATCACATTAAAATTCGAAAAAATAAAAATAAATCAACTTCTACTGCACTGCACTTCCGGATTCGGTTATAGAAGCACAGAAAGTAAACAGAATGGCATCAAAATTCATTTGATAAAAATAAATCGAAATTGTTTTTACAATTTTATAAACAAAATTATAATCTGAGATCGCTGAACCCCTAAATTGAAATTAAAAAAAAATCAACAACAACAACAGGAACCAAAGGGAACATAAATCAGAAGATTCAACCTTTCATTGTTATTCATTAACTGAACAGCAAGTGATTAAATAGATCGTGATCAAAGCAAAGGAAATACCTTTCTGCGCGGAAATTTTGTTCAAAGTCTGAGATCAGAATCACAAAATCCACACCAAAAGATAGAGATAGAATATAGATCGGTGTTTATTGGAGAAAAGTGAGGACCAAATATCAATCGGATTGGAAAGAAAACCCTAGAAATCTTCGATTACTGATTTGGGGCAAAATTTTGCGCGATTATATATATATATATATATATATTCTTATATATAGAGAGAGAGAGAGATCTGTTTACGTAAGTAAAACTATTTTTTTATTACTTCTACTTGAAGTTCTCTATTTCTTTTTCCTTTAATTAATAGAAAAATATTTTTTAAATAAAAAGATAAAGAAATACATCAAAATTATAATTATTTTTCATAAGAAAATAAAACTATAATTATCTTAATATTTTATATTTTTGATAATTTAATTATAAATGTTTATTTTATTTTATTTAAATTAAAATTTTCATACAAATGTTATATTATTAAATAAACAATATTTGTAATAAAGATTAAATTCATGACAATATCTAAAAATAAAAATATAAAAAAGAATAATTTTAATTTTTTATATTGTTAAAAAATGCATGCATGCTAGAAAAAAAATATTATCAGGCTTTTTTATTTTAAAAATAGTGAAAAAAATCATAAAAAAACTCTAAAATATGCTCTTAACTTAAATATGAATTTGTAAAGATGTAAAGTAATTTCTTAAATAAAAAGTTTTAGAAATTTTTTCTGTTTCCCTGTTTCCGAATCCGGGTCTAACCCAAACACCCATATCACGTCTTTTTTATGTTTCTCGTGCAGCTCAGCGCTTCGTGGCACAATCTGAGCCGTTTCTTGACTTTATGTTTTTGACTGGAAGTCAGAATAATTGAATGATGAAGTTCTTGCTGTGTTGGGATTTGTGATTTTTTTAAGAGACCAAAAGGCAGGCTGTCCGTGACGACTTGTGATGTGATTGATGGAGAGGTGTACGTGAGGCGTACGCGACTGAGAAGTGACGTGGCGCTCTGGTAGAGCTTAATGAGTGCATTGGTAGATTTTATTTAGGACACGACACCGTGGTAAGTGGGGTTATTGTCGGGTAGTCATAGTAGTTTGTTATGATAATACTAGGTTTTCAGTTCTACGCCAGCTATTAGTGGAAGGTTCTAAACCAAATTTTCCGAGGTTTAGAGGGTGATCAAGATATTTATAATTTGGTTTAGATTGTGTGTTAATATTTTATTTGAATAAAATTAGATGTCCTTTTCACTTAAAAAATAGCTAGCATGCATGAAAGAAAACTAAAATGCTACTACATTTTTTTATGTTTAATTTGATAATTATATTATATTTGATATTAGGTTTAATCTAATTCATAATTTAAATTCAGGTTTGATGTGGTATTATTATAATAATATTATTTTAACTTTTTTCAATAAAATATTTTTACAAACAAGAATTTTTTTAAAAAATAATTGAAGTTAAGCTAAGTTGAGTTTCACTTATTATGTCAACTAGCTAGGTTAATTTTTTAATCATTTTGAAATAAAATAAGGCTAAATTGCAATGAGTGAGCTACTAGTCAACCCGTCAAAACATTGTAAGATTGATTTTAAAAAAAATCACTAGTTGATCTAATTGGTAAATGGTTTTTCCAAAAAAATCAAATAAAAATCTCATGTTTTATTAATGTCAAGCTTGATTTGCTTGTCTCTCGTGTAAAAAACATCATGTCGTTTTAACGTATAGAGTGCTTTCATAGATAAATAATTTTTGATATATCAAAATCTATTGAGTTATCATGGTTCTTCAACCTATAATCTTTTAAAAACAAAATCAACATAATATTATATAGGCATCATGATTGAATTTTTATTTAATATATAATTCAACATATTAATTAAATCACAATAATATTTGGGAACATGGTACAAACCACGTTTCACAAAAAATTCAATTTTTTTTGTTAAAAATTGTTTTTTATGTGTTTTTAATTATTTTAATGAGCTGATCTTAAAAATAATTTTTAAAAAAATAAAAAAATATATTATTTTGATACATTTTATATGAAAAAACATTTTAAAAAGCAACTGCAACTACACTCCCAATACAATCCTAGTTAACTTTGATTGTTAACCAAATTAATCAAGTATTTATTTAATCTAGACTAATTTAGATTATAGTTCAGTTGGATCCGGGGTTAGCTTACTTGCTAGCCAGTCCAAGTATCAAAACAATGATTATATGGAGTTGAACAAACACCACCAAGCTACGTAATTTGCTTTTGTCAGCAGAGTAAAAAAAAAAAAATCAAATAATTGCTGGGGATGGCAGGTTAATACGACATTAATAAATCTGATCCACATATTTGTGTAATCAATTGAGATTTTAATAATTACACAATTAGTGTAGGTGTAATTAATTATACTTTGAAATAGCTAGGCTTGTGATTACTGGGTATGTTCCCTGCTCTCATTTAAAATGGTAAGTATGAGAAGTATAATTATCCTGGATTTCTAGCATGATAGCATATTTTCAATTAAATAGAGTGATGAGTATAATTTACCCTGCGTGATTTAATATAAAAAATTTATCATGAAATTATAAAAAAAATCTAGACACACTTGAGTGATGTTTAGTTGGTTTTTCCAAAGAGAATAGATAAGTACAAAAAAGAATAATAATATATTTGATTGAAAAAATAAAGATTCAAATATAAATTAAATATGTCTTAAAGTTAGTTTTATAATGAGTTTATGTATTTAAAAGTAAGAAAAAAATATTTTTATTTTTTTTTTCTATTTCAAGATGGTAATTAAACTCTATCGACTAGTGTGTTTGATAATATGATATATAGTATTTTTTAAAAGTATTTATTAATTAAAAATATATCAAATTTATTTTTTTTTTAATATTAAAAATTACAAAAAACATATTAATTTAATATTTTTTTTAAAATACCCAAACACTTTTACAAATACAAGCAAGGATAATTAACGAGAGAAGAAATATTCATTTACTCGTTTGAGAAAGCTGGTATTTTGATTTTTTTGCCCTTTTGTTTTAAACGAGAAGTGAGTGACGATTCGGTGTGTTTCCGATAAGCTGGTAACATTACCTATAATCTAAATGGTTGTTGTATTTTCACTTGTGTATTATCTCCACCGTTTATCTTTTTATATTTTATAATGGATAGACTATGTGAAATTTATTACTTTTTATTTTGATTCTTAAACCTTTTTTTATATGTAATTTAGTTCTAATTAAAAATAATTGATTTCAAATTTTTATAAAAGAATGTGATTCGAGGAGGATGGATCAAAATAAAAAACACGACAAACATGATTGGTATACCATAAATTTTAAAAAAGATATAATTTAGTCTTCCAACTTAAATAATCACACAAAATATGTACAATTTTGACCCCTCAATATTTTTTCAATTCCATTTTGGTATAAAAAATTTATTTTTGATATTTTTTGGTATTTGGTTGAGCAAGGAGAGAGAAAGAGAGATCACCGGATTTTAGTGGTAAAGAAAGAAACATGTCGTTAACATTGATTTGAATCACAAAAATTGATGATATTTATGTTAAATCGTTTCATTTAATAAGAAGAGTTCATATTATGTGTTTTTGTTCCTTGAAAGTTCATAAAAAAACAAATCTAAACCAAGGTTGATTTTTGGTTTCGGGTTAAATTTGGTTTTTAGGTCTTTTTTTGGAGGTTTTGAGTTAATAAATAGGTTTATCATGATTTTCTAAGGTGTTTTGGGTTAAAAGAACATTGATCCCAATTTCCTGCCCATCAAAGTAGTTGAGATCTGGGTAAAACACACAATGCGTCATCTTCTCTCTCTTTTTTTTTCAAAAAAATAGGGTGGACGGCATGCGTCCGCTTTAGGTGCAGCTAAAAAAAGGGTCCAATCTGCAAGCCTGCCAACGCATGGGCCTTAATAAAATGGGTCGGGCCATGCCCAACAGAGCATGATCCTTTTTTTCTATTTTTTTATTTCAATTAATGCTTCCTTTTTTTAAAAAAAAAACTTAATTATATTTATATTAATATCCCTTCTTTCTTTTTTTGTTTAGAGAGTCTCTTTTAAATAATGATGATTTTTTGGTTACGCGTTTAATTTTTGAAGATGTTTTTTTGATTCATCTATGATTTTTTTTTATATATCTTTTATATAGATGAACTATATCTTTGAAAGTAAAAAAATATTTCTTTTGATATGATATTTTTAATTTATGTAGCCTTAAATATTATTCATTTTTTCCCTTTTATTTTATCCAATCAATTTAATAAGTTTGCCTATTTCTATTATCATTTAATTAAAAAAATATTTTAATAAATAAAAATTAGTAAACATGATCGAGATGTTCCATCTTACGAGATTAAATATCTTAATCTACATTTACCTCTTGTTTTTTCAAGTATTTTTAGGCGTATTAATTATTATTTTTTATTTATAAGTGAATATGGTTTTCAGTTTATTTAATTACACATGTGAATAAACTTTTTGATTTGTACTTAATTTTTTTAAACTAGAAATTTTGTTAAAAAACACTTATATATTTAATTTTTTATAAAACATAAAAATATTTAATGGAGAACGAGTCACGTAAGTAGCAACTATTAAACCTATGTAATCTGATGAACTTGCTGATATATGCTTCTTTTTTTTTGTCCTCTTTGGGCTCTGATGCCCGGAGTTATTAACCCTGTACTCTGATTTTGGATTTTTGAAACAAGTTTAAAGCCTTGTCCTTTTGATCTTAGCATTGATTTAACTGATTTTTGGGAAAGTTTTTAGGATCATGAAGAAATTGTTACCATCATATAAAAAGAAAGAAGCTTTTGGTTTGGCCCTTGACATGGATTATGCCAAAAGTTAAGAAACTCATTTAATTAATATTTAAAAGAAATGGTGTCGTTTTGATTGAATTTCGTCTCCATAGCACTCGAGGGTTAATTTTGCTTTAAATGAAAAAGGATTGACAGAAAATCATACCATTAAATTCGTGTCTCTCACAGGGTTTACCAAAATCATCAAATCTAAGTGGAATTATCATTTGCGGCTGTGTTTTGAAAATACAAGTTTAAAAAAAATTATAAATTATAATTTTGTTTAATAATTATTTTTTAAATAAAATACATACAAAACTATAATATATATATATATATATATTAATTAAATACTTTAAAATTTATATTCAGAACAAAACACACACCACACCACATGAATGCCCAGGAGAGGGTATCAGAGCTGTTTGCACGAAGCATATCAAGGATTTTCGTATTTGGAAATGAACTTTAGAAATTTGAATGTTTAACAGCCAACAATAATAATAACAACGGTCCATTTTATGACACGAAAAAAGTAAGAAAACCAATGATTAGCATAAAAATAAGCTACTTGAGGAACCACAAAAAGGCAAGAAAACCTTGTTAGAGCTGACTTAAGAACTGAATTAGAAAAGGGTTTTGTTACTGGTATCAACCTGCAAGTTAGTTAATTATTTCTAATAAAATAACATCGTTTAATTTTAATTTTTTAAAAATTGATTTAATAAAATTTAGATTAGTTAACTGTGTTATAGTTCAATTCAACCAAATTAATTGAATTTTACCAGATAAATATATTTTATGATTTAATTTATAACCTAGATTAAATTTTGAATCACAAGTTTTTTAAATTAACCTTGTAAAATCGAGCTAGTTTAAAGGTGTTTTCATGAAAATTATAACTCATTAAAAGTAATGGAAATATCTTTATATAGATTTTTTTTTCTACTTGTATTTTTTTAAAATTAGATTTAAAAAATAACCAATAAAATATCATTATTTATTCTTTCATTACCATAAAAATTATGATGTCATAATGATGTTATAACACCTTTGAAATTCAAAATATATTTAATTATATAAGACTTATTTCCTAAGACGAGTAAGTTTTGTTTCAAAACATTTAATCAAAAAACTTCCTTTTCCTTTAGTTTGAACATTACAAAAATCAATATGATTTTAAAAAAATAAAAAATTAAAGAGGTAGCTAAAGAGAGAGCCGTTCCAGCTACAATAGAAGTTGAACAGTGGAACTACTGAAGCTAAAGAGAACTCTGTAGCAGCTTTATCTATCTTATCAATGCTTGCCGAGAACAAAGTGACAGGAATCTGGGCACGGTAGATGAAGCACTGTCAATCTTTCTACTTCTTGCATCGCATCCGGAGGGGCGGGATGAGATCGGACGGCTCTCATTCATTGAAACTCCTGTGGAAATCATGAAGAAGGCACCCCCAAAAACAAAGAATCTGCAACTTCAGTTGTTCTTGAGCAGGGATCAAACAATTCATCTTTCATGCTTGCAGCACTTCAATTTGGTGTTTATGAACATTTAATGGAGTGCAAGCAATAGAGCACAGAGGAAGGCAAATTCTCTCTTACAGCTTATGAGCAAAGCTGAACACATTTGAGATATATACCTATTGATCTGAGATTATAATAACACACAGTATTATAAAGTAATTTTTAAAATAAAATTTTATTTGAAAATATATTAAAATAATTTTTTTTATATATTTTTAACATTATTACATTGAAGTGCTAAAAAAATATATTTTCAAAAAGCAAAATCACTTTTAAAAGCCAAAATTGTAGCGGGCCGTATATACTTCACTTCCCAATTTTTTTTTTCTAAGATGAATTGGTGTAAATTATCTTTCAAGTCCCTGTACTTTAATGACTATATCAGATCACGCTACAGTTTTTGTATTTTCCAAAAAATAACAGAGTTTTTTTCAAAAGGTTTCCCACATGATTGGGTAAAGGTTTTATAATGTAAAGGAAATAAAACTCATAAAAATAAAATATTTTTTATTCAAATTAAGTAGCATTTCCAAATTAATTTTCATTTATTAAAATTAAATTCACATTTATAATCCCATATAAAGCAAACTATCCCCACGTAATAATCAAGATTTCAAATCAATCTTTGCACTATAAAAATAAGTTTGAATTTGTAATTCAATAATAATAAAAAAAACTTATTTATTGCTAACTCCCTCTTCTATTTATACTAAAACCGAAAATTATTTCCCTAAAATATTTATTTCACGAAAATTTTATTCTCTGATTAAATATATATTTTTTATTGGATTGAAATATAAACGAAATTCGTTTCATTCTATGCAAAAAAAAAAAATGAAAACACCACCTTTCAAAAAAAAAAAAAAAAAAAGGAAGTGAAATCAAGAGAATTATGCGTTTACGGCTTACGGTGGGCCACACAGCATCCCTTGTGGCCTAGCTCACACCGCTAGGCCCATTAGAATCTTTTTTGGAACCTTCTCTCTCGTAAAAAACCACAGCCGCACCTCTTCATTCGTATCTGTCATGGACATGTTTAGAGCACGCGTTTCAAGGCTTTTCTACATACGTGTCATGAAATGAGTCATCCATGTCACCTCCTGCCATGCGAGGATACGGGTTGGTTTTAGCTAAACATCCAGATTTTGGATAAGGTATTATGGAAAGAAGCCGTTCTCAATTATTATTATTATAATATCTTTTTTTTTTTTTTGCCACCCTTTCCATTCCATAAACAAATCATGATTTCACCACGTGGATCCTTTATCAAGTAAAATACCACGATGAGTGTTTAAATTAGTGTTTGGTTACCCGGATAAAAGAGAGTGAGATATAGGAGAGATGGAGACAGCGTGATTTTTCGAAAGTATTTGAAATTTATTTTATTGTAATAATTGTTATTTTTATTTTTATCTCTTCTTTTGTTTATATTTTTCCAGTTTTATTCTATATCGTGCTAGAAAAAATAAATATAATAAAAAATAAAAATATATTTAGATAAAAAGATAAATATACAGACATCAAATAAATTCGAGATAATATTAAAAAATATTTATGTATTTTAAAAATAAAAGTACACTATATATTTACTTTTGAAGCAGTAATCAAACCCTACAATGTGATTTTTTACTTAAAAAAGAGAAAGATAGGAGGATGGAAATTAGGTAAATTTAAAAGACCAAATTAAGACTACAATTTCTTAAATAGACCACTAAAAAAGATTTAATCCTCTCAATTAGCAAGTGACAACCAAGAGATTGGTTGTTAATACGTGAAACAATGATTTTGGATTAACCTTGTTGAACACCCACAATTACAAAAAAAGCCCGGGTGGACCGGGGCGTGTGGCCAATATCCTTTTTTACCGTCGCGTCCCTGTCCAGATAAAGATAAAGAAAATGGATGTGCATGGCACAAGCAGGCAGCTATGAAAATATAAATCCCACACACCTCTCCTTAACCGCCACGAAGACTTCTTCGTTTCTCTCTTTCTCACCTCCTCAAAATTCTCTGTCTTTTTCATCATGGATCCTTACAAGGTAATGATTCTTTATTCATCTCTTTCCTTGATAGAAAATATATATTTTTTTGCGTAAAATTAAATAAGTTTGTAGTTTAACACTGATCTGATGGTGGTGGTGGTGGTGGTGGTGGTGGCAGCACCGTCCATCAAGCGCTTTCAATTCTCCATACTGGACTACAAATTCTGGTGCTTCGGTCTGGAACAACAACTCTTCTTTGACAGTTGGATCTAGAGGTACTTTTATTCAAAACATATGATATCTATTACTGTTACCTTTCGGAGCTTAACATGATTAATTGCTATTGTTAAGGTATATGTTTGTCTGGTTTTGGATTTTGATATGTTATTATCCGATGTTTCTTATGTGTGGTCTGAGCTTTAAACGTTGAGGATGAAGGAATTAAACAGCATAGTTAGAGAGTTATGATTACGATTTATGTAAGAAAGAGGTAAGGAATTGTTGTACTGTTGTGGAGATAATTGTGCTGCTAGCAAATTTAATGGCAGAACATGAACTTTGTGATCAGATGCAAAGGATTTGGGCTGGGTTCGTTTTTCGATCGGAGGTTGGATGGTCTGGTTCAAGCTTATTTAATAGAAAGCAGGCTGAATCATGAACCGGGGCACACCTGATGGGGAAGGGCATACTTGTTAGCTTAGCCCAGATCAAGTACTGGCTTTGTTGTTTTCAGCCATAATTAGCATCATGATTGTTGTGGTATGATTTGGAGGCTAACTCCAAGTTGTTTGGGCAATGTATTTTTGATTGTCATGTATTGGTACACATAGGTTTGATCTGCAGATAACCTTTTCTTTGACAGGTCCAATCCTGCTTGAGGATTACCATCTGGTGGAGAAGATTGCCAATTTTGACAGGGAGAGGATTCCAGAGCGTGTTGTCCATGCTAGGGGAGCCAGTGCAAAGGGTTTCTTTGAGGTTACCCATGATATCTCTAACCTCTCATGTGCTGATTTTCTTCGGGCCCCAGGAGTCCAGACGCCTGTAATTGTCCGCTTCTCCACAGTTATCCATGAACGTGGCAGCCCTGAAACCCTGAGGGATCCTCGTGGTTTTGCAGTGAAGTTTTACACCAGAGAGGTGAGGTCTTATTTGATATTTCTGTTACTATAATATAGTGGAGGAAAGCATGTGAGTGAGGCACTGATGATGACGATGCAGACAATCATTCGTGTAGACTGATTCGGCAGATGTATCATATCCTCAGAGGGATCGATGGATTCAAATTCACTATTCCTAACCTTTTGCGTTGTAAACTTCATTTTGATGCGTCATTCTTTTCTGAAAAAATAAATTAATTCTAGTTAACTGGATGGAGCTGATTGCTTTAACTTTCCAAGGTTCCAGTTCTCTTTTTCTCTTTGCCTTACCTTCTCTTGTTGACTCAGGGCAACTTTGATCTTGTGGGAAACAACTTCCCTGTCTTCTTCGTCCGTGATGGAATGAAATTCCCAGACATGGTACATGCCCTTAAGCCCAACCCCAAGTCTCACATTCAGGAGAACTGGAGGATTCTCGACTTCTTCTCCCACCATCCTGAAAGCTTGCACATGTTCTCCTTTCTCTTTGATGATTTGGGTGTTCCACAAGATTATAGACATATGGAAGGCGCTGGTGTCAACACCTACACGCTGATCAACAAGGCTGGAAAGGCACACTATGTGAAATTTCATTGGAAACCCACTTGTGGTGTGAAATGTTTGTTAGAGGACGAGGCAATTAAAGTTGGAGGTGCAAATCACAGTCATGCCACTCAAGATCTATACGACTCAATTGCAGCTGGCAACTATCCTGAGTGGAAACTTTTCATCCAGACAATCGATCCCGACCATGAAGACAGGTTTGATTTTGACCCACTTGATGTAACAAAGATCTGGCCCGAGGATATCCTGCCCCTGCAGCCAGTTGGTCGCTTGGTCTTGAATAAGAACATCGATAACTTCTTTGCTGAAAATGAGCAGCTTGCTTTCTGCCCTGCTATTGTGGTTCCTGGTATTTACTACTCAGATGACAAGCTTCTCCAGACTCGAATCTTCTCCTATTCTGATACCCAGAGACACCGTCTTGGACCAAACTATCTGCAGCTCCCAGTTAATGCTCCCAAGTGTGCTCATCACAACAATCATCATGAAGGTTTCATGAATTTCATGCACAGGGATGAGGAGGTATCTCCCCTTTTATCCCCCCTCTCTTTTGGGCACACTACTTTAATTAGAAGCCGCGCTGTCTCACCTTCTGTTTAATTGGATCATTCTCCCCTGCTTCGCCTATTTTGAGGTTATTTTTATGTGTTTTTGCTTTTAGTTTGTGTTCTGATGAGTTATCATCATATACTCTTCAGGTCAACTATTTCCCGTCAAGGCATGATCCATCTCGTCACGCTGAGAGATTCCCCATTCCTTCTGCTGTCTGCAGTGGAAGGCGTGAGAAGGTCAGTTTCTTTCTTTCTTTATTCTTTTCGGATCTACCGTCATAAAACGAAACTGTCTTTTGCATGAATCTCGTGTTTCTGTGTGTGAGTGTTTGGGGTCCGGTTACGATGTCTAGAGCAAGAACAGGACTAGCGAGATTGGAAAGCTATTGTATGATTATAGAGCTCCTAGTTAAATGGATGGTCTGTTAACATATATACACACACGCACCTCTGGTGGTTCATGCAGTGCATCATTGAGAAGGAGAACAACTTCAAGCAACCTGGAGAGAGATACAGATCCTGGGCACCAGACAGGTAAACCATGCATCTGCTGTTACTTTCTGATAACTGAATAAACTACAGAACTGATCATGCATCATCTCTTTCTTAATCTTCTCTTTCTTTATCCCCAGGCAAGAACGTTTCGTTCGCAGATGGGTTGATGCCTTGTCCGAACCGCGCGTCACGCATGAGATTCGCAGCATCTGGATCTCATACTGGTCCCAGGTAAAACTCCCTTTTTACAACAATGTAGTGTCATGTATACCGGATCTCCATAGAAACTTTTTCACTGCAAATGCAATACTGGCAATGATGTGATGCAGGCTGATAAATCTTTGGGCCAGAAGCTAGCATCTCATCTCAATGTGAGACCAGGCATCTGAAGATGACACCAAACTGAATAAATGAAGAGGGATTTCCAGATTGCAAGCATAAAAACAAATGCTAATCTTTACTGATTGTGCGATGTCATGACAGCGAAACAACCTACCAGTTACTACTACTGTTTAAACAAGATCCTATCTAATAAATGCAAGTTTCCTGGATGCCCTTTATCTAAAATTGCAATCTGCTGTGTGGTTTGTAGGATTCATTTTTTCTTGCTATGTTCATATTATTATCATATCATGCGCGTCAGATTGAGACAACAAAGGAAATTAAAACTCGGGGTTGGAAACCACACGCCCTTTGTAAGCAAATCCTGGTTTCCAACCCTGGTGGGGAGGGTGGTGTTCTTGCCAGCAGGCTGCTGGATAAAATAAGAAAGAAACAAAGAAAATGAAAGTGATTCAAGCACAGATCAACGTCGGTAATTAATTAATTAATTAACAGGGGCGGTCCTTATCAGTAAGCAGTGTGATCTGTAAATAAAGTCGTATCCTGATAAACATTAGAGGAAAAAAAATATAAAAAAATAGTATTTCATATAATAGTAATAAGAATAGAATATGCTTGAATCTCTCAGCTTTCATTTTTAAGTTTTTATATTTCAAAAATATTTTTTAAAAAATTTAATATTTTTTAATTTTTTATTTCAAATTAATATTTTTTAATATTTTTAAATCCTTGACGTGCTAATATAAAAAATAATAAAAAAATAAAAAATATTTTAAAAAATAACCACAATCTTATTCTAAACAGGTACAACTTGGTTTGGATTATATCATTGTTCGGATTACATAATAATCCTAGTCAATATTATTTTATTTTAAAAATTAAACTGTGGTCCTGGAAAAAAAAAAGTTAAAAAATGAGTTTTATAAAATTAAATATAAGAGAGCACATATAGCAAAAAAATAAAAATAATAAAATTCATAAAATTTTTAAAAAATCTAAAAAAATTAAGAAAATAAATACAATTAACAACATAATTGAGATTGATTAGTCAATCAATTATAATAAATCATGGTCGATGAATCAAAAGAAATGTTTTTTTTTTCTTCTATCAACATCAAAAGAATCGTCCGAGTCACGTATCTTAAATGATTCAATAATTTATTATAAATGTTTACAATACTTGGATAAAAAATAAAACCTAAAAAAAACAGACCACCTAACGTTAAACAAAAAGACAAGGAGCCAGACAACTCTCACTCCCCACTCGCAGCCATGGACGTGCACCACCTGTAGTTCCCTCGTTATTGAATCCGTAATTAATTACAATTTGATTGTCAGAAGTGGCACACGCCCACTTCCCATTTTAGCAACGTTGAACTTGTCAGATTCCACCTGAGCTCGAGATCGGTTCTGGTTCTGGTTCTCTTTTTTGATGATCTCACACGATATAATATACTAGGAATAGTGTTTGATTATTTTAAAAATTGATGTTCTCATGATAACGTCAATATTTTAATTTTAGAGTCAAGAAGAGAGAGGATTGGTGGTGAAATTTATTTTTATAGCATTTAAGAACCTCCAATAATTAAATAAATAACCTTATAATAAAAAAATATTAAACTCTAAGAATAATAATATTTGTTTTTTAATTTTTGTGTATCATAATAAAGATCATGAATTATTCTATCTAGATGGTTTAACAGATATTTATAATTCTAGTATTTTTAAGTTTTTTTGTTTTGCTTAAAATTCTGTAAGTGTTTTTTATTTTTGAATATCTTAGTAAGGAAAAAGTATCTTGCATCAACATTTAATGCTGATGAAAATATCTTTTTACATAACATTAATATTAATGAGATTCACATGTACTTAGACTTAGTATGTAACCGAGCCTAAAAGGATTGAGCCTGTATTTTGTCTAATCTATAAATATTTGGGCTTATTGTGGAAATAAGTTTTAAGAAAATTAAGTTTGATATTTTACTAGAATTGTTTGAGCTTAGTGTATAGTTAAGTAAAAAAAATAAAAAAAAGTTTAAAATGTTGTTAAACCCGCTTATCCTTGAGTTTAATTTGAAGTCGAGCCTAAAAAAATTGCATCTACTATCTACTATGTTGTTAGATGCTTATATTTGTGATCAGCAATGTGCTGAGCACAAAAATATTAAATTTATTAGAAAAAGAAATAGACCCCCTTTGCTCTTACTTGTTATTCTGCTTTTGACTTTTCAATCTTTTAAAAAAATGGGTTGGGTATAACATACGTCGAACATCACTTTTTTCCCTCTGGTTTGATTATTTGGATACCACAAGTTGACTTCTTGATAATACAGCTAGTTAGAATCATAGGAATCACCATACATCCAGAGTCTAAACTGCCTCAGTTAATTACTATGGGAGAAAGAAAGTGAAGGGCTGTTTTTTTTTTTTTTGTTTTTCTCTTGTGGAGGTGATTTCTCGAGGGACAGGATTTTGTGAATGCTTGTTTCTTGCTTCACGGACATTAAAGAGAGTATAATGAAAAAGGATAGTACCTTTTGAGGGTATCTTCAAGAATCTTTGATAGTGAGTGAGCTGTAATTCCTTTGTTTCTGTGTTTTTTTTTTTTGGTTTTGGAGGTGATTAGCGAATCAGTTTGAGATTGTGAATTGGTGTTCTGGGTATTATTATTATTTTTGATTTCTTTTATCTCTTGTGGTTAGATTTAGGATCTTGAATCAAAAGTGAGAAAGGTGTTATGGTACCATATTGTAATAATCTGTGGAAAGTGTTTTTTTTTTTGTTCTTTTTTAGAATTTGCTTCAAGAACATAATGCTGCTTTGATAGATATGGTGGTTTTGAAATTGGGATTTTATTCTTTGGTTGACCTTGGTGTTAGTCGCTGGCAAGTGGTGATCTATGATCTTTTTTATCTCTGCTACTTTGGCCGACATTAAATTGCAAAAAGTGAGAAACTTCCACTTTTTTTGTAGAAACCTTCCTTTACATTCTCTGAATAATAACATAGGATAGAGATTTCATACATCCAATTCTCTCTAGAATATGTTGTTTTATCTTGATTGCTGTTGTATACGATATTTATTGTGTCTCGGCAATTCAGACAGGTTGTTTGCATCTGAAGACCGCAAGACCTGGATTCTTCTTAGAGATCACTGTCATCTGATGAAAAGCTGATATTTTTCAGTGCTTCTGGTTTGGATTTTGAAGAAAAGATTATGATGGAAGATGGTTTTTTATCACCAGGTATGATGCTGGGTGCAACGGTTGATTCAGCTATGGACTTTGACTACATGGATGAATTGTTGTTAGAAGGTTGCTGGGTGGAAGCAACGGATGGATCTGAGTTTCTTAATCCTAGTCTGTCGAATTCTGCTGCCTTATTTGATCCTTCATTTATGTGGCCATCTCCAGAGATGAACAGTGGTAATCCATCGTCTAGTCTGTCCCAAAAGGGCAGTCAAGAAGTCAGCCGTATACCATTGTTGCCAGGGAATTCTCCTTTGAGTGATATCCAGTCCAGAAGTCCTGTTGGTGAGATTGCGGTTTCGGCATACAATGCAACCGAAGGTTCTGAATTAGGAAAACGATGGTGGATAGGACCTGCTCCGAATCCAAGTCCTGGAACTACTGTGAAGAGGAGATTAATTAAGGCGGTGGAGTGCATTAAAGATTTAACGAAAAATAAAGATGTTCTTATACAAATATGGGTCCCTGTTAATAGAGGAGGCAGACGTGTTCTTACAACTCATGATCAACCTTTTGCTCTTGATCCCAGCTGTGAGAGATTGGCAAGTTACAGAGACATATCAGTTAAATATCAGTTTTCTGCTGAGGAGGACTCCAAGGACTCGGTTGGCATGCCTGGTCGGGTTTTCTTGGGCAAGGTTCCTGAGTGGACTCCTGATGTTCGATTCTTTAGAAATGATGAATACCCTCGAGTGAATCATGCTCAGCAGTGTGATGTACGTGGAACTCTTGCCCTTCCTGTTTTCGAACAAGGTAGCCGGACTTGCATGGGAGTAATTGAGGTGGTGACCACTTCACAAAAGATCAAGTACCTTCCCGAGCTTGAAAGTGTATGCAAGGCTCTTGAGGTTTGTTTTTCATTCTCAAAATGCTTCTCTGCATATCAGTTTACAAGCTCAGTTTTGCAGCCCTGAAAAGCAATTCATTGAGGAGCATTAACAAACCAATGATTGATGAAAGTCCTCATATTTCAATTCATGGAACTATCTAAAATCTGGATGTCCAATCATTAGTATCTGGCCTCTGTATGGCCTGCATCTATGCACATACAGGCACATATTTGATGCTCATTGAAAAATAAACATCTTTATTTTGGTCTTGACACTTTGTTTTCCTCTGCCAAAAAATGTGAAGTATTGCTCTTAAAGGGGAAATAACTCCTGTACTCTAGGGTTGCATTTGGTTAGTGTTTCAGAACAGAAAAGGAGATAGAAACATGTTTGGTTGAAGATACAAAAACAAAGACATAAATTAATTGTCTTTGAGACAGTTCTGGAGTGGATTTCTATATACGAGAGACATGCCCCTTTTACGTCAACTGTCTTTGTCTGTCTTTTCTATCATGTGATAGTAACCAAATGATACCTAGGAGTACCCACCACTCCATACTAAAGGAGTTGAGTCTTACTCTCCTAAGCCTCTCATCCTAGGTGCGATTTGAATTCTTTCAAATTCTAGTCATAGGGCGGGAAAGGATTACCAGTTAAGACATAGATACCAGGTCTCTGAGAAGAGTGCGTTTTGGAGCATCACTTGCTAAGTGGTTTTGGCATTGAAACCTTGAAGTTGGAGCTTGGTTTAGACACTTAGAAATATCATAAGCACATTTCTATTTTGCTGTATATTTTACATGGCAGTGCCTTGTTATCTTACATTTTCACCTTTTGGGGTTGCTTCATCTTCTTGTTCAACTTTGACTTAATTTTTTTATTCGTAGGCTTCCTTCTTGACTATATTTCTATCCGAATTCCATTTTCAAATGTATTTATGGTCCAAACTCCAAACCAAGAGTATGCTTTTGATATTTGGTGATTGAGTTGTTTCCAATTTATAAACAACAATTGCTCACCGGTTCACTTCAGATAGAGCCTTTTGTTCAAACAATATGTAATGTCTAAATTCAGAAGTATGATGGCAATTCATTTAAACTTGTTTTTTATAGCAATTTTTTTTTTTTTTTGCTTGCAGGCTGTTGATCTTAGGAGTTCTGAAGTTCCAAGCATACAGATTCTAAAGGTGAAACAAGAAAAGTAGCAGAAGAAAGTTGATACTCTTTTAAATTTCTTATGTTATTTTTTAGATCATGGTGGAACTTTTTTTCCTTTCACCAGGCCTGTGATATGTCTTACCAAGCTGCATTACCTGAGATTCAAAAGGTTCTGAGAGCTGCCTGTGAGACACATAGATTGCCCTTAGCTCAAACTTGGGTCCCGTGTATACGACAAGGCAAGGGAGGATGCCGGCATTCAAATGAGAACTACTATCATTGTGTTTCTACTGTGGATGATGCTTGCTGTGTAGGTGATCCTGCTTTCCAGGGTTTTCTAGAGGCTTGCTCAGAGCATCACTTGCTAAAAGGTCAAGGAGTTGTTGGGGAAGCCTTTATGACTAACCAACCTTGCTTCTCAGGCGATGTAACTTTATATGGCAAGACTGAGTATCCTCTTTCTCACCATGCAAGGATTTTTGGACTGCGTGCTGCTGTTGCAATCCGCTTGCGAAGCATGTACACTGGTACAACAGATTTTGTCCTGGAGTTCTTCCTGCCCGTGGATTGCAGGGATCCCCAAGAGCAGAAGACAATGCTCACTTCACTGTCCATCATTATCAAGCGTGTTTGCCAGACTTTACGGGTAGTAACAGTCAAAGAACTAGAGGAAGAAACTGATTTGCCAGTTAGTGAAGTCCTAGTACCTTCGGATGGTAGATCTAGTGGAGAAGAGATGTCAACAGTTAAAGAGCCTTATTCAGAAAGGAATGCTAGAGATAATTCACCCTGGACTGCCAGTCTCCTGAAGGTCCAACAAAGTGGAAGTAACGCCTCTTTATCTGAAAAAGAAAAAGAAAAGGTAATGTGTGAAAAATCCATTGAGTCCAGGCACAATCAAGAAGATTATAGCCTAAGTGGGAGTACTAAATATGGCGGAGATTCTACTTCTGCGGAAGGTAGCTTTTCAAGTGTCTGCAAGACTAAACCAGGAGAAAAAAGGCGCACCAAAACAGAGAAAACAATCACCTTGCAAGTTCTTCGGCAATATTTTGCTGGCAGCTTAAAGGATGCTGCGAAGAGTATTGGTGGTAAGCTTTATTCCATTATAGTGTATTTTATTTTTTTATTATAATGAATGTTTGTTAGAATTCATATTTTGGGTGGCCAGTGTGCCACAACGTAATTAGCATGTGTCTACCCTTCATTTGCAGAGTTGTATGTATGACAATACTCAGGAACAAGTTACCTCACGATAAAGTACTGATGCTCAACAGTTCTCACTACCCTGTAGGCTGTAGCTCATAAGTTCACTGCAGCTTCTGAATCTATTTTTATATGACACGAACAAAGCTCTTCTTCAATTCTAATTGTCTTTGTTTTGGCCTCTTGTCTGCTTTCTCCACAAATTTCAGTTTGCCCCACTACATTGAAAAGAATATGCAGGCAACATGGAATTAACCGCTGGCCTTCCCGAAAAATCAAGAAGGTTGGTCACTCCTTACAGAAACTCCAACGCGTTATTGACTCGGTCGAAGGTGCCCCTGGCTCTGTTCAGATTGGTTCCTTTTATGAAAATTTCCCCGAACTCGCCGCACCAAATTCATCAAGAAATAGCCCACTATCAACTTTAAATCCAAGCAGTCATCCGAAACCATCAGGCATGCAGCTTGAGGGAGGTACTTTCAGCTCCCATGTTGCCGAACCAAAATCACCGTCACCCTCATGTAGTCTTAGTTCCTGTTCTAGCCATAGCTATTCCAGTACAACACAGCAACATCCTTCTGCAATCACTGTTGCTGCTAGTGAAGACCCAAAGCTTGGAGAAAACTTAGGCAGTGGTGTTTTGAAGAAGATCAGAAGCAATGCAGAGCTCCATGCATCAATTCTAGAACGGAAGCTAATGCCGCGATCCCAGAGTCATACAACTCTTACAGAACTGGGGAACCGTCCGCCCTTACCTAAAGGTAGTAGCCGATTATCTCAAGAGATGGATGGTCACAGAGTGAAAGTCTCGTTTGGAAATGATAAAATCCGGCTCCGCATGCCAAACAATTGGGTATTTAAAGATTTATTGCAAGAGATCATAGGACGGTTTAATTTAGATGACATGCATAGATATGATCTGAAGTACTTGGATGATGATTCTGAGTGGGTCTTGTTAGCATGCGATGATGATTTGGAGGAGTGTATTGATGTATGCGGTTCAGGTGATAACCAAACAATTAAACTCTTGATTGAAGTTTCTCCTCATCCTTGGGGGAGGTCTTTGTACAACAGTGGGTAGTCTTGATCTCTCCAATCCTCCATTGAATTCAGCATTGGAGTTCGACGTTAAAGTCTTTCTGGTGGGCATGAAACTCGAGCATTATAGACAGTGAAGTTGCTGGAAACAATCAGAATGGTTCCACGAACAGGGAATACAAAGTTCACCGTCATGATCTGTATAGAAGAGATGACATCAGGAAGCTTGTGCCCAGTTTTTTGCAAGGGTTGGGATTTTTGGAATCCTTTTAGAACATTAGCTGAACAAACTCATGCATCACTCGGTAGTCTGTGAAACAGAAGTTGATGAACTTGCTTATCTGTTATTCAGATAATTTTCTCTCTGTATATTTGATGGGGGAAGCAAGCAATAAACTTCTCCCTTGTTCATCCGCAGAAATGTACTCTTCCTCATCAGAACTAAAATCTCCAGATTATATTTTTTAAAATATTCCTTCTGTTCTTGTCAGGGTTTGATGACAGTCACTTGGTGATTATGGAGTCTTTTGCTAGATTAATCAGCTGTATCATTAATTAATGATGCATTTAATGAGAAAATGAGAGCTTGAAATCCGTAGTGTTATTTTTGCAAAAATATTTCTCAATTGGAAACATTGCAAAATGGTTTTATTTTTTATAATCTTTTATTTAGTACCTCTGATTACATTCTAGAAATTCCTTTTTGGTTTTTGATATATCTCAAGTCAGTATATATACACTGAACTAGACACCTACACTATGAATAAAACTCATAAAACAGGGCTTATAATTCGTCGTATTATTTAAGTCCAACTCAACCCCAACTAGCCGAGGTTAAATAATGATTATGAAAAAATTATAGGAATTCACTAATAGAAAGAAAGGCAAAGATCAAAAGATAACGAGACAGATCAAAGGAAATGAAGCACGATCGATTGGAATCAACAGCCAAGTGTGCATCAAAAGAAAATAGACAAATCTGTAACCTTGCAGCCCAACCATTTTCTTCCTGGAATAAACACTCTGTACTTTACATATTTCAGGACCCATTTTGAGCGTTTTTGCTTCACTAACTATATATTAAACTTTAGTATCTCGAAGAAAAGCGAAGAGAAGAAGAAGAAAAGAGCATATTAGTTAACCTACAAAAAGAACTATGATACAGCATTACAGCTTCTCAGGGCCTCAAGGAAACTGATAGCCGGTCTTCTTGCTTCTCGACAAGTTTACATCTTGAAGGTGGACCGAACATGCTCAGAACAACCTGCAAACAGTTGATCCAGGGGAAGATAGCGTTCTCTTATCTGTTCTATAAGAATGCGAGATGAAAATTTACAAACCCTTCCTAAGGCAAAATAGAAAACCTCAGCCTTCCCCGAAGTTTGGTTCCTAAAAGATGAGACTACTTTTTATTGATTGATGTGTTTGTCCAACTTCGATCTAGGTATATGAACATGCTACATTTTTCTTGTCACTGAAATATACCCACCAACATCTATTTTATGATTGATCCAGAAAAGAAGCTAGATGGTAACAATGAAGTGAAGAGGGATTTGGAAACTCAACAAGCTTACCGGTAAGAACACCAGCCCATGCAAGAAACCAAGAAGAACCAGTGCGAGGTACATTTGGAAGTAATAAACCTGCAGAACACGAGAGGGAGATGTCAAACAAACTGGGAAATATTGGCTCTTGTGATGGGAATTTGAATGGAGGGACACTAACCACAAAAACTTCCGTCCTTGAGAAGCAAAGAACAATCACGCCAACTAGCTTTGTTAATGTGATGCCACTGCAAAATTACATGGCAGAGACCTTTTTTCAATAAGATGGTTGTGATTAATACAGAACTCCACGTTGAAATAAAAGTAGGTGATTTGAGCTAAGAATCGTGCTTGCAATGACCTATGCATTAATGGGGTGTGCAAAAGACATTATAATTTTTCCCTTTCTTGCCTTTTCTTTTTTAAAATTTACTTCTTTTATGGTGCATCTCTTGGAAAAAGGGAGACTGCATCAAACTTCTTTAAAATAACATGTGGGTGGCGCATGTTATGTGTTCTTCCCACAATATGATAAAATTATCATAAATCAAGCCGCCTTGATTGTTTTATTTTATTTTCTTCTGATGATCTTTGGGTGATTTTTTAGGAAAACACGTGACTTGAAAGTGGTATTTAATGATTAAGATGGACATAATCTAACAGAAGGGGAAGTGCCAATCAAAAGACCCTATAATTTGGGGTTGAAATCAGAAAATAATAATTCAAGAGGTGTCAATCAAACCGGCCTATAGTTGCATTATCGCTAATTTGTAAGTATCAACAGAGTGAGCAGCACGGGGGTCTCAGCAATCTAGTTCATAATACGAGCCAGAGGGAAAGAGGAACCTGAAGACAGAAGCTCCCATTGTACCCAAAGCATCCCTTACTCGCTGGTCTCTATCACCACAACTCACCTGTTTAAGAACATGAAAACAAAGAAAAGGTGTAACAGTGCATCAAGAAGAACCTTAGAGCCAAAAGCATGAAGTTTCCACATTCGGGAGGGAAACCAATTCCCTTGTTGCGTTATTAACTAACTACGAGAGAATTAAATATTCTGATGCGATATGTAATGGGCTCTAAATCACATGTTAACTACCAAGCCAAAATAACCAGATGCGGATTCCATCTATTTTTCTTTTAACTGAATGAAATGAAAGAATGAATTTGAAGTTCCATTGAAGGAAAGTGGACAATATACAAATAAAATGGAGAAAGATGTGATGCTAACCGAGAAAGCATGTGTTATATGCACGCAAAACTCAACACCAATGCCCACTGACATGACAAGGTTGACAACAGAGACTGCATTCAGTTGAATATTCAGAATTGCCATCACACCCTGTGGAGTTTCATCTTGTAAGCAGAGAGATTATACTTGGGCAGAACAAGTTAATTATTGCAAATAAAATGAAAAATACACAGATAATGATAAAGGAAACAGAGTTACCATCAGATCCACGACTATCATTGCCAACACCAGCAAAATGATCGCAGAATTCCATAAACTACATTTTAAAGAAAGTTAGGAAACAAAATAATCACGAAGTCATTCTTCAATACAGCAGTTCATCTGGAAAGAAGAACCGAACACTGAAGCCAGTATTTTTTTGTCAATGAAAAGGTGAATATGGGTAAATAGAACACTGACCTGCAAGTGATGACCAAGCAAACAACAAATACAGCTCCTGGTACATCACCAAATAAAACCAGCCAGTTGAGGCTTTATAGAAGAGAAAATGACTAACAGTTATACTAAACCAAATAATTCATTTGGATTTGTTAAAAACCAAATAACAATAAAGGTTTAAGGTACAAATATGCATCAGTAAATGTTTTACTCAGACAGCCCACACACTGCATTTTTTGTTTCACATCTCCGGGCCATTATCATCAAACCACCGTGTGAAACATTTAATGATTAAAGATATAGGCACAGAAGTACAAAATCAACAAAACAATCTCTTCAGTCTTGAAAGGCTTGAAATTCTTGAAATTTTGTTAAAATCAAGTATAGAAGAATAATAAACAAATGCCTAGCTCCTCAGCAAAAAAAAAAAAAGTAATTTGTGAAATAAAGAGAAGACAGGTTATCTTCAAGAATGCAAGAAAGTGAGGTAAGAACCCCAAGCATGCAATCCATGAACTCCTGACAAAAAAGAACATTCCAGTTTAAGGATTTCTAAAGATTACTAACCAATAGCTATAGCAAGGTTGATCAATGCGGTCCTCCATATATCAAGGTATTGTTCAAAAAACATATAAAATACAGAGTATGGGAAGATCTCCATCTGCACCAGAAAACAAATATCATTTAAGAGACAGCCTTACTAGCATACAGCCAACTATGAGACAAGTCTTCTGCAAAAAAAAAAAAAAGTGAATAAATTCATAAAAAAACAGTCCTTCAATGAGCACAGAGCTAGTATCATACAAAAGAAGCAACAAAAGTTGACCCTCCTATCATAGGGGAAAAACAAGATTAAAAAATCTGACAAGGATAATTTATTTTAAAAAATATAGCATCGGTCAAACCATGTGGTATTCACTTTCTCTGATTTTTTACCTTCAAAGAATCAGAAACCCTTGAACTGAACTCTCGAGCAGCCCTCATTGAATTGACATAGTCAATCTAGAATGAGATGCAGAAAATGTTAAGGTCTTTACACAGGAACAAGAAACATATCACATTGAGAAAAATTTACCATTAGAAATCACTGCCTACCTGCTTGTTAAGAGGCGTGTGATATGTGCGGAAGGATGATGCTTGAATAACACCATTCTCGTAGCCTGATAAGGAAAGAGGGGGGGTGAGGAATTTATACCCATTCAAATAACAAGCAACCATATGGCATGCAGACGAACTATTTTAATGCATGCATTTGTGTTTGCAACTTTCCCTAAATTTATTGAACTGGATTGAAAGAACAAATTTCCAACGCAGCAAACCTTGCAGATCTATACTGCTAGTGTAAGCACCATGGCCACCTTTGGCACAATCAGCAGAGGGCAAAGCATTGAGGAACAATGGGAGTTTCTCCTTGAATTGTGATGTAGATGGACGATCATTATTCAGATCGGAGTGACGGAAGCACTGAAAAATTCCAAGAGTTATTAGTAGTTGATCCTGCTATAAATGAGAAATGATAGATGCTACTGCCTTGATAATTGACAGTCAAGCACAAATCATTTCAAAGGTAAATGGGCAGAAAATTGTCTAATAAAATTTCAAGAAGAGCAGAAAGTGGATTACTGTAGTACAATCTTTGCACACCCCACCAAGACCACATGAGCCTGTATCAGATGAACAACAAGGAAACTGGGCGACACAGGAAAAAAGAATCAGCTTCAACATTATTCAGTGGTATGTAATGAGAATAAATAATGACACCAATGAGAAGCAATAAGAAGAAGAGCAGAAAATGAAAAGGTACATTTTCATCACAAAATTCCCATAATTACCATGGTCACACCACACAAACATCTGCAATAATTAGCAACATGGGCTTGCAATTGGCCTTGTATTGAACGCTGGTGGTTCCATTACCATTTGATTTTAAGCCATTAAATATCAAAGATATTACACAGTGAAAGTAGATATTTGAGATTAAATTCATATCTTATGTCTTTCCACAACAAAATCCATAATAGAATTTAATGACCATATGAACTGCATAGGAAGTGGCAGCCATGTGACTATCATAGTAGGCAAAAATATGCTCAAATTTTCATGCCAGAATTAAAGCCAGCTTTTGTGAAAGATTATAAAACAACCTGATCATCAGGGGGGCAATAACTCCCATTTGTGAACTTCCTACAGCATCCAAAAGCTTCTGGAGATATCCATACAAGAAAATCATCAAGCCATGAAGCAGCTGGCATAGCTATATAGGTAGATTCTGGTGTTAATGATGCTCTTGCAATCTACAGCAGCATGAAGACAAAAGATTCTTGTTAGAGGAAATACAACCATTCCAACAATTAATGCCCGTAAGGAGTAAATATCAGAGTGACGTTCATTAGATAAGAAAAGGAATAATGATTCACCTCATTTAAAAGAGATTTTGAACCGCATTGGCTGATGGAGCACAACTGATTTGTATGACTTGATTCTGAGCTGTGGGTGCAGTATCATCAGTTCAAAGATCAAAGCAAGGAAAGGGAAATTATGCAAAAAAGCAATGGAATTACCTATAATTGTAGTTCTTAACTACAAAATATAGCGGTGGGCCAATTCTGAGATACTCTGAAACATTATTAAAATAACCCTGCATGAATAAAAATATCACATGTTTAACTCGCCAGACAACAATAGAACACCATATCAGATGTATGTAGCAAGTTATAAAGCAGTATCAAGAAACTGAACCTGAAGATATGAGTCCTGAGGAAGAACAATTTGTTGTTCCAAACCAGGTTCAACTCGAGTGGTTAATGCCTACTTGGTCCATAAATATGACTAGTTAAAGTAAGACACCTAAGAGGCACCTAAAGAAATAGGAATATGAGAGAGTAATCTTGAGCATCTCACTATGCAGGCCAATGTGAAAGCAGCAAAGATGGAAATGACTGCTATCTTAACTCCCCAAAGACTGAGTATGGGTGCATGGATCTCCTACAAGACAACAATGTCAATTTGATTAGTGAATAATGCTCAGCAGCAACTCCCATTCTTCAATAAGAAAATTGAGCACCTAAACTTAAACTAGCATCTGAAAAGATGTAACTTCTATGAACATTTCATAAAATCAAGTTGGTACCCTCATATAACGTGCCAGCAATCCAGGTCTTCTCCCACCAATTCCTAATCATTCACATTGCATTTTCAATCAGAAACCATTCGAGTTTACAATAAGGAATAAAACAACGCAGTTAATGAAACCATGTGGAAAATGAGGTAATGCATCAAATAAATATGACTCGTAAATAACCTCTCAACAAATACCTTTAGGAGTGTCTGCATATGATGATGAAATTTTCATACACGGAATGCAATCGACTCTCTTATCCTCCGCTCGCAAAAAATCAAAAACTATCAAAGCTACAAAAGCTGTAACTTGCAGAAGGAAGTCCAAAAGAACAGCGAGTGCTGCAAAAGAGGCATGATATAAAATGGTGTAATGATTTTGAAAAGAAAAGTGGAATAAAAATAATAAATGTCTTAAAGAAAAAGGATTAAAATATCCAACCAGCAAACATAGAGAACACACGGCATGCCGGCATAGGAATGAAACTTCCAGCCGCAAATGCTAAAACTTCAGATAGACTAGCAAGTGTGATGGATGGTCCAACTTCAACAAGAGCATTGCTTATTCGTCCTTCTAGTGGCAACTCCAATGGTTGCCGCTTAACAGCATGCACCAATATGCACATGTTATCCACCCCAACCTGATATGACAGAGAAGTTCAGTTAATTATAAGCTACAACACAGCTTTATCCAAAAAAGAAGACAAAATCAGCTTTGAAATTAAAAAAAAAGAAAAAAAAAGAGTAAGAATCCTAGATTAAAGAGAAGGTTATTCAATATAATATCTACCATTCAGAATAGAGATTATTTTGAAATAAAAGATTATAATATTTAGATTTCACTACTACGAGTCTCCATATGAGTGTAATGGTCAGTCATTATGCAAGAAAGGTTATATGCGTGAATGTTTGGAAATTCTCCAAAGAGTTATGCTAAACCTCACAACAAACTTTAAGCAAAAGAGACAAATTGATTTATACAATGAGTGACAAATCATGCCATTGCATGTATGTGTGTCACTTTAGTGTAATCCTCTTCGAGTCATTTGTCTTTACTCTTCTAATAACCCTAAATGTTTTGTGCAAACTGCACCTCTTGTTGGCTTAAGTCAAATGCAGCAGCTGAGAAAGCAGGTGGGATGGCAACTAGTTCATGCTCTTTTATCTGTGAACCTTTTACTTAGCTAATAAAAAGAGATAGGTAATCAAGTTGCACTATAGCTAGTTAGAATTGAAGTAACCCATTAAAATCTCAGGCTCAATGATCAATGCAGGCAAAATGATACTACCACATGAAGTCTAAATGTAGAAGAAAGAAACTTACAGCTAATACAAGAAAAGGAATGACTTCCATGATGATTAATGTAGACTTTACTCCAATGGCACTAAAAAATCCTACGGATCCAAGAACAGAGAGCATGACAAGCATAACTCCAGATAGACCAAGCAGCACCTGGAAGTCAACCAATCATATAAACTGAATGAAGGGAAGGGAAAAGTTTAAGAAAATATGAATATTTAATACAGAAAACCTCACATTCACAGAAATACAATAAAATACTATGTGATATAATATGGTTCTACGCAGGGAGAGGGTAAAGTTCAAGCCATGTAAAAAAGAACATACCTTAGATGAAATGTAAAATGAAGATAAATGTGGTGTGTCACCCAGAGTAAGAGATATGTAGGCAAACATCACAAGATAGCTAATCTGAAATGGAAAAGGCATCAAAAGTTAGCTACATAAGTAGCATACAACAAATAATTTGTTGTTTGCAAGCCCTGGGCATTTATCATTGCACTAAACAGTACCTTATTTAAAACCTAGAAATGGAAATGTTTTTTCTCTACCAAGAAAAGAGCTCACCAAAATAGTAATGACATCTGCGGTACTTTCCCTTTTTAATTCCTCCTCGATGGAGCTTTCCGATGAAAAAGAAAGGGTGAGATTCTTCGACTGCACCATTGGCAATAATTCGTTCTGTCACATAAAACACATGAGATGATTGAGATAAAATGAAGCAATGAAATGATGATACAGATATATGCTATTAAATGGTCTAACTATTCAGGACGATACTTTCCCTTTGCAGCAGATCCAATATTAACAGAATGACACTTACAGTTTGGATCAGATGTCTAATATCATCTCACTTATTTCTGCTATCTGGAGCCCTTTTTTTTTTTTTTTACTGAATTGTATCATCTTTCACTCATTTCTGTTTGTGTTTTGGTTCATTACCATAATGAAATGAAAAGGATCAGATTTGTACTCTTAACAAAAGGATTCTGGCGCTAAGGAGGGTGGTCTATTACTCAAACAGATCAGATCCTTAGTGTTATCTTATTTCTCTCTCTTCTTGTTGTTTGTGTCATCAAATATTAATAACCATGAGACACAATTCGGTAAACATGTTTATAAAAAATGGAGATACATGTATGTTTCCAGGCACCATATACACAATCACTGGACTGAAACAAAGAACAAACCTTCACTAACTGAATAAAAGCCTTCTCCCAAGCAACAGCCTTATCAGTTTCGTTCCCTTCTTTATCAATCACATTGTTTACTGGATAAGTTACAATAAATGCAGATGCCTGTCCCAGAGAAGTAGACGGAGGATTATTATAGACTTCTGATCTAATTGTGTTTTCTATTTACAAGGAAAGGAAACAAATACCTCCGAGTAATTATTCCCTGAGAAACCTCCCAAGGAAGTGCTTGGATCAAGGGGAGCTTTGAAAGCACTCCTACAAGTGTCTGCAGAGGTATAATGCTGAAATAACATGGTATCATCATAATAATCAGGCAGAGAATTATTGGAGCTGGGGGAAGGGCTGGAGAGGAAGACATGATTTTTGAGATAATTGTCTTCAAGCTTCCAAGAACATGGAACCTGAGACTAAAAAGATATACCTGGAGACAGTAATTCACATGCTCAACTCCTCCATAATTTTCAAGGTTTTGAGGATCCATTTGGAAGTACTGGGAGGGAAGGAGGGGGAGAGAGAAATATTAGTGAAGAATCAAAATCAAAATAAGTACCTCTAGGTTCATCTTTCGTTATTGGAAACACATGCAACTGTAACAGTGGCAAGCCTTTAAGGAACCACTATAGTCCTATTAATTTTGTTACCACTAACTAAGAATGGAACAAATTCGTTTTCACATATTTTTAAGCATTTCATTGCATACCAAAATAAAAGATAATCAAACAGAAAAAGAAAAAAGAAAAAAGAAAAAAGGCAACCTGTAGTACACTTTGAGTGGCACAATCTTTGTCCAGTGGCTTCATGCAAATATCAGTCAGAGATACCATTGATCCAGAGTAATTTGCATGGATTCCATCAACCTGTCAAAGCTGAACACTATTAACCTAAGAAATTTCAGATCATCCTTCTCCACTAGGAACATGGAAAAATAATCTAATAAAACAGCAAATGTAAACTCAATTGATGTTCCTGGCGATGCATGCAACAATCTGTTACCCTAAAATTCAAGAAAGTGAGTGATACCAGTAAAAATGAATACCTTTTTTTGTACTTCAAAAAGTAATTTGATGTTGTCTTCTGTCACAATACTTGGCAATTTCTGTGCCCCGGCATCTGGAACAGTCGCTAGAATTAGCTGGAAAACATGTCACCAGTAGTTCTTTCCAGAATTAGAAGAGGAATAAAAATCTTGCAACTAACTAATCCAAATCAAGCAAACAAAATGGCACTCGGATAGATTTTTATCATAAAAAATCAAATATCACAAAGCAATCAGAATACTGCATGGTGGTCTCTGTGCCCGAGCATTAAGAAATAAAAAAGGCAACTATCACATCCTGCGGGTAGGACAATACACATGCATGCACTTTATCACGATAAATACAGCATTTAGTGGTGATAATGACAGATGTAGTCAACCTATTGCAGCCATTTTCATGGAAAATTTTTGTTATGATAAGGAAAGGCATAGCAAGAAACTGATGTTAACTGGTTTGCTGTATACAGGAAAGAAAGGAAGAGGAATTGTTCCACAAGTGATGACAACAAAAAGGATCCAAGCCTTTGTGAGGCCTTGAAACTTATTTTCAGTCTCTAGAACCAGCATCTAGAAGAGTATATGTGCGAACATCAAAATAAAAGCACAGAAGGAAACTAGACTGGAAGCAAAAAATAAATAAGTAAGAAAATAAAATAAAATTGTAGAATACTGCAAAACCTGCTCAATTCTGTAGAAAGGGGCTAGGTGAGTGTCAAAAAAACGTTTCTCTTCAGCAACTTTACTCCCGGGCCCTACCCATAGCTGAAATAGTGCAAGCATTAGCAGTTGACTGGCATATGGAGAAAAGTAGCGCTAATAAGAGTATAACAATGAATACTAGATTAGACTGATTGCCCAGAACTTAAAGCACGGTCAAATGAGCAACAATATATACTTTTATGACTTCTCCAGGAAATAATGGCCGCACTCCCGAAGTAGAATATTGCCCCCAAATTTGTCACTTCCAAATACACATTAGCATATCTTATGCATTTCAATAGATTCATTGAAATACACTAATTCTTTCCACAGATACTCGTCAACTTAGTTAGTTCTAGCATTTGTTGGACCCAAAAATGTCAGCAGAAAAGACTGTAGAATGGTTAAATAATTAAAACACTCCCTTTCTTTAGGATTTAAACATAAAGGATGAAAGAAGCAATTTGTATGTTAAATTCTACCTTCTCAGGCCGTGTCTCCACCTTGAAACGGATGAGGCCTACACAAAGTAGAAGAATTACAGCCAATGACAAGCTCAACACAAGGATTGGATTTCTAGCAACCCATGTTCCATAACTCCTGAAATAGAAACAAACTAAAAGGGTAAAAAATAATTCAGCTACACTGATAGCGATAATGGGATAGACAGTGGACCTGTAGAACTTTGACATATATCCTTGCACGATTGAAAGCTGTACCCTGCTTCCAGTTTGAGGAGAATCTTCAACCATCTGGAAATTAGTAGTTAAAAGAATTCAGTGGCAAGGAATTGGCCTATGAATTAAGGAATCGACCTACCGATCAGATGAAGGCAAAAAAAACCTACAAAATCCATTCAATAAGAATAGGTAGGAAAATGGAGGCACCTGAGCAGGAAGGTTCTCGTCCTTCTTCCTGATAACTTCACCACTGCCCTTGATATCCGACAGTGGATTCATTCTAGAAGTCTGGTTCCTTTCTCTTTTTCGATGAAACAAACCCCATCCCAAAAACATGGAAATCAATATAATATAAAGGATTGTTAGAGCAAAGTCGACACATTTGGCCTGCATGAGTTGAGCAATGAACAGTGAAACTGAATTAGAGGAACATATAAATACTTAAAGTAACAAAATCAAGGCATGTCCAACGGTATTTTTCAGCAAATTACTCTGCGTCCAAACCAAAAAAATTAAATCAGTGGAAAAGGATAAATTCAAAAGCTATATACTGGATGATAACTCGCCTTGAGAGATCCAATTCTCACTGCACAAGAACCGCCTTCATGATGGGGAGGAGGAGCAGTATTGGCACAAACAGGAGATTGAGGGCAATCACCGCAAGAACAACCCAACGAAATATCACCACATGAATATGTAGAAACATTCATGGGTTTCATTCCAGATGACTCAGGAGCAGTAGGCTTGAATGTCATAGCATATGGTGAGCCTGGCACATCAAGTGCGGCTCGTCTACCAATAAATGCATACCACTCTGCCAAAAAAAATCATGGCATAAGCACTATAACTTGAACAAAATCACAGAAAAATCATGCGTAAAACGGAAGCAATAAGTCAAGGAAACATAAGAAACTACGACTCAAACTTCCTAGGAACACATAATCTTTCAGAATTTCAGTGCTGTCTGTCAATTGTGGTATGGTGAAAATGGAGGACACTCGTCCATCAGGAGTTCTTCCTCTTGACAGAAATTCATTCTGAGGTAGCCCCCACTTCTCTGCTTCAACCCCACCTTCCAGCAAAGTCTTCAAACCCAAAATCATCATCAACCACAGCCCATGCATCTTAAGATCATGGGTACAAAAAGAAATGTCGTGTTAACTGCTTCAACAACACCCTCGTCATGTGTGAGAGATAGAGAGGCAGGGAGAGAAGAGACCAGATAGATGGGAGCAAGGAACCTAAGGCTACAGCTTTAAAGTAAAAAATCACCTGTAAAATTTTGAGCACCAGCACCAATAAAATTTAGAGCTCGAGTGTTCATGGTCCCAAACTTTACGTCCTTGCAAGATTCATACAACCCTTCACCAAAAGCATCAGATGCATAAAAATCAATGCCGCTCACTGTCAAATTGCCTTTAACCTGAAAAGAGAATAAGAAACCTCTAATAAAATTACATTCTTCGACACAAAGAATTTCCAACAAGAATTCTAACAACCATAAGCTCAATCAAAAACACAATATTCAAAGAGCAAGCTATAACAATTTCACATTTCCATTTTAAAATTTAGAACATTTTATTATGTGAGGAATAATAGAATTAAAAGGTACGTTTAATGAAGATGCCTTAATTCATTAACTAATTCATAGAACGGATTCAACACAAAGGAATTTCCCTTGCTCCTGATAATACAAGAACACAAAATACCTCTAGAAACCCAACCATAACACTAGGGACTACAAACCTTAGCCGTAGTGGTGACATTGATAAACGTGCTCTGATGTGGAGAGCATGTAAGCTCGCAGAACAAATTCAAAAAGTTTCTCAAACATGCTGGACAGCCAACCAGAAATGGAATTGCCTGGAAAACATTCATAAATTAATACATACACATACAACCACACATAAATATCGTTACTCTCAAACACCAAACACGAAGTCTATACTTGCTGAACTTGTGACCGTAACGTGTCGAACTGAGCTTCTGAACAACAAACATTGCCAGTAATTGTAGGACACAAGCTTTGGATCTTTTGTGAAAGCAAGTCATCTGGCTGAGAAACAACAAAAAAATAGTATATCCAGGAAGAAAAAAAAAAAAGCAAAACGCACCATCCAATTTAATTAAAAAAACAGAGAAAATCCAGATACCTTCACAGAAGGGGAACCATATGGGCAGTTCAAAACTTTCCCATCTTCACGTGCTCCACAAATATCATACATTGCACAATATTCCTCTGAGTGTCTCTCCCTGCAAATCATTTCAAAAATAAATAAATCATCAACCCAATAAAACTCAACCCTTTTATTTTAAGCAAAAAAAAAAACTCACCTAGATACTGCATTCCGTGTCAGAAGCAACCTAGTATCAGACCTCTCCCCGCTGACTATAGATACAAAAAATAACACCTGAACATGCACAAAATTCAGTCCTTAAGTTTATAGAAACTGAAGCAAAAAGACAACAAAAAAAGCCTCAACAGAAGTTCTTCATTACATACACACACTATAAGTCGCAGTGAGAGGACACGTAACAAGTAAATCGAATGCTTCATTTTCTTTAATTTTGAATAAATCTTAAATTCTACGAGCAAATTATAGTAATTCTAATTTTTCACAGGGAAGAAGAAACGAAAACAGATGAAGTTTTTTTTTCTTATTTTTTCATAAAATTTTATCATATATATTTTTTTAAAAAAAAAAACTCGAAACAGACACATCTGAGAGGAAAAAGGGAAAAAAATGTGATGAAAAAAGAAAGGAAAAGAAAAATCTAGCCTGAAAGAAAGAAATCCAAAGCAGAAGAAGCTTCATTGTCTTGCTTGAGAACTCCATTGCAATCAGCGTCATGAACTCCGCCGTTAATTACAGTATCTGTTCATGGAGAGAAAGAGAGGGTGGGGGGAAGGGAGCGTAGTTGCGCTTGTAATCTGTAACGAGAGGCAAAAGTGTCGGAATTTATAGTTATTATACGATAGCAGTGGTTCTCAATTCTCTGGAAGCTGGCACTGGCAGCATTCACTGTACTCTAGCTATAAGAGCTTTTTCTGGGTCCACCTTCTTGGGATCTTTTTAGAATACGGTAGTTTCTGTTTTATGTTTTAATATATATATATATATATATATTACTTATTTATTTAAAAACATATTAAATTAATTTCTAAGTGTTTTTTATGATTTTGATATATTAATATTAAGAATAAAATTAAAAAATATGTTTTAATATATTTTAAAATAATAAATATAAAAAAAAAAACTTTATATCACCCTACCAAACAAGCACCAAAGCTTAGGTAAAAAATAATTGGAATTAATTCAAGAGTTCTTTCCTCTTTGAGCTTTGAGCTTGTGAATTTGTGACAAAACAAGAATGTTTTTTTTTTTTTTTTTTTTTTGTGCCATGACATTGTGAGTACTCTTGAGGATCGAACCCAGGATCTTCGCAAAGACAAACTTTGCTGTTGACCAATGAGCTATACCCTCAAGTGTCAAACAAGAATGTTTTGATCCACTGGGAAGAAGGAGTGCAGTGGAGGTGCGCACTTGTCTCTTTGCTGCGCCTTCCCGTTCTCTCCCAATGTGAACCATTTTCAGCTTGGGATTGAGTGCAAGCAAGTAGGTAGGTGAAAGGGACGCTTTACAATTAATGCCAGGCAGTGGGAGTTCAAAATGGCTAGGTCATGACTTTCATCACCCTACACTCTTTTTTTTTTTTGTCGTAATAATATAAATTATACATTAAAATTTTAGTTTTAAAATATTAAATTAAATTAATTTTTTAATATAAAATTAAAGTTTTGAACTTACCTCCTTAAGTGAAAGTCATTTCAACTTAAAATTTGTATAGGTTCATGTTACCTCGAACTCGTGACCGTTTAATTATTAACGCTCTAATACCATGTCAAAAAAACCATTTCAACCCAGTAACTTAAACTGTTAGGTGAGACTCTAAGATATAATTTATATTACCTTTTACGAACCAATTCTTTAATGGCATAACAGGAGAAAGGACCTGTTTTTTTTTTTTCCTCTGCATTTGGGTTTGATCTTTTTTGTGTATGCATGTCATTCCCGTGGTGTTTTACTTATTTATTAGGTTTGTAGGGTATTCAGTGAGTCTATAAATTAGTCATGGTATACGCAAGCTGGCTTGGACAGCCCAGGTTATATATATAAAAAAATAATAATAATAATGAAGAGAAGAAGGTCGAAAATGGCATTTGAAATCACAACTAATTAGCCTGTATTTATAGACTTGCCCTTGTCGGGAGGCAATTTTCTGCCAGAGGACGATTGGAAGTTATTTTTGCCCAAGCTAGCTCGTTATTGACACTCGCAGCAAGTTGCAGCTAGCAACCCAGATCTCCACTCAAATTAATATTTCTATAAGTTATCCAAATTGGTACCGTTACAACAAATTAATATTTCTTAACCATTGAATCTTCTAGAATAATAATATAAAGAACAAGCCAATATAAATAGTAATACAGACAACAAACCAAAGATATTAATCTTCGCTGGAGATTTATTTCTTTGAAAAAGTAAATATTTTTTTTAGTTAATTTTATGTTTTTTTTTCTTATTATTATGTTTTTCTAGTTTTTTATATAAAACACTATAATTATTTTTTTAACAAGTGAAACATAAATCTTAATGAGCATGAAGGTTTTGACATGTGAAAAATCTCGTTATCCCTCGCTCCAAACTGCATTGCTCGTTAACTCAAGTCGATTACTTTATTTAAAAAAAATAAAAAGAAAAGTTGTTTTGAAAAGAATTTTTTAAAGTTAAACGGGTTTTGAATGTGTGGTGGGTTGAAAAGACATGTTAGTCTGCCAAATTAAACTAAGTCAACTCCAAATCAAATTTTTTTTTTAACCCGAGGCTGGTGGTTGGGTTTTCAGATCTACTAACCAAACCAAATCAAACCGAGTTTAATATCGGTATGGCAAACCCAATCATTGGAAAGGCAGGGGATTGATACTGCGCAGCTGGTACTCTACCCTATCATTTAGCAAATACTTAATGAGCATGAGGCCAACACCAGTATGGGGACAGATGGCGAGAGTCGCCGGAAGAAAGCTGGCAACAAATCGTTCGGCTATTAGCGTGGGTGGGATTAATGATGGTTAGGGTGATGGTGAGGGTCCACTGGACACTGGTTCTAGATGCTGGACCCAGGTGAGAGCGAGAGAGAGAGAGAGAGAGAGAGATAGAACTACACACCTGCGGGGTTGAGTGTCCTCTCCTGGCCCTAGCCGGCCCCCTGCCTTCGGCTGTTGGCTTTTAAGGACTCTTTTCTATGCTTTGCATGAATTGTTTTTACTTCTTCCTGTCCTTGTAATGTCAATAGACAAACACCCGTTTCATGTCATGATTGCTACTCATCTGACGTTATCATAGCTCGAGGAAGCCCAGCCACGCCTCGATCATGCAAACTTTCATGCGTTCTGTATTTATGTACAGGTAAAACTTCAATTTAGCCTCCGACCCATCACTTAATTCTCAGTTAAGTACCTCTACATCTTCTTGTAATATAAATCCTATTTAAAATAATTAATAACCATCTATAATTTCTTGTGATGGTTAAGAGTCTTTATCTAATTAATTTACACGCACTCGTTAATCAAGTGCTGGATAGAGTTTTTTCATACACACACACACACATGCTTGCCCTCTCTCCCACAGAAAAACTTTAGGTTAAAAGCAGATTCTCTATGTGTATCTAGATGGAGCTTTCTCATGAGAAAGTCAAAAGCTGTCAGATATCCAGATGGACTTTTGTACGTAGAATTCTTTCTTTATTTTCCCCTTTCCAGCTTTCTTCTTCTTCTTCTTAGAAACTTTTATGAAATTTTTACTTTCGTAGGATTTACAGGATGTAAATACTGGGGCCCGTGATATATGGGCATATCTTGGACCTGTATTTTTTGACTAGTCGAGGAGCTGCACGAGTGAACTCAGAAGCAGGCTTGCTTAGAGTTCAAGCATTTGACGTCTACAGCTCCACGCACATCGATCAATTGCAATGGCATGCACGAGAGTGTCGAGCCCTGCATGGCCAATCCAGCAGCTTTGAACACGCCTGGATCAACAATTCATGAACGCTTTTGACACATGATTACGTGGAATCTCTTTCTTGTATAATTAGTCTCACATGCATGTGGATCATGGAGAGGGTGAAGACAGACAGAGGTTAGGAAATTCACAAGAAAATGATTGGTGATTATTAGCTGTTTATTCTCAGTCAATGAATAAAAGATGCTTAACAATGTTTAACGTTAATTTGCTGTTTCGCAATTCTTAGATATTTATTTTATTTCTTATTCTCATTTTCCAAGTTTTTTTTCATTTTCATATGTTCTAAGAACCGTTTATATATATATTTGTTTTTATTCGTTTTAATTAGGTGTGTATGTAAGTTTTATTGATCTAGTGGTACGTGGATCTTGTTTGAATTCATATTTTGAGGAGGCAAGACCGATAATATGGTATTATTAATTATAAAGTGTATTAATATTAAAAAATTTATAAACTGTTTGGTTTTAAAATAATTCTTTTATTCCATCCTACACAACGACTTGTCAAATAACTTTGAGGATCTTGGCCATACAAACACATGCATTGACTTGTTAGATAAGGAATTTTACCTCATAAATATATACACATAAATTCTATTCTTAAAAAATCAAGGGTCAATATATAATCATGCTATTTACACGAAGGCACCTAATTGAATGAATTTTCTTCAATATTATGAATAAAATTGTAACTTTTTAGAGTACATGAACCAAGATGTAATGTTATTCAAAATTAACCTAGTGGGCTAATTATTTCTTCCCCTATCCCTTGAAGATCCCCCAATGCACTGGTCCAGACTAGTTTGATCGATGTGGGAAAAATGAAATGCTGACCTCATGATCCACAATAACTTGAAGGTTTGGATTAGAAATGATATTTATCATATATCATGCGTAAGCTCTCGTGTGCGCAAATCCATTATAAACATGGAAAGTTATATGTGTGTGTGTGTATATATATGTTTGTGTGTGTTAAAGAATCAATTCAACTTAAAATTTAATTTATTAGATGAAGATTCAAGATATTATTTATTTTATTCTCTAATATACCCCCTTAAATAAAAGTTCTTTGAATTTAAAAACTTGTATAGATCTATATTATTTTGTGTTTATTTTTTATTAAATAAATATAAATAATAAGATTAGAATTCGTGATTACTTAATTATCAAAACTCTGATATTAAAGAAGCAATTCAATTTAAAAATTTAAATTATTAAATGAAATTTAAAATATTATTTATATTATTTTTTTACATGTTACTGCACCTATTACATGAACCAAGATGTAATGTTATTCAAAATTAACCTAGGGGGCTAATTATGTCTTCCCCTATCCCTTGAAGACCCCCCCAATGCACTAGTCCATATTAGTTAGATGTGGGAAAAATGAAATGCTGAGCTCATAATCCACAATAACTTGAAGGTTTGGATTAGAAATGATATTTATCATATATCATGCGTAAGCTCTCGTGTGCACAAATTCATTATAAACATGGAAACTTGATTGTATGTGTTTGTGTTAAAAAATTAATTTAACCTAAATATTTAATTTATCAAGTGAAGTTTATATTATTTTATGTTTAATTTTTATCAAATAATTAAGGATAATAAAATTCGAATTCATGATTGTTTAATCATCAAAACTATAATATTAAAAAAAATTAATTAAAAAATTTAAATTATTATATAAGATCCAAAATATTATTTATATTATTTTTTTACATGTTGCTGCACCAATTTCTTGAGACCGAGAACTGTGTAATTATAAGAAATAAAGTTTTTGATATGAGTAGAGTTGACGGATCCCTTAACTACTATTAGGAAGATTGATATAATGAATCACAATTTTTTTTATCGCGAAAACTATACCCGTTATAGCTAACCTCATAATTATTTCAGCAACTGTGATGGATATAACAAAAAATAATAAAATAATTTATTTCTAATTGATGAGTATACTCATAGAGGGGTGAACGTAATTAACCAAGGATTTTATTTCTGTATTATCATCAATCGGCCAAGAATTCGAGGTCAAGGAATGTTGAAACCTAGCCATGCATATGATTTGTTTCCCCTAACATAATTTTAATGTGCGAAAGTGGCCCTATCAACCATAAAATCTGGATGAACTTTCTCGCATTGTTTCTAGATTCTTGGCATTTTTTGATGAGTCCACATTTGTATGCATCAACATCACAAATTCTGGCCTGATTCCACTTATTACCTCCTCCTGCTCCTCCTGCTGCTCATGTATCTATCATTTTCTTTTCTCGGCTACTTGTCGTGTTCTGAATCGCATATATATACATAAGACAAACGAATCAAGTGGCATCAGTCTTTTAGCTTTCAACCCACTTCTTTCAATTAGGGCATTAAATAAGTTGCTCAACATGTGGCAATATATATTAATATATATATAATGCAGTGTGATCCTTTGAGGCTGTGCAGCTCTGTAAGGCAAGCAGGTTCTAGATCCAAGGACTGCTGGGATCTTGTGCTCTGTGATGAAATAATTTTGAGTTGAGGGTTCCTTATGGCCTGTTCATCTCGAGCCATGAGATTTTCTATCTAGTTATGTCAGTAAAGAAGTCTTGGAGGGTCGCCGTCCCTTTTACAAGGGGCCGTCGTCCCCAAACAGTTAACCTAGAGGATGTTACTATAGATAATTACAATACATATAGCTCATGATTAAGCATTTGACTCCGCGAGACAAGACACAACTGTCTGCCTTCCACTTCATGATGTTCTAGGGCGTTGGTTGATAGTTGATGCCCTTGAAGCAGCAAATTAACGTGGAAAGCATAAAATTTCATTAAAAAACTAAAACGAGGACGGAGGTTTTTAGTGTTTTTTTTAATAGCATGGTCATAAGCAGCAAAATAGCACAATTGAAAAAAGAAACTACACGTTATTCTTATCAATATAATTTATTAAATTTTAATAATAAGTTGCGGTGATGAAAAAAACACAACACGTTAAATTTTAAAGGAAAAATTCAATATGACGTGCATGTTGAAGAAAACAGTATAATCATTTAAAATGTGGTATTTTACTAAAAAGGAAATCTCAGCTCTGTTAATTTTTTCTGATTATATATACTATTTAAAAAAACTCGTGATTTTTACGTTAATATTGATTAATTGAAAACCACCCCTAATTCATCAACTGCCAATAAAAATCAGAGTGTATATGAATGTATAAAAATTAAATTGATATTTTTTAAGGTATTTTTTATGGTTTTGATGTTAAAAACTAAAAAAAATATTATCTTAATATATTTAAAATTAAAAATCATTTTAAAAAAATACTTTATTAAACCATATTATAATTAAACACTCACCATACATGTATCCTTCCTTGTACAAGCCTCTTGAAAGTTTGATCCTAATGATAAACACTACCATGAGATTTTTCCACGGTCAAACAAAAACATCACACCTATAAACCATCATTGATCGATGAAGAAGATGGAGCACAAATTAATCAACTTAATAGTGCAGAAAAAAGATAAGATAATAAAAATCATGGGCTCTTCGTCTTCATCATGGAGTCATGATTAGCAGGGAATGGCACCGAAGAAAGGGTCCACAGCAGCCACCACCCCACTTGGAAAGAAGATCACGAAGATCCCTTTTATAGCATTCTTGGCATCATAAGAAAGGGAGCACTCCCCTCTTGGATCAAGAAAAAGGGTGGCCGGCAATGGGGAGCGTGCAGCATGTGGAATCATGCTTCTAATTAATTGTGATTACTGTGTTTAATTATCAGTAATTAGTTTGGAATCAAATCATGTTTCATTAGTCAATTTGAGGTCTCACGTGTACAAGAGAAGCATGGGGTTTATACTAATTAATCTCATGAGCACTAACTCACACAGTTGCATATAACCCTAAGGTTTTATGATTATTTGTTTTCGTTAAAACCTGTTTTTTAAAATATTTATCACCTAAAAAATCATCGATCAATATTGTTTTTATTTAAGTATTTTTGAATAATTATAAAGCTTCAATGTCAATAATAAATAAATAAATAAATTATTTTAATATATTTTCAATTAAAAAACAACATGTATCACAATACAAATCAAACGTTACTTGCACCCAAGCCTACCATATATTTTTTTGTTTATTTTTAAATTTAAGATTTTTTTTTTCAATCTATAAATTATTAACTGAAATTATTATTTTCTTCTATATAATTCCATGAATACTATCTCTTACTTCGATTTAATTAACAATAAATTATCTTAACACTAATTCTAAAATTTGAATTCAAAATTCAAATCAAATAGAGAGATAAAGTTCCTTGATCACCTAACCTGAAGGCTACAATAATAATCATCATCATTTTATTTACTAGCTCGAGGTGTCTTTCTCTATCAAGCATGGATCAAAACAAGACATTCTTGTTCCAGAGTCTTTCAAGCTCCAGTGAATATGGTCATTGGCAATGATAGTCTTGACAACTCCGAGCCGACATGGACTGCAATTAATCTGCAGAGCTTAATAATGTCCCGGCAACTATAGGCGCCTCTCATTCTTATCTTGTACTTGGAACTCAGCAACTCCTGTGGTCTGAAACTCAGAATCATTGTTTTCTCTCCTTTTCAAATTAACTTCAACAAGAACTACACTGTTTGTATCCATAAAAAATGAACAAATCAAGGAGAATACTTAACTTTGTCTGAATTACTTGTATATGGAAATGATCAGAAACTGGATTGATTTCTGCTTGGTTAGGCTTGTAAATCCCAGAATATCCAACCCCAAGCTTTCTGGCTCCATAGACTTAGGATTAGGATTTACAAGTACAAAACTATCCTGAGGTCACAGCCAACTGGACAACACGTCAGATACTAGATTTCTTCTCAAGATTACTAATTTAAATTTTATAAATTTAAAGGTAATTCAAGACTTATATAGTTATTAATTTTAAAGCTTATGAAATTAGTTAAGATATATATAAGTTAGTAGAATACTCAAATTAATTAAAAAAAACAATATGATACAAAAATATAGAGCAATAATCGCATTGAATGGAGTATGCCGATGATTTGAGCTTTTTGACCAGCACATACCTGAATGTGTGTGATGAATAGTATCTTTTAATAATAATTAAAAAAAAATTAATTAAAGAAGCTAGATAGAGAAAGAGACATAAAATAATAAATATATTTCACATATGGTATCTTTTATTTCGAATCAATAATCAAACATTCCATAGGAATAGATACAGGTGAACAAATCAGGGTTCAACAAACAAGAACCAAAGAGACCTTCACCGCCCCTCGAATGTCCTAATTTTAAATTATGATTTCCTTTCCTGTGTTCTTTTTTTGTTTAATTTATACACAAAGTTTTTTTCCTTGGGTTTCCAGCTGGGTCGGGCCTGAATTACATCTCAATTTACAGGTCCAACTTGGGCATACGGGCTCAACCATCCTCTACAAAACAGCTATTTCAAACTCATGACACTGGGCCGAGAGAACATTTCTTACTCGAGTTTGGACCTCTAATAAACATATATTGGACGTGTTACAAGTTACAAGAACCAAAAAGAAGAGCAAAACTACAAGTGACTAGCAAAATATAATGGCCTAGGGGCACCCGTTGATTGATATGAACCGACAGAGGCTGAGGAGTGGGCTCGACCCTTGTTGCCAGTGCCACCATGTCTGGACTGAAGTGGAGACTGATGGCGGTAATGCTCTTCTTGTCGCTTTGGAGCTTTTTTCTTGGCACTGCCTTTGCTGTCCTTGGACACATCCTTCGTGTCATCTATCTTTTTTAAGGTCTCCAAAACCTCTTTCATGGATGGTCTACTTCTTGGGTCAGATTCCAAGCATTGTAGTATAAGTCCAGCTGCTTGCACTGCAGCTTTTATAGGGTACTGCTCTTCGAGTCTTGGATCCATTATTTTCTTCAGTTTTCTTTTATCGGAAAGAGAAGGCCTAGCAAACTCTACCAAATTTTGCTGCCAACTCGGCCGATTGGTGTCAAGGGCTTTTAGGCCCGTCAACAGTTCCAGCAACACAACACCAAAACCGAAGACATCACTCTTGACGTACAAATGCCCTGTAAGTTTTGGTTGTAATCGTTATATATACTAATACCATTTACGTCAAATATATATCTGATCAATATTTGGAGGGGGGAAGGGGTTAATTACCAGTAGCAACATATTCTGGAGCTGCATACCCATACGTGCCCATGACCCTTGTTGTAACATGGGAGTTGCCGTTTAAAGGACCAAACTTTGCCAGCCCAAAGTCTGAAAGTTTAGCGTTGAAGGCCTGGAGAGTGAAAGAAAAGACAGAGAGCAGTCGAGTTCAATATGGCTACTTAAATGGTGCCTCGTTTTCTGAAAAATGCAAAGATACAAAGAACCTTACCCCATCCAATAAGATGTTAGATGTCTTGAAGTCCCGATAAATGACACTCTTTTCTGATGTGTGAAGGAAGGAAAGACCTTCTGCAGCTCCGATTGCTATTTTAATTCTAACGTTCCATGGAAGCGGTTCTGCCCCCTCTGCAAACACTCACAATTTGTCATGCATGCCGTTAGTGACTATTTCAGAAATCCTGCGCGTCGAATCAGTGGATTTCACTGTGGTTATCGCCAGTGAAAAAGAAGAAAGGAGAGATATTATGTGTGGGTTTATGGTTTTCTTACTTCTGAAAAGGTGCGTTTCCAAGCTTCCCTTCTGCATGTATTCGTAGACAAGAAGGAACTGGTTTTCCTCCCAGCAGTAACCTAAGAGTCTGACGAGGTTTGGATGAGAAAATTTTCCCAGTAACTTCACTTCAGACTGCGACAACAAATTCAACATCATGATTTTAAGTGTTTGATACTGTGATGGTTTTTGTGGTTGTAATTTAAAAATATAAATTGAAAAAAAAAAAAAATTATAATTCTTTATACCAAATTCTTAAGAAAGAGTTTTATAAGACTTTGATATGTATTAATTAAATATTTTTATTCATAATTGGAATAAAACACGTATTACACGCACCGTGCTATTGGGACAGTAGAAATATTGGTCAACAACATTAATGAAACTTACCTAGCAAATTTTCTGGCATGCTGAATTCAATTGTATACCGTGTGTGTGCGCATCTGTGTTCTGCGTGCACTTCGTTCGTGCTTTCACATTTTATTCTGATTAGAATATTAAATATGGTTATTGGCTTGGTTTTTTAGGGGTATTAATTTAATTATTTTCGTCAAAGAACAACAATTGAATTCATCATTCAATTCTTTCCTCTTCTTTCACCAATTTTCAAGTGGGTTCTATACAATTTTCCAAGCATCATGTCAAAAAAAAACTTAATTTAAAGGGAAAAGTGGCCTCAATCCTTCTTCAAAACGCATTAAGAAACCGTCATAAATTTCTCAACAATCAGGACTGAAATAAAAAATAAATTAGCTGGTAAAGTGATAGAGAATAGTATATTTCAATTTTTCGAGAAACTAAGATAAATAAATAAATATATGACTATTGGAGATGTAAGCATGGACGTCATATTAAGATCAATGGAAATGTCATATGCAATTTGAACATGGTCAAGTATGAACGCTTCACAGCAAAGCAACAGGTGGCAGAAAAGTGCTTCTGTCAACGGTCGAGGGATGAGGGAGTTCGCCAAATGAGAAGGGGAAAAAAAAAACACTACAGTATCTAGTTTTTTTCCTACTTTTTTTTAGCAGCTCCAAAGCTGATCGAGCTACCAAAATCAAGCTATGTTCTATACATAGAAAGATAAAGATTTAGGTAAAACAAAGATTCCTGACTTTATAATGACAGAAAACAAATTAACAAAGAAAGAAATTGATTGTTACCTGCCACTCCTGCAGGCCTTGAGAGCTGTCTGGTTTCGATTTCTTAACAGCTACAGCCATTCCACAGCCAACTTTGGCCGGTGCAAAGGTCTTTTCATCGACCCAACCTTTAAAAACCCTGCCGAACCCACCTTCCCCTAGCACAGTATCAGGTCTAAAATTCCTGGTAGCACTCTTCAGTTCCGACAGAGTGAACAATTTTGGTCCCAAAACTGCCATGACCTGTCCACTGGGAGGAGTTCTAGCTGTTCCATCCTTGTCTTTGTTCTCCACATACACACCAATCCTGACGCTTTCTTTTTCTTTACGGTCGCTGCTGCTTCTGCCCCCCGGTCCATTTTCTTTGCTGTGGTTTGCTGACGTTTCTGCATCAACATATAAATCAAACCAGATTAACAAGAAGCTCCTCAGGAAAAAAGGGAAGATTTGAGAATGGTTTTTATGGAGTAATTACTTGGAGTAGAAGGCTTGGTAGCAGAAGGGCTGTTATGATTGGTCACAGGAGTACTTCCCCAACAATTTCCCATGTCGATACACAGATTTCTGATATCGTCTGCTCTGAAGGTGGCATGCAGGCCTTAGGTATGGAATGATGAACTGATCCCGCTGGTTCCTCGAAAGATAGAAGAAAGTGTCAGGAAATAAGAGGATCCATCAGAGAGATGTTTCAGCGATGGAGACTGCTTGTTATCTGCACTTTTATTATTGTTCCCACTTCTTTTTATATTGCTCACGGTACGTGGTCTTAGTGCTGTTTGTAAATCATCAGGGCAGGGAAAGCAATGGAATCTTGAGCTTTGGTGAAATAATATTTTTAAAAATAATTAATAAAACTTACCAAATAGAAAAAGGAATTATTAAAAATAAAAGAAACTTATCGTTACTTTCTAGAGGATATTCTTCAACAGTAACTAAACACCCGTAAGTTTTTTATATTTTTTGTATTCATTTATCACGTCATTAATGATTTTATTTTAAAGACAAAAGAAATAAGTAGAAGTATAAAGCCGCAACTAAGTCGTCGGGACTTTCATCACCGACACCAATCACCTTGTACAGGCGATTGGGTCCACGGGTTGACACGTTCCACAGTCTATTAAATTAATACTTGTTTATTTATTTTAAGAATATATAAATTCATTCAAAGATTATCCTAATTTTTTTATTTATCTTTCCAACCAAATAAATTTATATTTTTCTTATATGTCTGTATTCTGTGCACCTTAAAAAACCAAGAGACTTTTGCAACAAGGAGACAAGACATCATGGTTGACTCAAATTAAATTGTAAGAAATACACACCATCACTATAAACTTAGTTTTATATGATCTATTTCTTTAATTTCTTCCATAATACTTTGAGAATATAAAATTCATATTTTAGAGGCCCCTCCGTTAGTTAAACCAACATTGTGTTTAATCGCTTAGTTATATCAAGTAAGAAATCAAGGCTATTGTTCTATTTATTTTTATGTTTTAATTTTTTTAAAAAAAGGAATTAAAATTTTTTAATATTTTTAGAACATTTTAACGTGTGAATATCAAAATTAATTTTTTTAATTTTAAAAATATGCCGAAAAAAAATAATATTTTTTCATTTTTTAAAAATCATTTTTTAAATAATTTTAACAAATAAAAAAAAATTTTTTTCAAAAAATTTCTAAACAATCTAAATTGAAAGGAGAGGGTCCCTTCTTGTAGACATTTGAGTGCATATAAAGCTGCAACTGGGGAGCCATATTGATTGTTGGGCTTCAACTGTGTGTGAAAGCACTAATTCCGTGCACCTTGAATACGGCAGCAGGATTAGAGACATTCCTTATTTTTTGTCCTACTTATGCACGTATTAACTACGTAATTTCAGGAAACAGCCGTGATATATCCTCGAGTTTTCACATTAATTATTGCTTTCATATGAAGTTTCAGGTCAAACTAACTTAACTACCATTCACATTAATTAATAACTATTATAATAAAACTTATTATCTTATTCAACATTCGAGTGATGGTTCGAAGGGTCAATTTAAACTAATTTAAAAGGATAGTATTTAATTTCAAAAAACAACCAAATCATATATCTAATTACGAGTCAAATATATCTTTGAGAAATCTTTGTCCGCTAATGCACCGATAAATCTTTGAGAAACGAAGGGGGGAAATGTCAACAAATACTTTAATAGAATTTCATTTACGTATGAAGGGCGATGCAGACCGATCGAGGAAGCAAAATATATAGAGGAAACCGTCCAGCAAGTCGAGAAAATGACCTTGCGAGGTATGCAGGGCAAAGTCTCCCATGTCTGTCTCAAGAGTTTAATTTGTACATCCATTGTTTTTATTATTATATTAATGTTATTAATTTTATAAGTTTTAAAATTAATAGTTATATAAACTTTCTAATTAATCTTATAAGTTTTAAAATTAATAATAATGTGAGCCTCTGAAAAAACTCAAACATATGATCAAACACACTTTGTACATTCATTGTTGATCCCATGAAGTTGGAGCCATTGCAAAGCATGACGCATGGCCTTACCTCATAAACATTCATAGCAGTTTAAAGCTAAACTTCAGGAGATTTCTTATCTCTGATGAAATTGCCCACCAAGGTCACAGTTATGCTATTTGGATTTTACTAGCATGCGAGATCTATTGATTTGTTGTGGTTGTTTTTTACAGAATTATTTTAATTTTTTTTTATTTATATATTAGGTTTGATGAATTAATATAATTGATTTGAGTTTTTATTTTTTTTAATTAATCTTTTAATATTGTGTTTATTATTAATTAGATTTTATGATTTGTTTTGGTTTGCTTTTTTATGAGTCTATTTTGATCTCATTATCCATGTCACAAATTTTGTAAGTTAATCTAGGTAAACTTTAGTCATTCCATTGTGTCTTTATTTTAGAATGGATTTTTTTTTCTTATCTCATGACCCTGTTTGAGTTGACCATTGACTCATGTTTTTTTTATTTTATACTTCAATGTTCGGTTCATTAAAAATTGATCTTCATAATTTGTTTTATATAAAACTACATGGTCTCATAACCCGAATTATAGATTCAAAAGGTTAACCCTGATTGATCTAATACGTTGTTGTTGTATAATTAAAAATGGAATTTGGATTGTCTTTGAATCTATCAAGTCAATTGGATTACATTGAATTATTAGATTTGTTTATGTTAAAAAAAATAATCTGGCCGCAATGTAATAAACATCAACAACATAGTTTTGTCTAAGAAAATAACATTATTAAATTATTATTATTACTATTATTTTAGTTTTGATAGTTTAACATAATAATCATCATAAATATTTTTTAAAACAAATTCTTTGTGAAAAAGAAAACAATATTTTGAAAGCACTGTTTCCTATATAAAAAAAGATTCGAAACCAAGGATCCAATTGTATATAAAATTTAGAGATGCAAGGAATGAGTTGTGCAGTTTAAAACCTACAGGGACTTAAAGTGGTTATAACTCTTGAGAAAAACTCAGAATCCTACGTGGGGCTGCCGTCTTCTCCTGTCCATGCAAGGATCTGCCATTGTATGCAACTCCATGTAATATGGAAGACAAAATTCACGAATATGTTTAGTTATTGTTTTATAATAAAAAATAAAAAATAAAAATATCTTTTTGTATTTATTATATTGAAAATATAAAAATTTATTCAAAAGCTTTCTTATTTTTTTAATTAAATATATTTTTGTTTTGTATTTATTTAATTTTTTTTGGAATACTAACTGAACACAACTTAAATTAATTTAAAAAAAAAAAAACAATTTATATTATAGTAGTGGATAATGACGAAGTTAGAGATTGACAATTGCAAAGTCCATATCTCCCTTTTATGTTAGCCAAAAGAGTAAGAACAGTACACCTTAAATTTGAGTTGCTATTGGATTCAAATACTATAAAATTTCATTTAATAAACAGACTTTTTCACCTTGTCAAAAACCTGCTGTAAAAAAAAAAAAAAAAGCAATTCATAGTTTTTGAATTTATGAGCCGGTTCCAAGATTCGGGTTCCGGGTTTTGATCGGATCACCTGGGTCATTCAGGTCAATTTTTTAAAATAAAATAAAAAAGATATTATTTTAATAAAAAAAAAAAGAATTGACAAGTTGCAATTGGTATTTTTTACCGGGTAAACCGTGCTGCTAGGCTATATCAAGTTTTTTTTTTTTTTTTTTTTCAACTCAGCTTAATTTTAATTTTAAACCGGGCCGGATTTCAGATCAATATACTGGTCAAATCGGATTTTAAAAATATGATGTCTGACAAGACATAAAATTACTCCTATGTTGCCAATATGATATTGTAATAAAATGGCTGACTGACTACGTCAAAAAACAGTGAGATAGGGGATTAAACAAATAAAAAACAGTGTTAAACCCAGAGCATTGTGGAAAGAGTCGATCAACTAAGACATTATTTATTATAATTCCTTGGACTTTATTGTTTTATATGATGGGCCAAGAATTTCTTAGAGAGAAAATTCAACAGAAATTTCTTAGGAAACAGACACTCGTCGTCGTCTGCGTCGTCTATATGAGACATCACCTCTATTTTCTTTTTCTTTTTCTTTTTCTTTTTCTTTTTCTTTTTTTTGTTTAAAAATGACCCTACCCTTTTTAAAGTTGGTCGACAATTGTAGCTTTCGTATCTTTTTGAAGGCTATCAAAGCATATGCATTTCCAGTGGCCGGCAATGGCAACGCTTTTCCGACTCTTTCTCGGCCGAGTAAAGGATTGTCGGCTTTAACTCTGTTCATATTTAGGAAAATAAATTTATTGTGAAGAGTAATTTGGTGTATATTTAATATTGTGGTAACAGTAAAATAAAATAAAATAAAAAGTGATTTCGGAGAGGCTACAAGGTGAGTTTTGGAAGTGTGGTGGTTTTTATTTTTAAATGTGTTTTAAAAATATTTTTTATTTAAAAAAATATTAAATTCATGCTTTTTAAATATTACAGTTTTGATATGTTGATGTCAAAATTTAAAAAAAATTATTTTAATGTATTTTTAAGTGAAAATTATCATGTATCATAACATTAATCATATAATAAAAAATAGTTTTTTCTTAATGAGGGTTTCAAGAAAAAGATTTCGATGAAATTTATACAAAACTATGATATGTGTTAATTAACCAAATATTTTTAAAAACATAGCTAGAATAAAATATAATTTCAACCAAGTCACATTAAACTCCTAAATAAATCCTTCATCATTGTTGAGACAATCTTACAACTCTTTATGGGAAATTATTATAGGTATATTGGTATGCAAGGTTCAAACTAATCACATTTAAAAAATCTAACCCATTAAGATAATGTTATTAAACTTGGTCTGACTTGACTGATCAATTAAAAATTTGGTCAAACTGGAATCTAGTCTTAATCAAATCTTAAAAACACTTAGTAGAAGTTGACCTGATCAAACCTAAATTATATATCAGATTTATCCACAACTCAATCAATTCAGTTAAAATTTAATTAATTTTTAAAAAATAAATTTAAAATAATATTGTTATAATATTTTGGATTAATCCAAATCTATTATTTAATCCATAACCCAAGCCTTGGACTGGATTACGAGCATGGCTTGGATCAATAACCTTGCAACAACCAATAACAATAATAATAACAAAATCCATTATACCAATCACTTATTAATAATAACAGAATTCAGAAGATTCCACCGCTCCGAAGCAATTCCAACTTTTAAAAAATCCAATTGTTTGGTCCAAAGATTAATAAGATAACAGTATGCTTCCAAGACCCACATGGACATCAACATTATACAATACAAGTGCCCTTGTTTCTCGCAAAGCAGAAGATCAAATGCTTGATTCTTTTGATTGCCACAAGAATATGCTTCTTGTTGATGAGGAGGCCTTGGAGGTCTCCTCGGGGAACAGTCGCAAGTTGCAATATTGTTCATAGGAGAATTTCATGCTCAAAAGCTTCAGAGATTAGTGAATGCTCCTCTAGCTCAGGATGTTCTGGGAGGAGGGATTTTTTATCATTTAATCTTCTCATGAACCTGATTTCTAGCCAGTTCAATGTTTTGGGAAATCTCAATTTAATCCTTCATATATATACTCATTATCAATTAGATCGCAAACCCATAAAGTTTATCGATTTGGTCCTGAATGTTTTACGATCAAGGAAATTTGTTGATGCTCGTTGACTTTTTCTTTCAAGTTTTCTTCGAAATGACGTTGTTTTTCAAGAACAGGGGACGGAAAGAAGGCAGTGGCATTTCTTCCTAGGGAAATTGTCGACAACATTCTTCACTGAATGGATATTCATTCCTCTTTACAAGACTCAATGGGTCAATCTATTCATCGACTCGCCGACCCATGACCTAATCAGGCTTAGTCCAGTAGAAAAACCTGGTCTTTTTTCTTTAAAAAATCAACATCTTTGTTTCGTTTTTAAAAAAATAAAAAATTGGGATGGCCTGTATCAAACCCATCCAATTTGCAACCGAGGTAATTAGTCCAGGCCAGCTCTAGGGTTGAGTATTTTAACTATGTATCCATCTTCATTGGTACTTGGTTAGCATATATAGGGCTGCTGCTCGGATGGGTGTTTCAAGGGAAGCATAGCAACTCTCCAGAAATGGGAGGTAGAAGGCCTGGTGGACCTTCTAAAGAACAGAAATTAAAAATGATAAAGAATTCAACAATTATGCTCCATGGTACATACTTCCTTTATTGATTCTCTATTTCATGTTGAATGATCTGAAAAAGGGGGAGAAACAAACATGGAAAATCATAGCGTAGACGTATCTAACAAAAATCCAATCCCTCTCAAACAGTGCTAAACACAATCCTAATAGCCTCCTGCTGCTTGATGCCATTTGCAAAGAATTCTCACTTCAATGCAAGTACAAACTTCAGCAGGCTTGGAAGAAACATGTGTTTATTCTGATTTTCGTAAGCAAAAAATCATTTACTCCAAACCCCAACAGTCTGTCTATACATACATGTCAATAAACATATTTACCCACTGTATCGATTCGCTTTTACATGGTATGAAACACAACAGCCATCCCCTCTAAGCCTGGCAAGACACCTGCAAGCACAGAGAAACAACATTCTCATTACTACAGTAGTATGGACCAATCTATCAAGCATCGTTTATGGAAGAAAAATGATGTCACAGTGAGTTTGGTTCTGGCAAGAATGGAAACAAAACGGGCAGGGGTGTGCAAGGAAAAGGATCCTTCCTCGAGATAAGTTACCATACCTTAACCTATCATTTTACAAAAGACTAGAACTTTAAGAATGCAAATCAAAAACGTGAAAAAGAAAACTGTACAGGTCATTATAATGTTTCGGGTTTTTACGATGCAGACATGATCGATTTCTTAGCTCTGACATGTATAGAAACTGAGACTGTCTAAATAAACAGGTTAGCCACAATGAAAGCATGTAATTTAATTCATTGATGAGGGTGAAATGAATGGTATAAACGTAGCAAATTACCCCGTAAACTATATAAAAATATAGCGATCTAGGTAAACGTTCACCAAATTATAACAATTCATGGAATATTAAAATCTCTTTGCCAAGAACATATGTCTATCTGCACATTCTAATGAATTGAAGTTTTAAAATAAAATACACAAGATAAAATATTACAAGGGAAGTTTGAAAGCCTTCAGCAACCAAAAAATTCTAAGAGTTCAAGACAATGGGAACTGGTTACTTACAGTACAGAGATCAAGGGGTTTCAATAACTTTTGCTCCACACTATTCAAAGAGAAGCTCTACTCCTAGAATCTCGCTCTGGAGAAACGACCTTCCTGTCAGAATATGGTGGTGATGGATTGGTACCTCGTACCCGACCAGTATTGGATTCTGAGACATGGCACTGTGCAGCCAAATATTCCAAGGCAGCCAGTATATCACCAATAAGAGGGCGAAAACTGGCTTGCTCATTAAGGCACATTGCAGTTATAGCAATTGCATAGTTGAAACAACGACGAGGATAACACCCTTCCAACAGAGGATCAGCTAATCGGCAATATTTCTTCTGGTCCTTCAAGAACGGCTGAGACTACAATGGAGATTGAGAAGAAAAAAGAATCGATGCATTATAGTTTGTTGGAGCTATTTTGGGTCAGCAAATTACTCCAAAGAACCAACTATTTGGAAATTAAACTGTGCTTTTGGCATTACCTGGATGGGGATTGAAGATGCATCGAGTGCACACCCAGCATCACAAACAATTATGATTAAACTCTCAGATAAGCTGATTGCTTGGATGAGCAATGAGAGCAGAACAAAAATATAATGGAAAAAAGTTCAAGTTTTTAACTCACCCAAGCAACCAAGCTTTGCTCTCCTGGCTTCTTAGAACGATCTATGGCCTTTCTCCCAGTGATCAACTCCAACAAAACAACACCAAAACTATAAATATCAGACTTGAGAGTCAACTTGCCACTCATGGCATACTCTGGAGCGCAATATCCATATGTCCCCATAACTCTGGTTGAAACATGTGTATTTTCTCCAACAGGTCCCAGTTTTGCAATTCCAAAATCTGATAGTTTTGGTTGGAAATCATTGTCCAGCAAGATGTTCGCAGATTTCAGGTCACGGTAAATAACAGGTGGGTCTGCTTTACAGTGTAGGTACTCGAGACCCCGGGCAGCACCAACAGCAATCTTTATCCGAGTGCTCCAACTTAATGGCTCTTTACCAGGTTCTAGATCTGAGAAACAATTACGGTATCAATTATCAAAAAGCATGCTAGCTGAAAATTATGTAGCATTCATCTACTTTTCTCCTATGCCAAAAACATGAAATCATGCGCGGAATCAAGAATAACTAGCAATGAGAAAGCACATGTACCTATCAAGAAAAAGAGAAATCATGCAGGTGAATGAGATTCCAGGAAGTGAACTTTCCGCAACATAAACTTAGGATTATCATTGATATCCATCGGAACATGAACAAGACAAACTTGTAAGATCAAAACAACTTGCTTAATCATCTGTTCTGGTTGTATAATCAAATTTTCAATATCGAGGGGATAAATAGAGGGTGGTAATCATCTGTTTTGGTTGCATAATCAAATTTTCAGTATCAAGGGGATAATTAGAGGGTGGCAAGATGGGGCAGGGAGTTTAGTAGCAATGAATTATCTGACACAAAAAAATAAACCAGAAACTAAACAAATTCATACTAAGTTCATTGGATAACAAATCAGAAGAAGATTGCAGAACATTAAAAATCTATGCATAAGATGCAAAAGAAATTTACCGAAAAGATGATCTTCCAAACTACCCATCGGCATGTATTCATAAACCAATAGTCTCTGATCACCAGAAGTACAGTAGCCAGTCAAGGTAACAAGATTGGTTTGGTGTAACAGACTCAACATAAGAACCTCCACGATAAATTCCTGATCCCCCTGAAGACCATCCTGATTAAGTTGTTTCACCGCGACAAGCTAATCATCAAAAACCAAACCAAACAAAAGGAAAGTGTCTCAGTTTGACCACAAAATTACAACAAACAACCTATTTGCAACCGAAAAGGAAGCCACATTCATAAACTAATCAAAACAATTAACATAAATTCTATAACTGTTTACAGCAACTTACCTCCCCTGTTTCTAGCCGGCCTTTATAAACCTTGCCAAAACCTCCTTCACCAATCAAATTAACCTCTCTAAAATTTCTTGTTGCTGCTGCAAGCTCACGAAATGTAAAGCTACGAGCCCCATCCTCAGGACTCTGATTCTTCCCATGTTCTGCACCCCATTGTTGAAAATAAGAATCCAAATAATTAATTAAACACGAAGACAAGGCTTATAAAAAAAAAATTAAATAACAATTACCATTTACATTAAACCTTGCGTTCTGGGTACCTACAAATCCCACACCTTATCTTAATCAAAATAAACAAATAAACAAAACCAAAAAAAAAAACAAATGGGAAATAAAAAAATAAAAACCTGAGGACCCATAAGAACATCGAGAACTAGATCGAGGGGCGTGTTCAGTGTCGATCTTAGTATCATTTCGATTTGGTTTTATGCAAGAAAAGCATCTCATCCTGATTACTCTTTGTATATTTTATAGTAAAAAACACAAACCAAGCTGCATTACCAGAAAAAAAAAAAAAAAAAAAAAAAAAAACTCAGAGAACACACAGACAAGTTCCGTTCTTTTTCTCTCCTCCTTGATTGGAGAGACAAAAAAACGGAAACCCTGAATGACAATGTTGTCTTTGTCCCTCTAGATCCTAGATTTCAGAAAAACATTCTTGAAAAATCAGAGCTTCATTAATTAATAAAAATGGAAACAAGGAAGATTTTTCAATAAAGGGCAAAATAGAGAAAATCACACGTACCCCTAAACTTAGAACTTGTGTAGTGAAGGAAAGAGGAGGGAGAGTGAACAAGTTGAGCGGCAGATTTAACGGCAAACTGTCAGCCCAGTAAGTAGTAATAATAAAATAGTTTTCCAAATAAATTAAATTCATAAAATTAATAATAAAAAGGGAAATTACTCTATTCTTATTTTTTGAGATTAATGTGAATTAATGCAAGTCGCTCTCCATGCAGATTCACGCACAACTGGATTTTTCATTTTTCTCTCTGTTTCTCTTCCCGCATTTATAAACGTTCCGGTTCGGTGGATGCGGTTGCTTTTACGTCTTTGACCTTGTTGTTTCTCTCTTTGTCCTGTTCTGACACTGAACAGTCAATCCCCCGGGTGTGTTACTGCAAAAATCTTCGGATCATACGCGTTGAGTGCTTTTTGTTCAGGGACCAAATCGTAAACTGGTATGGTTTGGTCCCTCTAATGTTTATGTTTAGTCAAATCAAATCCCATATTTTAATTGTAATCTTCATCCGATTATTTTTTAATATGTGGCTTTCATCTGGCTGTTTGTTTAGTAATAGAGGTGGATGAGGAGGATCAAATCAACTTTAATTGGAAACAAATGGTTTGAATTTATCAAATTTAAAACAAATGGTCTTGTTTTTCCAAACATCAAAAGTATAGGGACTAGATTATATACATATATTTTTCGCTTTGGTGGTATAACTTTGATTCCGCGTTGTAATGTTCTCTCTATGCAACTCGAAGTTTGAAATATATATTTTTAAAAAATATATTAAAAAAATATGAAGTAGAATATAAGTCAAATTTTAGAGGTTAAAATACTAAGATGGATCGAGTTGATATAAAATTATTTTTCATTGCCATGTTCAATGACTTGGGATTTGGGAGTGCGTGAAGGCCAGCACCAAAACAAAAGGGAAAGAAATTAACCTAATTTGTTTGGTTTTCTATAAAGATACATGCTATTTATTTTTATGTTTTTAAAATTTTAAAAAAAAATTAAAATTTTTTTTATGTTTTTTCATATTAATATTTTTTAGTTTTTTAGATTATTTTAATACATTGATATCAAAATTAATTTTTTAAAAAATAAAAATACTTTGATATATTTCTGAATAAAAAATATTTTTAAAAATAATAATAATAATATTTTCAAACAGATTATGATAATGATATATGAAATGCAAGAGGATTGATATGGATAAAACCAGGAATAATTGGTTGGCTAGCATATATTGATGTAAATCTTCAAGAAAATGACTCCTTTAAGCTTCCAACTAGCCTCCCAACCCCCATTTTACTCCACCTTACGTGGTAAACTCCCACTAATCTTGAAAAATCATGTTAGAGCGTGTGGGACTCCACCTTGCGAAGAAAACTCCACTTATCTTGAAAAAAATATGTTAGTTGAGTGTTCGGTGAGTATATTTTTTAAAGTATTTTTTTAATTAAAAATATTTTAAGATGATTGTTTTAATTTTTTTAATATTAGTATATAAAAATCATTAAAAACATTTAAAAATTCAATTTAATATCCTTTTCAAATGATAAATAATTTAAAAGGTATTTTAAAAAAATATGTTCGAATGCAAACACAGATGCTCTATGGTTCTTCTAAAAAAAAAGGAAGTTTTTTATATTTTTTTTACCATTCATATAAAGTGTCCGATAAAAGCTGTGATTCAACCTTTTTTTTTATTAAAAAATTATTATTTTTACTTTAAATTATTTTTTAAATTTTTTTTTACTATTTTAATGCAAAAATGCTTAAAATAAAATCTAACAAAATAAAAAATATTTATTATTATAATATAATTTTAAAAAATATTTATTTTTAAAAACAACTATCATCATCAAACATCACCAAAGACTTGTCATGGTAGAAACACGGAGGAGCCTTCTTCTAGATTTGCCTTTCGGCGACAATGACTAATAAAATAAAAATAAATAGAATGGCACCGTTTTTTTTTTTTTTTTTCATTTTTTCTAACCAATCCGTCAGTAATTAAGGAAATTATTATCGATTCATTTAACATATTTAATCAATATAACTCGGTGTTATCTTACTTGAATTTTATTCTTTATTTTTTAACTCAATTTCAAAACAAACAAAAATCATATTGTTACAGTTAGTTAATATTTCGAAATAGAAAGAACATAAACAAAATAAACAACAATATATTTTACAAGATAAAAATAAATAAAACATATAAAATAAATTTATTTTTTAAAAATAAAAAATACAAGGAAATATGTTCTTTGTTTTTCATAGCCTTTGTCTCTTAACGAAAACAATTTACTTGTTTATAATTCCATCCCAAGACAAAATAAATCAGAAGTACACGCGGATAGTACTTTAGATTTTCTTGCCCTTTTTTTTCCCGTAAACCAAAACCACCGCCGAACGAAAAGCCCAGCCGAAGCTTCTTTACAAAACAGTGGTCCATGTCGCTATCATGATCCATGACCAAGCTCGACATGCACGGGCCCATTATTTATCCACAGTTAATGCCGTTCCATTATTTTTTTTTTTTTTTAAGTGTTTTTAATTTTTTTTATTTAATTTTCAGTGTTTCTAGATTTTTTAATATGTAATATTAAAAATTTTTTAAAAAAATTAAATTATTTTATATATTTTCAAGTAAAAAATACTTTAAAAAATAACATTACCACAATATAAAAATATGCTCAAACTTTCAATAATTTTTGTTTTCATTTTAAAAAAACAAAAAGGTTTAAATAAATTAGTTATAATTTTTAAAAATATGAGTTAGTCAAAATTGTTATGAAATGGATTTTTTATATATATAAAAAAAAAATGTTTTCTAGGAATAAAAAACAAGTTATTTTAGTTCATATCTAACTTAATTATATACATTCAACCCAATAAAAAAATATAAGATATTTGATTAATCAAATATTTTTTTTATATAATTAGATAAAAAAAACAAAAACTATGTTCAACTCACCGATGAATTGATTTACCCTAGATGAAGGGCATTTACCGTGGCGGACCATACAATTTCTTGATCATCAAATATCAGAATTGAATCAGGTCTCTCGATAAGGGTAGATATGGTCAGCATGTTTGCAAGGATGGTGCTAACGGGCCGTTGCTACGTAGTTTAACGGGCTGGGGAGATCTGAGCCTTACTTTACTGTTTAGACGTTTCAAGCCCATATTCTTTGTCTTGGCCCAGAAGCTGCAATAGGCTTGTGTCCAACATTAACAAGATAGAAAAATGCTACTCATGCTTTTTATAGTATGATAAGACCCGGCCCGAGATCTCATCAAGCAACTCAGATCTTTATCGGTTGTTTTAATTAGAAAAAATCTATAGTACTGGCTATGATAAGTCAACTAAATCAAATCGAGTCAATAGAGTTTGTTATTTTAAAGATATGTACAAGTTGAAACTTAGCTTGGATTAGGATTTTGAGTGGTGATTTTTTAAAGTCAATCCTTGAATCATTAATTAATATTTATATGATCTAACAAGATAGATGTTTAATTTAAGGTATAGTTTTCCACTGAGAACGTGCTTGGAATAGCAAGCATGGATATGGATGAATGTGAGAGAATGTTCTAATGCTTTTATCGGTGAAAAGACATGATCATCACTAAATTAAAGATTAGACAGAAAGATATGTCCATGCTTTTAACTTATCTTCAGTGCCATCGTTTTTCCAGTGTGATTCGCAATTATTTTTTATATATAAATCCCAATTTTATTTTTTTTCTTCACAAAAGTGACTTGCACAACATCCCAGCACTTGGGATTGGAGAATAATTTTTATTATTCTTTGTTATTTTACGATCGGAATATTCAAGCTAAAGTTAGACGTATTTGATAGCTTTTCAAGCAATTAAAGGATATGATCGATGCCCTTTATATATCCAACATGTATATATATATATATATATATATATATATATATATAGGCAATGGAATTATTGGAGCATAAAGTTGAAGGAATGGAACTTTGTGTGCTATGGAATTAAGCCAAAACTTGCGGCTGAGAAAATGTGTAAGCTTGTAGCTGTAAAGCCATGCCCCGCGGTTCCCTGCTCACTTGCTGCTCAGGCAATTCGTTTCTTGCCCTTGACACGCTAAGCCAGATCGATGGGGCGTAGCTTCCCTCACACGTCATCACATTAATATCAAGAAATAAAAGGAAGAACAATCGCAACACTCGTAGGGCAAATCATTTAAATTAATTTGTAGGCTTTTATTGTAGATTTATAGAGCCACGAAATGTAAATAAATGCCTTTATATTTGCAAATTCATTTCATCATTAATATTGTAAATGCCTTTATATTTGTAACGTGAAATCCAATTTCTTTTCATGTTTCATCAATATAGCATTTCTTTAACATCCAAGTTAATTTGTCTCTTATTATTATTATTAAAGATTAAATGATACGAATAGTTAATTTTTTTTTTTTATTGCGACATGTACAAGAGGTTATTGTATGCTTAATTAGTGTGTGTATATATGTATGGTACATAACCATGCTGTGTGTGGTGTTTTTCAATAAAAAATACAATAATATTTTTTAAAATTTTTGATATTGATATATCAGACTATATAAAAAATATCATCGATTAAATAATCTTTTCAAATTAAAAAATAATTGAAAAGGCAAACGTTTCCATAATTAATTAATAAAATGCCGCTGGAGAAAATTATACAACGTGCATGCGAATGCAATAGACAGGCAGCTCGACCTCGTCCACGAAGAAAATACGTGCATAACTTGATGGTCATGCAAGCCAAAGCATTTACAAGAAACGTATTAATTATAATATTCTCTTTGATCTGGCAAAAGTCACAGCAGTCATATTTGATCCTGTCTTATTCCTAATTAATTCAATAATATACAAGTACCATCATGCATTAATTAGGTTTCATCTTTATAAACTGTTTTTTATTTATTAAAATATTACCATTTCATTTTTTTTTATAAAAAAACATTTCACATGATATCTTTTTAGATGATATTTTTTTTAAAAAAAATCAAGATACAAATCAACAGATTTCTTACCTTTTTCACATAATAGACGTAATTCACTGTATTATTGCTATCAAAAGGCATATTTACTAATTAAATCAAGGGCTAGTGGATTATCTAGCAAACGCACGCACGTAGCGCGCAGGTGTTCCTAGATTTTTAATCTGCTAGCCAGCTTGAATAATTAGATAAGTTGATATTTTATGGAAATTGACAAATATTAATTAATATATTAATAAATCAATTTCCTGGCACACAGAACCATATCTCCAGGAATAGAATCATGGTGGCAGTCCAATCCACCAATGACCAAACATTACCGAATAAATCACCAAAAAAACAAAATTCCTTTTCCTTTTCCATTTTTCTTTCTATTTTAATAAGAAACTATAAAATATGTTTAGTTAGTGGAAATGAAGATGGATTTTTGCAATGAAAAAACAAAAAAAACAAATACATCAAAATAACAATTATTCTTCATAAAAAAATCAAAACTATAATTTATAATAGCTATCTCATGTTTGTTATAATTAATTCAAATTAGAAAAACAATGACAGTTAACTAAAGAAATATCTTTTTAATTATTATATTTATGATAAAAATTAAATCCATAATTAACACTAACTAAATATAAAAAATAAATATAATCTTTTACACCGCTAAAACGTGTTTATGTATACGTATTATATTGTTCTTATTTTTTTTATTTAAAAACAGTGAAAACTTGTAAATATATAACAACCGTGAAGAGTTTTTTTTAATAAATAAAATCAGCATTATAATAAATAGTCGCAATCCAAGTAAAATAACAACCTACCAAAAAACAGAATAAGAAGCCGCCCCTGACGCCATCTTATGCGACCCTGAACCGGCCCGGCCCATCAGCTCGCCACCTCTGAAAAGTTCCGCCAGTTTCTTTTCTTCTATAAATGCTCTGTGATTTTTCCCTGCCTTGAAAACTCCCTCTAGCCGTCCGCAGTTTTCATCATCATCATTATTATTATTTATTTTAACTAATTGTATAAATTAACTTCCTTCTTCTTCATCTTCTTGACTTTTTATTTTTTTATATGAAATTGAGAGGGAAAATACAATGAATATAAAGAAACCCCCCTCCACACCACTTCTCCGTTTACTCTTAATTTCTCCTCGCCCTTTAGAATTCTCTGAAACGATGGGTCGTAAAGTCTCCCCGGCGTTTCTTTTCCTCTTCCTCTCCGTTTTCCTATTTGCCTCCTTCTCCCTTTATTTTTCCTCCTGCAATCCAATCTATGCCTCAACGGAAATCAGCTTTCCGTCTGTTAATCTAACCGCCATCTCTAAGATACCAGAATATTCCTCCTCCTCCTCCTCCTCTCTTGCCATTAAAGAAGACGTTAATTACCTGACGCGACACGTGGCGTCGATTCAAGATTCCTTGGGGGTAAAATCGGTCTCTGTTTTGTTACCTGATTGGGAAGTTCTTTTGATTGTCTCGCCGGAAAGTACTCCTCCGATGACTGCTTCAATATCCGGCAATGATTTCTTGTGTCTTTATCCGAACAACGAGACTTCTCCGGCGAGGTTCTCCGGTGTTTTGCCTTCGACGAATCAGACAACATTCAAGTGCGGCCTTCCGAAGAGAAATCGTCGGCGGTTGCCGTTCCTGTCGCCTGTTTTGATTCGCTCAGGAGAGGAGTTCCTGGTTTCGTCTCCGCCGCCGGAGCCGATGATGAGATGGACTCGCCTTGCTTACGAGTCGTTTACGACTGAAAAAGATGTCGTTTTGTTCGTCAAAGGATTGAATCATCGGCAAGGGATTAACCTGTCTCCCAAAGAGTTAACTTGCGTTTTCATTGACGAGACCAGCAATAACGCGGTCAGAACAGCCGTTACCAGCTCCATTCAAGAAGTGTTCAGGTGCGAACGTCCAGATTTTACGTCGTTCGGTTATGGCGAGGAAGGTAACGGCCTAAACAAACGGATTAAAGTCTCCCTTGAGATTCGTCACCAGGGGGGAAGCAGTTTCATGATGCCTTCTGTCGCGTACTATATTCCATGGCGCAAGTTAGAAATTGAAAGGCCGAAGGCGCTATTGTGCGCTTGCACCATGGTTTTTGACGTGGCTAAGTTCTTGAGAGAATGGGTCATGTACCATTCGAAGATTGGAGTAGAAAAGTTTGTGCTATACGATAATGACAGTGATGATGACTTGATGAAGGTGATTAAGGAGCTTAATCAAGAGGGCTATAACATTGAAACGTTCTTTTGGATTTGGCCTAAGACACAAGAAGCTGGCTTCTCTCACGCTTCATTGTATGCTAAGGATTCATGCACTTGGATGATGTATTTAGATGTTGATGAGTTTGTTTTTGCACCATCATGGGTTACTTCATTACAACCTTCGCCTGATGATCCGATGTTAAGATCCTTATTGCCGAAAACCCAGTGGTGGTCGGATCCTCGGCAGAATAATATTGGTCAGGTTTCGATTCGGTGCAATGAGTTTGGTCCGTCGAATCAGATGACACATCCACTGGAAGGGGTGACACAAGGGTATACTTGCAGGAGAAAAGAAGATAATCGTCACAAGTCTATAGTCTTATTAGAAGCAATTGAACATTCATTGCTTAATGCAATACATCATTTTAAGTTGAAGGAGGGGTATAGAACGAAGCCAGTTAGTTTAGAAGTTGCTGTGGTGAACCATTACAAGTACCAAGCATGGTCTGAATTTAAGGTCAAGTTCCGGCGAAGAGTGTCAGCGTACGTAGTGGACTGGACAAAAGGTTTGAATCCTTTGTCGAAAGATAGGGCGCCAGGATTAGGGTTTGAAGCAGTGGAGCCAGCAGGGTGGGAACATAAGTTTTGTGAAGTGCAAGACGATAGGTTGAAGCTGCTTGCACAAAGATGGTTTGAGAAGCAAACCATGGCAGGAAGTAAAATGGCATGGCAAACATGATTAACCTTTTCTTTTATTCTTTTTAGTAGGAACAGCTTAGAGAAACCCTAGATTAAACCACATTTTTTTTTTGGTTTCGCTGATCAACCGATGACGAAATTGTTCAGTTGATTGGTTAAGTTCTTTGGAAGGCGTGTAAGAGAATATGATCGAAAGAAATACATAACAACACGAAGTTGTTGAATTAATATTTAGAGTTATCTTGTCTTATCTTTGATGCACTTGTCCTTGTTTTTTGGCTATTTGTTTTATGCGTTGCTTTCTTTGTTCCCTGCTATAAAACCCGGATTCGGCCTGCCGGGCCAACCCGAACGAAACCCTCTTGTTTTAATTAGGTTGTTTTATGTTTTAAGAAACAAGTGTTTTATGTTTTAAGAAACCAAATTTAGAAACGAAATTAGAAGACTTATCTTATGAAAGTGATTGCTTGCTTGTTTGGCCTTTTCTGACCAAAAAAAATACCAAAACAAACAAGTGTATGTTTTTTATTCATAAGAATTTGAAAAAACGATGGGAAAGAAAAACCCACAAATGTTATGAAAGCCGCCCTCTAATATGTCTGGTAGTGTGGAGTATTTTTTAAAAGTATATTTTACTTAAAATGAATAGTTTTATATTTTTTAGTATTTTTAATACAATGATGTAAAAATAAAATAAATAAAAAACTAAAAAATATATTTTAATATATTTAAAAATAAAACACTATTAAAAAACAATATCATCACAGTACCAAAAACCACACAGTATTGAGTTAGGCACCCAAGCATGAATTTGACTGGTTCAATGGGGATTACTTGTCGGGTTTGGTCTTGGTTCCATTAGAGAACGAAGTCAAAAATCGATGCACACCGGAATACAAATTATGACGAGGTGCAGAGATTCTTCCGAATTAGTGATTGTTTTTTTTTTTAAGGAATTGAAATGACGTATTTTTATTATTTTTAATATTAAAATAATATAAAATATAAAAAAGTAATTTAAAGTAAAAAAAATATTATTTAAAAAAAACATCTTTACAAAAAAAAAAAAAAAAAAAAAACATGACACGGTGTGTTGTTTGATGTAACCCCAATTTGCAAGTATACCCGTGCCAGTTCCGCAAGGCAGAAAGGTATAAGAATCTTTCGATTCAAAGAGTTTAACTTTTCATTCATAAAAAACTTTCAGAAATTAACTTTTCATAAACCGTTGCGCAAACAAACAAACAAACAAACAAAACCTAAGTACAACTTCCATTTCCATGGCTAAGACATGAAAAGACATCCACAGTTCTTTTGCTATTGGACAGGCTATCAAGCTGCAAATGTTGCGCGTCTGAATTTGAAAGGGAAATCTGCTACAGATGAGAAAGTAAGAGCAATCTTTTCACAAACAAGCTATAGATCAAGAAGAGGGTATGGTACATCTTTGAAAAGCTGGATCGGAAAAAGGAAAAGTTAAAAATTAAAGGACTGAAATGGAAAGTATGAAAAAATTAAAGGAGGCAAGCAATGAGATGCATAAACATTATTATACATCATACAATAAAACTAAACTAAAACATATCAGTGCACCTTTTTGCGTACATGCCTTTCCATACATTGGCTATCACTTTCAATGAGAATCCTGAAAATATCTAAAAATCAAGAAATCAATTGATCCATGCTAGTATAAAACTGTGGTTTAAACCTAAAAATAATGATACATTAATCTGTACAAAATTCTTCCCCTACGCAATTTGATGTTATGAATCATTCCAGTAACGAGTTGCAAGCCACCCTCCATTAAAAAATGACTTGCCCCTATCAATTTCTTATTCTTTTTCTGCTGGAAAATGTTCAAACCTAATACTACATTACTCAACATGTTTGATTAGAGGGAAAGGGATCCGTTCAACCTCAGAGCTGCAATACTAAATCTGGCTGCCGTGGTGAACCAATTGGCACACTGGAAGTAGGTGAACCAGGCGCCATGAATCCAACATTCAGGTCTGGTGGAAATGGAACAGTACCTTGTTGATGATAGGGTAAAAATCCCTGCCAAGATGATTTGCCACCAAACCCCACATTGCGTAATGTATGAGAGTCAGAGCTGGACCCTAAAGCTGCGGAAATTCCAGGCTGCAATAATCCACTTGAAGTTTCTGACAGCATGGCCTTATTCGAGTTTAAATTGTTCCCAGGCATTGAAATGAAGGAGCTGTTACTAGGTGGAACCGCACCAAACATTTGGGAAGGCACTGCAGGGTGCAGCTTCTCCAAACTGAACTTTCCTGTAGGTGCCACAGGCCGCGCCATCCCTATTTGAGATGAAGAATTATATCCAAATCCTCCACTGAAACCATTCATATCAGGATGAATCATCGGTTTCTGCTGAATCGAGACAGTAGGCAAAGATTTCATCCCGCCAGTAGCACTGTTCAGTGTAGTTAACTCATTTTTAGAATTTAATCCACCAACAGTTTCTAGCATGTCTTCTTTACTCCATGTCGCATCTCTACTCGAGGAAGTTGCAGGTTGAAATCTGCTTAAATGGTTATCAGATATGGGGCTGTTTGAAACCTTATGCTTCTCCATTGTTTTATTTTCTCGTACCCACCCAGGGCCAAACTCAAATCCTGTTGGCAAGACACTTTCAATTTTCTTTGAAGCGATTCTCCAAACAACAGGCCCAAGATCAGCAGCAAATCGAGCAAGACTTCTTGCATAACCATGCTCAGAGCTTAAACCTACCTAATGCACATCAAAGTAAAATGAAATCAGGTTACCAATAGATGAAACCGTATATTACCTATAAACTGAAAAGTGGGAAAAAAAACTGGGACAGATATATGGCTAGTGCCTATTAATTGATTGGATCATAAACATATGCCCAACTTATGATTAAAGGAAAAAAAACATTATGGGCAAAGGCCACATGCTGCAGGGTGTACTCGCTCCTAAACAAATGGATGTGAAAAAGTCATATTTCAGGAGACCAACATATGGAAAATCAATTTCCCGTTAGGAAACCAAAACAAAGTTCTAAAAGTTTCTTCTAACATTACCGCCATGAGTTGCTTTAGTTCTCCATCAAAGGTCATCAAGACAGATGGCTCATGGGAGTCCAGTGGATGCTTATAGGTGTCACGCTTGTTCTCGTCTAGCACAAATGGTTTCTTCCCATACTTTATCACAGCCTTCACAACAGAAGCTGCAAGACAAGTAAATAAGTCAATAGCTGTTGGATAAAGATAGCCAATTGAAAAAAAAAAAGGTTCAGAATGGTATGAGGACAGAATACAAAGCAAGAAGCAGAGTCAAGCACTCCCATGCCTGGAAATTCATTTTCCCATTCAGATAACCAGGTAGAATGATTTTCGTTGTTGTGGGACCCATGAGAGGCCCTGACCAATGAATCAGCAGGCTGGTACTTGTATGAAGAACTTCTTCTGAGATTGTAACCATTGGACAAGCTATTATTATCTCCTCCAGTGGCAAGAGTTGCATCCGAGGATGCTTCAGGACCAACACGATCAACAGGAGACCTCTCAAGTGCATTTTTCAGCTTGCCTGTGCCAGGTGGCCTCCCTCTCCTCACAACTTTGGGTTGTGGTTCACTATCATCGCTATCTTGCCTAAGATTTTCAAAGTCCTTCTTTGCAATCTCTTGCATGGCCCGTGCCTAAATAAAAATTGATGGTTTTCAGAAATAACACTATCAGAAATAGAATAGTAACAGAATTGAGGCGACGCCAAACCTGTCGATAGTAAATAGTATCGGCGGAGTTGTATTGCATTGCATTTGAACAAATCAAAAGAACATCTTTCTGCACAAAAGAATTGTCAAAAGTTTCAAATGCCAGCAAGAATGACATCATACATTTTTCCACAAGCAAACCAAGAGTACAGGAAATTGATTTCGAAGTAAATAGCTAGGTGGCAGGTAAACAAAATATGCCATTTTTCCTGGATATCCATCCTTGTGCAGTTTCATTTTGTCCACAGGAGTTCCAAGATCCCCAGATCGGACAGAATCATAATACTCTCTGTAAATGCAATCAGTTGCATTACTTGCACACATTTTGCACAAGGTCACTGCTAATCCTCACTTCAATGGTTTAATTACTCCATGATCTAACATCTGTTTTGTCTCCTGGTAATTGCTAGCAAGGAAGCAATCGATACAAAAGTAACAAAGTGGGCTTGGTATGTTATGAAGAAAGAGACCAACAATCTGTACACATCACAGGAAATGTTTAAATATCTTCATGAGCTATTCAAGGGAAAATCATAACTTTTGCCTTAGCAGATGGCAACAAGTTCATTATGGTGGTATTTGTTAAATTTCCAAAAAGATAAATGGGGATTGGGTGTTAATGTAACAACTCTTTCTGCAATTAACCAAACTACCAGCATAGAAAATTTTGACCATCAGATAAGGGTTTCAAGGAAACACTGTTCTACAGAGTTGAATTCTTTATTATCTGTTATACAGTTAGACTCCGACCCAATGCAAGAATGGATGTTTTAGTATCAAACACATCTTAATTACAACATCCATTTCTTATTCAAACATCTTCTTATGGTTTAAGAATAAATCTCTTGTCAGGTTCCACACATATCAAAAGCACTAAACAACCACATAATTGTAAGAAGTTGAAGCAGCGAAGGAGATTCTCAGATTGTCTATCCCCAATGCATAGACTCAACTTGTCATTGATGCAACTCCACTAAGAGAAGGTGACTTACAAATCCAAGTTAGTAAGCAATATAATCTCAAACCAACCTCAAACTGTTCCAAGTTGGTGTAGGCTCCCTCATCTAACTTTTTCCTTGCTGTAGAATAATCCATGGGATTCTCAACGATGTCGAAGTAATCAGGAAGCTGTACCAAAAACAATTCGGTATCAACCAATATTCAATTATCTTTCAAACAAACACAACACTGCAAAGTGATAATAAACGCACCTCTTCTGGATCCACTGGCTCAGAGAAAACCCCGTAAGTGTCCTTCCTGCAATCAATAATTTTGCAACCAGACCAATCAAAACCCAATTGAAAGCAACTGATTAACTCAATCGTAAGAAGAAGACTTCAAAAAGAAAAGTAAAGATCTAAGCAGCTAAAAACAACACCCACTTTTGAAGCCTGTCAAGAATGAAGACCAACAACTTTTTGTCTGGCAAAGGTGTAGTGGGACCAGGCTCCACCGATGACCCTGTACACACACAAACATATATATAATATATAGCACAGTTTTAATTAATTATTTCCCAACATACACTTTTTAAAGACATCCCAGAAAACCCTTTTCATGAGATTTTGAGTTTGAATTGATACCATGAAGAGTGTCTGTCCCTTTCAAAACCTTTTCATCCTGCAAGAAAAAATTACAAATCAGTGATTTAAATTATTAGTGAAGAAACAATGAGGAAAGTTACAGCAAAAGCAGAGAAAGTACAGAAAAAGAAAGAAGCTTAGAATTATTAGAGAAAAGACAAAATTAAGCTTTATAGACAACAAGATCCATGCTTCTATAATGTTGGGCACCAGACACAAGATTAAATACAACAAACAACTAAGAATAAAATATTTATGGTAAATATTCGAATTTAGCATATAAAGAAAATATTAAAAAAAAATGTATAGAAACTTGAAATCCACCACTACCAAGATTTTCAAAGTAAAAATAAATTACCAGAGAAAAAAAAAAAAAACAATTCTGACCGGGTCAAACACAACAACTCACTCCGATCCACCTCATTTAAACAACGAATAACGCGCGAAACAAATAAAAAGTATCATTCAAAAAAGCTGGAAAAAATCGTTCTGTTTTATTTTCTAATAAAAACAAAAAATAAAAGTAAAATAATAAAATTTGAGGTTAGATAATCACCAAATCATCAGATCCAGGACGGACGGCGCTGATCTTGCGCCTCCTAATTCCCTCCACGTTATTACCGCCACCAGCATTCGAATCAGAGTTTGAAGGAGCCAACGTATTGGAATTCTGGTTGTTATTTTTTTGAGAATTCAATCCTCGCAAGAGCTTATGCTTCTTCTCTTTACGCTCATCATCTTCGTCGTCTTCTTCGTCGTCGTCTCCATCAATCCATTCCGGTGCATAAGAGTTAGAGCCCCGGCGAGTGGATCGACGGTTAGGAAGGACAGGATTGGAATCGAGAGAATTAGGGTTTTCAAGGTAATTAGGGCTTTCTTGTTGTTGCTGCTGCTGCTTGAGAGAGCGTTTTTTAAGCTCTAAAAGAGAAGGTCTTCCTTTTTTCTTCTTCTTCATTGTTGTGTCTGCCATGTCTGCGATCTCACCCATTCCTCTCCTCCTCTCTTTCTCTCGGGCGTTTTTTTTTTAGTGCTAGAAGTATTTTATTTTTTTAGCGTGTGGGATGGTTGGCAATTGTGAAACGTACGGACCGCGGGAGAAAGATGGTCACGTGATGCGGGGTGCGAGAGACGCGTGGTTTAAATGGATTTTAGCATAGCTATAAAAATCCAAACTAGCCCGGCTGATCGACCCAGTATTCAACAGCTGAAATTACGAGTCTTGAAAACAGGCAACGTTTTGAGAACATTACTGGATGGCAATTTGACAGGATAAAACAAACAGGTAATTTGGGCCGTGGCATGAGCTTCGAGTCGTGGGCCTAGCCGACTGGGCTTTAGAAGGTTCAAACTACCTTAGCATCATTTAACCTTGTGAGAGTAATCTTAAGCGACTGGACATTGGAGTTTCCTTGAAGAGACAGACGATACTCAATTCTTTTCGTGTGACCAACCAAATCGAGATTCCATCTACTTAAAGTGGTTGATCTCGTTATAAAGGGATTGCCTCAGTTTAAGATTCAAGGTGTGTTTGGGAAGTCAAATTTTTTTTTTAAAAAATAGATTTTGATCTGATAAATCAAAAATAATTTTTAAAAAATAAAAAAAAAATTATTTTGTTGTATTTCTAACCAAAAAAACACTTTAAATCATCACCGCTACCATAATCCTTACTAAAAAGTTTCGCTTTCAATTCATAAAAAGGATGAGAAAATAAAAAAAGTATGAATTTAAAATAAAATCAAGTGAAAATTAACCCCATCAACCAAATAGGTCAATCAATGACTAAATTAACCCCAGCTTGATTTAAGAGAAAAAAGATGAAAGAAACGATATCATGTTTTATTTACTCACGAACAAAACCTTTGAACAGGTTTTAATAACTCTTACTACTGTCATTTAGAAATTAACAAAGAAGGAATTGTCGAGAGTGCTCTCCATCCACGTTGAAGTTTCCTTTTCATGTCCTTAAGCATAAACCTTGGTGAGAGTGTGATTGCTCAGTGGGGGAGATGGGGCCTTCTTGCATGGCCGAATCGTGCAAGAGTAGGATTTAGGGCCGGCCGATCTGAAAAATGATGGCACATAGTATGGTACATGCCTGGAAACTGTATCACGTACCTTGCCCTAACACATGCGAGGTAGTCTAACTGCCACCTCCTGGTGCCGCACAAGCTGGTGGCAGTTCTTGAATTCATTGCCCTTTTGTTTCTTGTCTCTGTCCCTTTTCCTCTCTGGTTATGCATTGAATGTTGCTTCAAATACGAGGAGGAGGAGTTGTTGTTTGTGTTGTGTGTACCTAACTCAGTGCCCGTTTGAGGAAAAAAAAGAAAGAAAAAAGAGTTCATCCATCTAGAAGTCTCCATCAACCTCTAGACAACTGACGCGACCATGGAAACATTAAACAGCAGCGAATAACCCTAGGGTGGTGTTTCCACCGACGCAACGCGCAATTACAGGCCTCGAAAAATAAGTCAGCAGTTACTTTTCTGCTAATAATATTTTTTTATTTTTTTAAAAATTATTTTTAATATTAGCATATTAAAACAATTTAAAAAATACAAACCGTATTAAATTTTAATAATAAAAACAACTTTTAAATTGAGAGAGGAAGGATTGGTGGCTGAAATAAAAAATATTAATAGAAAAGAAATGCAGCAATTTTCCAATAATAAGCATGGTTGTTCAGTCTAAAATTAACAGAGTAGATATAATAAAAATAAAAAAAGAAATTGGTGGCTGAAATGAAAAATATTAGAAGAAAAATAAATGGATAACGAGACAACCCACGGTGTTTTTTATGAGTTCTTTTTTTTATTTTTAATGTAACTGTAACAAGGAATTTATGGTTTTATAATAAGTCTGTAACTCAATAAAGGTTTCAAAATTCAAAATGTAAATACTATTTTTTAGTGGAAATTTTTGGACATCATAATAATTGTTTTTTAAAGTTTTTTTATTTGAAAATATATTAAAATAATATTTTTTATTTAAAAAAAAATTATTTTTGATATCAGTATATTAAAATAATTTTAAAATATCAAAAAATATTAATTATAAATAAATAAAAATTATTTTTTTTATTAAAAAAAAAAAACCATGTATAGCCATTAAAACTCAGTGCTCGTCGTCCTTTATTCGCGATAAGATGTCTTCCTTTCCCACTCAATCTATTTCAGGCCTCGATCTTTCAAATCACATCGTTGCTCGTCTGTCTTTCACTCTTTCCTTTTTGGGAAAAACTTCCATTAATGAATAAAAGTTGATTTAATTTGGCAAAATATATCGTGGGTGTTGTTTACTCATAGTTTGCTCACCCTTTCTTCAATTAGCAGCTAATTAAATGGATGCACTGCTTTTAGAGTGTGTTTATCTACATGGCAGCTGTTGAGTTTGAAAGAAATCACATAAAATTATATTTAACTAAAGTGTTAGCTAGTGTTTTTTTTAAAACATGAACCTTACCAAAAAAAAAAAAAGATAGGAACTCAATTTCAAGAGAAACATCTTGCACCAGCTTTCTAACCTCACCTAAATTTCTTGTGTTATTTATGGAAAGTGAATTAAATTTATTTTTTACTGTTCATGAACAGTAAAAAAAATATTTATTGTTCATGGTCAAACTAGATATACAATCAAAATCTAGATGTATTTGACTGGATCCAACTTATTATTTTTATTTGTAATTTTATTTTATTTGAAAAATTAGTGTTTAACAATATTTAATGACACTGCATAAATTAAAAGGAGATCGTATAATGATATAGCATTTGCAGAATTTGATTGTAATCTCAATTTTGCTCCCAATTATATTTTACCTGATTTTATTGCACTCTCAAAAAACCATGCAAACTGTAGTCATTGTCAAATGAATTTCATACGTGATGGAATTATAGATAGTTTAATGGAACAATAAAAAATATTTTACATAAAGTATTATTTATTTCATGATGTAACAGCAGTAGTTAAATTTATAATATTTAAATTCAAAACCATCAATATTCATATATATCTTTTTTAGTTGTTCGATAACCTCAATTTGTAAAGTATTCTTAATTAAACATATTAAACTATTTTTTATTCAACATCAATTTCAACTTCATTTTTAATTAAACATGTATAAATATCAAACCAATTTCAACCAAAAGATTTTTTTATAAAATAATATTTTACAAATCATAACTATAAAAACTATCACTATACCAAGCACATTTTTAATATTGATATTGCATCACGTTTGGTTAACATTTCAAAGAGATAAAAACGAATTACATTAAATAAATATATCCTTAAGATAATATTTTATAATTCTGACAGAGATACATGTTTTATGTATCATTACTATCTTCATATCTTCTAGTCCAAAAAACCCGCTAGATATGTAGCGAACATGCCCATCAAAATCACCATGAGTTTCTTTAGGTGGCGCCAATGGTTTATAGCCCATGGATAGCTACACGTATACACAGGGTTTTGCTCTGGTTTTTATTTTCTTTACATTCATTCATATCACAAAGAAAGTTTGGACCCCACTGGATCATCTGGACTCTTTTTTATTATTATTATTTTTTGCGCAATATTTGCTTATATATAGTCTAAGGTGTCAAGAACACGGAAACATAGATATTTGATGCTCATTGTTTTTGTTCCCCTTGTATCCAAGTTCTTTCTTCTTCTTCTTCTTCTTCCATCAATTTATTGACTGCAAGTCCATTGAATTGAATAATGTGCATAGCAGCTTTTATATGGCAAGCTCATCCACTCTATCCCCTGCTCCTCTTGCAGAACAGAGATGAGTATCACAACAGGCAAGCTCACCTTTATTGGCTTTATTGATATTTTCTTCTGTGGTTTAATGGAGATGATTGTGATGTTGTTTCCTGTCCGTGCATTTTATGAAGGCCGACAGAGCCAGCGGCATGGTGGGATGGTAGTGAAATATTGGGAGGGAGAGATGCGGTGGCAGGAGGAACATGGCTGGCTTGTTCGAGGACAGGAAGAGTGGCTTTCATTACAAATGTGCTAGAGCTCCATCCATTACCAGAGGCAAAGAGTCGTGGGGAACTCCCTGTTCTTTTCTTGGAGGTAACCCTATTCATCCTCAAACCATTTATTGGACCATTACACTTGCTAGTCTTCCAGGAATTAGCTAAAAAAACTCAGTGCTGTACTGTCCTGTCTCTAGATTTCATTGTTAAGAATAATCTTCACAGTTGAGTGGTTTCCACATTGGAAACATCGAATTAACAGTTGGATTGCTCTAATGGAAGTTTACTGATCATAAGTTTGTTTTCATCAATATGTTAATAGCAGTATCAATGGAAGCTGGCTCTACCTAAGATTTACACTTCTTTCTTTAGACTTTGGCCCACTAGTACTTTTTTAGGTTAAGAGATAGCAGTACTTTAAGTGGCTGCATGGCCAGGCCACTTTAGGTTTTGAGTGGTAAAATTAGATTTATGGTATAATTTTCACAGGGCCTTTCTGACTACAACACAAACGGTAACTTTTGGCAAGCATAAAAATAAGTAATTATGCATACTTGCAGACTTTATATTTTATGTTTGATTTTACAAGATACATTGCCTAAGATACGAGCAGGAACATGTACATGTAAGGATAATTGGAAAAATGCAAAAGACTGGAAAATTGACAGGGATTGATTCTAAATTTGTCACTTACTCACCTTGTTTCGTTTCCAAAACATTGCAGAGCACAAAGAGTCCGAAGGAATTCGCCGAGGGACTGGTGAAAGATGTCCATCAGTACAATGGGTTCAACCTGATCTTAGCTGACATTTCATCCAAAAGCATGGTCTATCTCTCCAACAGGCCCAAAGGCGAACCTGCTGTCATTCAAGAGGTTTCTCCTGGCCTTCATGTGCTTTCAAATGCAAAGCTGGACTCCCCCTGGCACAAGGTCAGGAATGCATTGCACTTCAATACATTAATAAAACTAACAACCCAGATAAAATAAAAGGGAATACAAAAAAGAATCCAAATTGGCCATATTGAAGATCTATGAAGTAGGTGGTTTTGGATGAGAAAGGAGACAGCAAATTCAGTAGCAAATATTCAGTTGGTCCCATTTTTTCACTCTGCAGGTACAGCGCCTTGGACTCAATTTGAAGGATCTGCTTGGCAAATATGGTGAAAGTGAAATACCTGTGAAGGAGGTGCTGGAAAAACTAATGAGGGACAAAGTTAAGGCTGACAAAAGCAGGTTGCCGGGTATCTGCTCTATTGACTGGGAATTCAATCTAAGCTCCATATTTGTTGAAATAGACACCCCACTGGTAAAAATTAACATGTTTGATTTACCACTTAATCACTCCATGAGAACCCTTCGCCTTATAATCATTAATTAATACTTATTGTCTAACGAACAGGGATGCTATGGCACAAGGAGCACTGCTGCACTGACGATAAGAGCAGGTGGAGAAGTAAGCTTTTATGAAATCTATCTTGAAAAGGGCGTCTGGAAGGAAAGCACTGTGAACTATCGCATTCCAAAGCAGAATTAGATTTGAGATAGAGATGGTTGGACTGATTAAGAGAATATAAATAAGAGGTGGCACATTCATCAATTGCATGTGTTTGTGCGGCTTGGTTAATGCATTCTGTAAATGCGGGTTGGCAGATCAGATGGTTTATCATAATCATTTATATCAGTTACGCAATTCTATACGTGGAATGTGGGCAAAACACAAAGGTCGATTTTTTTTTTCAAGAACAATGCAATGCTAGTAGATGAAGGGTCCGAGAAGCTGCCAAAATAACCTCCATAAACTAGAATTAACAGCTAGTCTAAGTGAGAGTTTGTCATTTGATGTCCCAGGCATCGAGAAAAGTTCAAACTAACATGTGCAACGCGTTCACGTAATATTGTTCAAATGGGCATACCGCTATGCATGAATAATTAAATGATAAAAGCAGTGCTCAATAAATTACAGTGGAGTTGTTTCAAATCTCATAAGTTGCCCATCAGAAATTATTAACTGTCAAGTAATTCCTTTATTCTTGCACTAAAATGGTAATGTCTGTGTTTCCTCTGTGTTTGTTTCAACTAACCTCGTTTCTCTTTTGAGTTGCAACAACCCTGCTGTCATTTCCTTGCTAAACTTGAATCCTGCCATTTCTGCCTCCTTCCACACCTCCTTGCACTTTGCCAGCCGTCCAGAAACCATATAAAGTGTAATCAAGTTCCTGTATATGTCATATGTCGGTGAGAGGCCTGCTTCCTTGAGTTTCGAAAAGTATCTTACAGCCCTCGGCAGATCATTCAAGGCAACAAAAAGCTTTATAACCACACGATAAGCCGTGAGATCAAAGAGACAATCTGAACCCTCCATTTCCCAAACTACAGCCAACGCCTCCCTATATTTACTCTCTGAGTAACGACTGTGAATAAGAGTAGTGTACATAACTACGCTTGGCTCATGCCCAGATTGTCTAAACCAGTTAAACAGGCTTTCCACAGCTTCAAATTTCCCAAGCTTAATGCAAACTTTCATTACAGCAGTACAATCCTGCTGGCTTAAATTCAAATCTTCTCTTTCCGCAAGTTCATCCAATAAGGCTTCTGCAAGCACATGTTTATCGGGGTTCTTCCCCAGCTCCAGTATAATCTTTGCATACACGCTAGGGTCTAACATTCTTTTACCATCCTTGGCAACTGAAATAAGCTTCCAGGCAAGCTTTAAGCTACCACCTCTAATCAACCCTTTAACCATTGCTTCAATCACTCGCCTGCTGGCCAAATTAGTAAACTTCTCCAAGTTGAATGGCACTTTCAAGTCATGGTTCCTTGCCAAAACTTCAACTGTGGAAGCCAAAACACGATCATCAGGGAAAAGCCGAGGCTGCTTCTGAACCCAGCAGAATGTCTGCAGAGCTCTCTCAGGAAGACCCAGATGACCCAACTCTCGAATTGTTAAGGATAATGACCCCTTGTGCAGGTAACGAGAGCAGTTATCAAGAACTACAGACACATCTTGATCTGGGCTAAGGCGTTTAATCTCCTTGGCTAGACCGATAAGAAAACTTGGGTTCTTATAAATTTGACTGGATATAGATGCCCGACTCAAGGAAACCTGTTTATTAACATGTTTTTTCGGTGCAGGAAGTCCTAAAGGTCTTAACTTGTAAGGAACAGGAAGAGGGAGAGGTCTTTCTCTACCTAGTTTCCCAGGTTTTTGAGGGATTCTCCCCCGAAAAAGAGATGATATTGCTTCAATCTCTTCTGATTCCCAAACTATCTCGCCATTATCTACTTCAAATTCCTCCTCCTCCTCCTCCTCTTCAGTCAAGTCATCACTGTGATCTTGAACTGAATCTGTTTGAGGCTTCTTCAAGAACAAATTCACCCCAAAATCAGGAGGAAGCTTGGAGCGTCGCGGATAACGAATGTTTTTAGGTATCTTTCTGTAGCAGATTCTTGTACTGGAATGTGCCATCAAAATCATGCTGCTACTCTTTAAGACATTACTTGCCGTTGGCAGTATAGGGTTTAAACTGATAGATGTCAACTTCCAGTCCATTGCCTTGGACATTAGATTTCACGAAACATTTAAAAGTGATAAATGTGTCCCAGTTGCTCTCAGGAATTTCTTCGAACACTTGGCAGACCACCTGCTTACTAAGGCCCGCCGCTCAGCAATCGAAGGTCGCTTCATGAAATGGAAAGCAAAAGATTATGAGCTTCCATCAACCGTTCGGTTTATGGGAGACTTTCTTCCTCTGTGGATTTTTCTTTTGCACCGTATTTTCTGATCTCTCCCTCCGTTTTCTCTTCGAATTTGGTGCGAAAAACAGTTACAGTGACGGGTATTTTTCCTTCAGAAAACGAAGCGGGCAAGTTTATAATCCACGAATGACATGTCATTCCCTTGTCAAGTACACGTCATTGTGGCTTTCGGTGGTTGAAAAAACATGAGACGTTACGAAGACATGTGTTCTTTTAACACGCCCTGTATCCAACTTCTTATCTCAGAGGCATTTATCTCGATGAGAATATAAAAATCATGCCCCGTATCCTTTTCATTTTAAAACTATTCCAGTAACATTTTTATTTTAAATCTCTATGAACAATCACAGAAACACTAACCAAAACAGCCAAAATTAACTCCATAGACATAGATGTTGGTTCTGCTATATTAAGTATAAAGTAAAAAGGTGTGGGTAAAACATGTATTTGTTTTTTATATTTTGATTTTTTTTGTTATTGCTTTTTTTTTAATTTAGTCTTTATATTATGTGATTTATTGAGATTTAGAGTTTATAATTTATTTTAATTGGAATTTTTATATGGTAATTGCGGTATCAAAAAAATATTTTAACATTACATGTGGTCTATTTTTTTAAAAAAAGTTTGGTTAGGTAAAAAAAAATTAAAAACTATGTTATTAAATTTTGTGAAGTTAATGACCTATTTTGTGAGTTTGACAAACAACTCAGTTGTTCTAGTTCATTTGCTAGGATATATTTTTTCATGATTAAACTTGATTATATAAATATCTATTTTTAATTATTGCATAGTTAAAAATTAATTTTTTTTATATATAAAAAAAATAAGTTATTAAAATCTAAAAAGTTCATAGGCCACTTCATGGGTTTGGCAAATTTAACTTTTCTCTTTTTAAAAAAAGTATATTTTATTTTATCATTTGATATTGTGCTGATTAAGAATTAAGTTTGATAGTTTATTTTATTTTTTTTTTTTTTTGGCATTTGATTTTGTCATCATCTATTTTGTTATGTATAGTTAAATAAACAATAGTTTAGAAAAAAACAAACAAGTTAGTTTGTGCAGGTTTGACATGTTCGACTCAAGTTATCTCATTCACAGGTTTTGCGGTTTTACTTGTGAAATCTAATATGTTTTTTTTTTTTAAGTTTTTAGTCCTTTGACTTTTTATTTTTTTTATTTCACTCTTCTTTGATATTTAATTGGCCGATAAATGGAATTTGTGATTTATTTTTGCCAACTTCTTACAAGGCTATCACAATCTCAAAAAAATGCATTTTTTAGGATTGATGCTCAATTTACAAACATATATTTTTTATCATAAAATTAAATATAAATAATTTACAAACACTACAAAGTCATTAAATCCATTGAAGTCCGTTGTCCAGATCACAAATAGGTCGAGGTTGATCCAGCATTGCATCATCTCAATAATTAAAATATTATTGTTTTAAAGTTTTTTTAGAAAGCTATGTCACACCTTTACTAGTTATTCAAATTGTTTTTTAACCTATTAAATTAATTGATTCACTTTGGATCAGCTTCCATGCATTTTAATTAGAAACTTAAGTTAGGCAATGAACTATGTTATGAGATTTTAAGACCAAGTCGATTTATTAAATTTATTGATATTGTCAAAAAAAATTTTGAAAGTTTTTATAAAAAGTAGTCCAGCCCACGGCAAAGCCCACAAAAATATATTAATTATAAAGCTAAAAGCGGGAAACATTTTCCCCCTCACCATGGCATTATAGTTTACAATAGGAATCCACAATTATTATGATTTTTGCAATTTGACCCTTTTTTTCTTTGATTGTTGATTTTTTTACCAAGTCGTTATATTATGTGTTTATTGGGATTTAGAGTTGATAATTTATTTTAATTTACTTTTTATATGCTTATCATTGTATTAAAAAAATATGTTCACATCAGGTTGGTAAAAAACAAATCTTAGCAATGCAATAAGATCTATTTCTTAAAAAAAGTCTAGTTAAACAAAAATAATTAAAAAAAAAAACAGGTTATCAAACTTTGTGAAGTTAACGACTAGGTTTGCGAGATTGACAGGGTAACCCATGATTGTCTTATTTAGCAGGTTTAGCATGCTATTGTTTTTTCCTAACATAAATCGATTATGTGATCGGTTATTTTTATTTTTACTATATAGTTAAAAAAGATAGCTTTGAAAAAAAAAATGTGTTATTAAATCCTAGAAAGCTCATAAGACTATTAGTTTGGTTTTGTGAGTTTAACTTTTCTTATTTTTTTTTTCTTTTTTCTTTTGAAATTTTTTTTTTCAATATTATCCTTCAGTGTTAAGCTGATTGAGAATTAAATTTTATAATTTGTTTTATTTTACTTTTTACGAGGTTATCATAATTTTTTTAAAAAACTTACAGTATTGATTTGACGCTTGATTTTGCAATTATCTATTTTTATTATCATATGTTAAAAAAATTACTAATCAATGGAGTCTATTTTTTTTTTTTTTGTTAATCCTAATGAAGTCTATCCTCCAATAAGCATTGATTTATGAATTTGACAATTTTACTAATCAAATATGATATGTTTTGTTTTTAGGTTTTGGTCCTTTAATTTTTTTTAATTGTTTTAATGATTTCATTATTCTTTAATTTTAGATTGGTTTTAAAATGAATTCATAGTTTATTTTTATATACTTTCTATATTTTTATATACTTTCTATAGGGTTATCATAATCTTAAATATATATATTTTTTTAATGATCGGAACTCCTTTTGCAAGCATTTATTTTTATTATAAAATTAAATAAAAAATAATTTATAAAATCAATAAAGTTATTAAACTTATCGGAGTCTATGATATAGTTGCAGGATGTTGAGGTCAATCCAATGAGGTATAATATTAATATTTTAAAAAAATTTATATCTTCAAATATTTTTTAAAAAATTATGCCATATTTTTAATGATAATCCAAGTTATTTTTGAACCGGTTAATTTAATTGATTTACTTAGAGCTAGCTCCAACAGAATATAATATAAAAACATATTAAAAAAAAATCAAGATGATGAAATGTAATAATATTGTCAAAAAAATCTCTACACTCCTAACATTTTTTTAAATAATCCAAACAGCTAATTTACTAGTTTAACATTTTATTGCTGTCCCGGGGATGGGGCAACAAAAGAGTCGTGGAGAACTTGGTACATTAACAATCGATATAACGGGTAAGCAATGGGAACCAATGACACTTCAGTGGAAGCTCAGGTTTTTCTTCCATCTAGTCAAATTTAATTTATTATCCATAACAATCACCTGAATGCTTCAAAGATCAGCCATCATGTATACACAAGCTTGGGTTACAATTACCTGTCCCTGCGCTCCCAAGGCGGGCAACCAAAGAAAGCCTTCATCCTCCCAGAATTTGCAACAAGGAAAGTGGAGGCCTTGTACCGTAGATGTGTTTCAACTCCTATCCTCACCAATTCCGGGAAAACTTCTTGCTCGGAGTAAACACGGGGGCGTCCTCTCTCGGCAATGAGATTTCCCTCCCTAATTGCCCGTGCAACTTCTTTAATTGCATCCTTTATGCCTTTGAGCTCCCTCTCAACTGCATCAACACTTGAAGCCTTGCGCTTTTTGCCTTTCAATGATGCTTTTTGCCTTTCAATGATGTTGCAGAATGAGAACATCCTTGAGAATCTGCCTGGGAATTTGCTTCAACAGGAGTTGCTAGCTTGACTGTCCCATCATTCATCTCGTTTGAGTCCTCAAGGTTAAATGTAACTTCGTTTGGCAAGTTGAAACCATCAAGCAAGTAGGGACTTCCAGAGCCAAGCCATTGGTCTGCTTTCTCCTTCGTGGTACTAGCACCGTTTGACTTGGTTCTCTCTTTGCAAAAAGAAGTGGAAGCTCATCATAAGGGGCAATTGGCGCAGTCATCCATTTTTTTGCATTAGGTTTTGCCTGATAAAAGGATAAAGCATTCTTGAAGCACCAATTCCACAAGTAATGGTGTGATTAAATGTCAGATGTATGACAGGAGAGAAAATATAAACAGCCCTTTACAAAGGCTTTCCATGTTTCAGGCTTCGCAACCCACATTTTATTTTCAGGGCTCCAGAGTCCAGACAAAACCATTTGCACCATTAAAAATGTCAAAGCACTCCTTGAAATTATTTTTGAGGGTCTTCAAACGATTCCTCAGGTGATCCTTTTCAAATGGCATGCCGATGTTTTCACGCAATTCCCTCACCATATTATCATAGGCTGCAGTTGTGAAAACACTATCAACCCTGTTTCCCAGCCTTTGTTGACGGGTAAGGCATCAAAGAAGGCATCATCCATACGTTCTGTCCAATTAAACACATCCCGCCTGGCCAAATAATTCTTCTTTGATTTATTACCCATTTCTCTTGCCTGAAAATGGACAAAGGCATCATATAAACAGCAACGGTAAGCAAATTCAAATTCAACTCCAGGCACAGAGACCTTCCATCAATAACAAAAAAAAACATAGATATGAACCTTTGCAAAGAATTTCCATATTGATTTCGAAATTATCATGTTCTTTAACAAATCATTCAGTGGCAAAATTTTTTTTAAAATAATTTCATACCAAAGACCTGTAGTTGCAAGATAGCAGTGCAAGAAGAACAAAATCAAAAAATTCTCCAAGCTCGTTCTTTAGTTTACAGCAGTTGTTTTATCAAACCAAAATACACAAGTTTAAAACCTATCTGTTCAAACTCAAAACATCACAACAGATTAACAAAGTAACCCTTCAGCCTACTTCTTCATTTTTTGCCCTTTTCCTGGAACAATTACAGTAGTCTTGCACCTTCGAAAGAGATGAAATATGAGGACCAGAATAAAGGACAGGAACATGGGCATCAGTAAAGAACTTGTCAACAAGTGAACTTACCTGAAGTTCAGAGATCAAGTGTAAGACATCATTTGCCCTGTCTTAGGTTTAAAATCAGCTTTCTTTTTTCCCCAAAAACAAACCAAATCCTTTCAAAAGCATTGTCCCCTGATAAGAAAATAGATAGCTGCAAGATCATTCTTTATAGAGAAATCCCAGCAGTAAAAAAAAAAAAAACCTCCACATGCGGAGCCACTGCATCCACATTTCACGTTTATTTGCTTTTTTTTTTCTTGGTAAACAAAATTCCCACCAGAGTGTTGAAAAAAAAAAGGATTGAATTAATGAAAAAAAATAAAAAATTCCCTCTTCTTTCATGCTGAATGCATTTCTAAAACACCAAGAAATCTATGAAAACCGGAAAATATCTAATCTAAGAAACATCAAAGATAGGGTGTTGGTCTTTCAAGCTAACGGTCCGCAAGAAACCCTAATTGGAGGCGGCGGTTAGAAATAAGAGATTGAAAACAAAAACAAAGAATTAATACCTGCGAATAAAAAGTTATATATGTGACGAGGAGACTGGCTCCCTCGTAGCCAAGGGATTGAGGGATATGTTTTGGTTAGGTTTTTAAGAGGGGTTTGGGCAGAAACTAGAGAGTGGAGCGGAAGACTCGTAAGTAGCTCTCTACTGGCCCATCATCATACTCCTCAGCGAAGCCAGGCCCAATCCAATGACCACGTCACGGTTATTTTAAGGTTAACTTGGTTGAACTAATTAGTAAGAAAATGTTATTTTAAAAAATATTAAAAAAATCAACTCAGTTATGACTAGACTATACCATATCAACTTTCAAACAAATTTTAATCTTGAACGAAGTCTAACTATGTATATCTACCTCACCATTTTTCTTTTAAAAAAAAACAGAAAAGGAATCCTATCCATGAAGGGCTCTTGTGTGTGTGTATATATTAATGGAAACCTGAAATGATTTTTTGCATTGACCAAAAACTTGGCTTGGGTTTAAAAGTAGAGTGATTATTTTTTGTTTGATTTTGTTTTTATTAAAAAAAGTAATTAAAACCAGTTTCGGCTCAGTTTGGTTATTTTGAGGAAAAAACTGGTTTAGTTCGATTTTTTCTAGTTTGACTCGATTTTTTTTAATTTGATTTGATTTTTTTGTTTGATTTTAGTTAAATTTTTCTAATTTTAAATTTATAAAACTAAACTGGAACAATCAAGAATGTATATATTGTCGTTATTCTATTTTCATGCAAGTCAAGTCAACAATTTTTTATAATGATCTTGAAAATACATTTCTTGTGTTTATTTAATACATTTCAATGAATAAAAATCGATCTACTATTGATTGATTTTAAGTTTCAAACTTAAAAATCCAATGGAATAAACCTCCACTTGATATTTTACGTGTCCTGTTATTACCGTTGTAAAATAATTAACCGAGACAAAAAAACATATATTATTTTAAACTATTAATTAATTTAAATAGTAAAAAAAAACGGTAACATGTTAAAGAATTAAATAAAGCTATTAAGATATTTTTAAATTACTCTATAACGGTTACATCGCGAGTTGCTTGGAAGTGTGGGTAAACTCTTTTCATTTTTTTTTAATGTAATTTTCCTTCCGTGTCAAGCTATGCTATTCATCTACTGTATTATGGTATGGTAGAGGTCACAGCATGAGTGTCGCGGGCATGACGATTAAATTTTCCTTGCCTACCAAGCCAGTCCTCCACGCTACCACATTTATTTAGACAAATGTGCACATATCATGTGTAGGTTAAATTAAGTGTGTATTCATAATATATTTAAAAACATAATAAATAAATTTAATGTATTTTCATACCAAAATCACTATGAACAACAAAAACGCTATTCTCAAACAGATCTTATTATTGCTATTATTTTTTTAAAATAATTTTTATTTAAAAATATATTAAAATTATATATTTTTTTATTTTTTAAATTAGGTTACCTGCGATTAATAATCGTGTTAAATCATTACACACCAATTATTTAGCGTGGGTGACAGGATGTTATTGTCATAAATTAATTTGATACTATTTAATAAAATTATTTATTTCCTTGTTTGAAACAAAAAAAAAAAAGAAGGGTGGACCATGTGCATTTTAGCAATGATAACATGATCTCCCCGTCACTATTCGTCATTAACATTACTTAATTAGGTGACACATTTTCTATTAAGACAGGAAAAATAAAAAACAAAGAGATAATAATTCTTTTATCTGCTCACACGTCCTTGTTTGCTATCAAATCAAAGCAACCTATCTTCTTCAAGGTTAATTTAATCATTTTTTTTGCCGTCAAAAACCAATATAAAAGTGAAAATTGCACATCAAGCATCAAATCCGCAGTGTGATACGGCATATCCATGCCAAATCCTAGAAAGTATAAACTATTAATCTAATACAACACTCATAATTGTTAACATTATATTATATTTTTAAAACAATACCTTCTAGATAAAAATGTTAAAAAATATAATATATAATATATATATATATATATATATATATAAAATTGACAAGCTAATCAAGTTATAAATTGAATTTTAAAATTACTCGAATTTAATTGATTTATATTCCGAATGATTTTAAAAAAACAGCGGGTGTTGTTGGCATTCCGATAACTTTGATAATAAAAAATAATTTTAAAAAATATATAAATTATAATTTCTTATTGAATAAAGTTTCGAGAGAGATTTTTAAATAACATTTATGTTAAACAGCTGTGTATATTAATTAATCAAATATTTTTAATTGATATGAAATATAGGCACCACAAATCCCTGAACCAAGCCAACTCGGGTTCGATAGATGACCAGAGTTTGCTGGGCCAGTTCTAACAATGGCAATACTTATCAACCAAACGCCTGGAGCCGCATGGCCCATTCCGTTGATAAAATCTGGGCCTTACATCTCTGGAATCCAACCAACCTTAGATTATCACATATCACTGCTTATGTGAGAGCAAAGAAGCACAAAGAGAAGCACAAAGAGGAATAGCAATAATCAAAGGGTAAGCCGTCGAAAGCTTAACACCCACGCAGCCAATAGATCAAGAGCACAAGGATCGATGACGTGTCATGCAATTTCCAAATCCCGCCCAAACCCCATTCCACCTCCCCCATTTTCATTTCATCCGCAATTGAATTTCAATTTCCTTCACTACACTTAATATCTCCGCTCCTCCCTCAACTCCCTTCACATTCTCACACGTAAAAATATCCTCCCCCCTTCTCTCCTCCTCTTTCTCTCTCTTTCAAACCCTATCTCAGCTCACCTACCGGTAAGTCTTGCCGGTTTTGATCCGATTTTTACCGGTTCTCGTTGATTTAAGCTGTGTTTTGAGCTGATCTGGTGTTAAAACTGCAGGATTCGCAATGAAAGGAGGTAGATCAAAGTCAGATACTAAGACCACCAAGTAAGTTTCTCTTATCCTGTTTCCTATCAATTTCAGTATTTGTCACGTGTGAAACGTGTTCTGTGGTCTGTTAGATCTAAGATCTAGAAAAATCGATTTTCAAGTTTTTTGCTGTCGTTTTGTGATGTGATTTATCAGGCTCTCGGTGAACAAGAAGCCAACCAAAGGAGGAGGAGCAGCAGCAGCCCGGAAATCAGGAAAGGCAGCTAAGGATCCAAACAAGCCCAAGAGGCCTGCCAGTGCATTCTTCGTCTTCATGTACTTTTCTTACTCTATATTCTTCCTCCTTGTGATCATTTTAGCTTAATTGAAAATAAGCTGTTAGTTTTTTAAATGAAAAAATTATTATTGACTGTAGGGAGGAGTTCAGAGAGCAGTACAAGAGGGAACACCCTAAAAACAAATCCGTTGCAGCTGTGAGCATTCAGTTATTGCTAGTTAATTTGTCGTATATATTTGGCTGTCAAGTTTAATTTTCATTTTGTGATTTATTGTTTGTTGACTTTGCCGAGATGAATTAATGATCAGGTTGGAAAAGCTGGAGGAGATAAATGGAAGTCACTGTCAGAGGCTGTAAGTGATATATTATTATTTAATTTATTTTTTATGGTTTATCTTGTAATTAATAATATTAGTATGCTTTTTTTGACTTTTATCATAATTGAACGAATATAGGAGAAAGCCCCCTTTGTTGCCAAAGCGGACAAGAGGAAGGTTGAATATGAGAAGAAGATGAAAGCTTACAACAAGGAGCAGGTGACAGTGCTGACCTGGTTGTTTATTTGTGACTGTTATCATCTTAATTGTTGAAATTTATATTGTTTTCTGCATGAATATTAGGCTGAAGGGCCCAAGGAAGAAGAGGAGTCTGAGAAGTCAATGTCAGAGGTCAATGATGACGATGAAGATGATGAAGAGGGAAGTGGGGAGGTTAGTATTGCTTAATGTTGTTTAATGTTTGTGTTATTGATAATTTTGCGTTGGTCTAATTTGGGGTTGTTCGCAATTTCTTTGCAGGAAGATGACGACGACGAGTAGGATATGGAGCCGGAGAATAGCTCAGTCATCTAGGTTGTGACAATGTTTGGACATTTGATGCTAATGGCTGGCTATTTTGGTTGTTAATTTTTTGTCTTTCAGTTATCTTTTTAAGGGAAGGATATGCGTACTGCTCCCTTTGTTATTTTGTCCTCCTCCTTCCAAGGGAAAGAAGTTATTAGTTGTAGAAGGGAGAATGCCTCTATCTGTACTTGAATCAAAGTTTAATGAATTAGATAAGTATTATCTTCTGTAGATTACATAGTCTCTCTGCTTGATGGTTAATTTGTTCAATTCCATATCTATATATGCCCTGTGCTCCTCTCTATAGAAAGAATTAGATAAGAATTACTGCAGTGTATTTAAGCCTTAGGTTTTGAACGGTTTGATGCCTTTATCAGTTTGAGGTTGCACTAAATTCTTTTTTTACATGGATGCGGCATCTTAAATTGGTTTGATGCCCTTTTCTTTCGTGTTTCTTGTACCTTTTCGTTGATACCTGGGTGTGTGGTCAGGTTTTTGTTGTTCAATTAGATGGATGATCTGTGTTGTCCTCTCTTCACCCCATCGTGTCTCTTCTAACCAGTTCACTGATTATTTTGATGGAGTTTCTAGCTTGTTGCATGTTCGATTGTCATTTTCTCGCTACTCCATCCATTGAATATCGATGTCACTTGGCAAACAAGTGCCGGTAGGTTTTGTATGTAAGTTGCTATCTCGGGGGGGTGATGTAGTTGAATGACATGGTTAGGAGGGCTGTTTAGAGCTTTTTGATGGGAAATTGTTGAAAACCAGTTGTTGCTTCATGCAGTAGATCGTCGATGTATTGTGTTGTATTTTATTTTCCAATCATTCTATGCTAGCTTCTATAGTGGGCTTTAAAATTAGCTGTGTGCCCTTTCATCCCCACTAAAATATTCTCCCTTTTGTGATTGGGTACCTTGGTTGAATAAAGTTGCGTGTCATTTTGATTGGGCTCTGTCGTCTGATCTGGTGTTCTTTTTACCCTTTCTGTCATATTACGCGGAGAGTAGACATGATTACCCGTGCAGGAGAGGAGAGGTGCAGCACCCCTCGGATTCACAAAGAATTCAATTGGAGGTGCTGTTTTTTTATCCTTGCATGATGATGGTTCTTACAGCAAAAGCAAGGTCAAAGATGATGACAAATTTAAACTTCAACGGAGGCAGATCATGAATGTGTAAATTTGTAGACCCGAGGAGGGCTCTAGGGTGTAGAGCGTGTTTCATGCTTGTTAAAGCCCGGCATTGGGCCCATGTTTGGGTGTTTGTAAAGTAAATAAAGAAAAGAACAAAAGCAATTATATTTTGTTTTTTAATTTTCCAGGTTGATATTTTCTCTTCAAAAGTATAAATGTGGATTACTTTTTCTTTTTTGTACAAGAAAATCAGACATTTTTAACTTTTTTTTATTCACTTTCTCATTAAATAGCGATAATTATAAAACAAAACATCAGGATTTTTTCTTGTTTTTTGTTTTTAATCTAAAACTTAATAAATTACAAGAACAATTAAACTAGATAAAAAGACATGTTTATCTTGTATATACTGACATCGTTTTTATTTTGTTCAACTTTTTTTAAATCATGGAAACCTTTGATTTTATAAATTAGAGTTATGTTACCGGATGTTCCTAAATGTGAAATATGTTGTAATTTATAGTGTTGTGTTGTTTTTTAAATGTTTATGTTTAGAAATGTGTTTAAATAATATTTTTTATTAAATTATTTTTGATATTAATATATTTAAAAATATTAATAAAAAATAAAAAATATTATTTTTTTAAAAATTCAAAAACAAACAAAAATGTTCTTAATCCCATAACAAAGGGAACAAACTGCATGACCGCCATCAAGGTCAAATGTTCCCTAAAAAACCGAGAAGAGATTGAATGAAGAAACAGGAAGGTAGCTGGCAATAAGCGCATTAATACCGATAAGAAATTCACTCAGCTGTGAATTCTGCCTTCCACGAAAAGCCTCTGCTTCTCTCATAATTCTTTGACTTTTTTTTTTTTTTTTTAATGAGTATGTTTGTTTTAAAGTAATTTTTATAATTATAATTTAAAATAAATAAGTTTTTTAAAAATATAATTAAGTGTGATTAGTTAAATTTAAATACATGTTTGTTAAAAATTATGGTTGAAATTTATGTATAACAAAAAACATGTATAAAATATTTAGTTGTTACTTTTTAAAAGTATTTTTTATTTGGAAATGTATTAAAATAATTTTTTTATTTTTTAAAAATTATTTTTGATATTAATGGATTACAATGATTTGAAAATACTAAAAAAAATAAAAATAATTTGAAGTAAAGATAAAAATAATTTTTTTAAAAATTTTTAAAAAATACTTTTAAATTACAAAAACAAATAGAATTATATAAAACTCAATTAAAAAAACATGTAAAAATTACTTTATAAAAATAATATTTCAAACTTAATCTTTTAATGGTTACTTAATACAAAACACAGTTTAATATATTACTAAATAATTAACTATATTTTTTATACGGCAACACAAAAACTAAAACTAAACAAACGGATAAACGGACCGTAGATAAATCACATGGATCAAACAAGGATTGTGTCGACAACAGAACAGAGTAGATAAACGCGATTTCCCAACTTGACAACTATATATATGCAGCTCTTATCCTTAAAAGAGCACATATGTTTGGTGATTGTGACGTTCCTTGCATGATCTCTTTGTTTCATCAACAATGGAGGGCTCGGAGATTTGTTTCCTCGAAGCACCTTCTTCCTATCCATGTCTCTATCTTTACTCGCAGAGACGGCCCGCTGTCACACCTATCAATCCTTGAGAGGATGGAGATGCTAAATGGAAGGCCACAAATTATTTCCCTTTTTTAAATTCTTATTTTCCAGGCTCAAAGAGGAGTGCTAGCTTACACAAAATATCTATCTTACTGAAATGTTATTCGTACCTATCTTACAAAAATAGTAAAATGTTATTTATTGTAGTAGTTTTTTTTTCTTACTAGTATTTCTTATTTGATTTTTTTTTTAAAACCTATGTTTTTTCTAGTTGTTTTTTATAAAATTATATTGGTCATGTAACCTATTTTATGAGTTTAGGAAGTGCATTCGAGTTGACTTGAGTTATTTTTTGTTTTTTTTTTTAATTATTTTTTTAATTTAATCATTTAATATTGAAGTTAATTGAGAATTATCCGAATTGTTTTTATATCTAAAGTTAACTCGGTCCTATTAGGTTGTAAAATATAGTTGTTTATCAAATATATTAAAATACAATTGGCTCTTCTTAATAATCTTTTATCATTGGAGTGCTCACAAGCGAAAATGTCATATTTACATTATTTAAAAAATCTTATTACAAATTTAGCTCTTTTAAATAAAATCTCTTGTCGGAGAAGCTTTTTAAAACAATTTTGTTTGTTGGAAAATAATTTTTAAAAAATAAAAAGAAATAATAATTAAAAAATCAGAATTAAAGTTGATATAAAAAATCAAATTTTAAGAGATAAAATTAAATAAAAATACTTTAAAACAAAATATATAAAAATCAAAAGATTGAAAATTAAATATGATATAATTAATAAAAAAGATATTTTAAATTTTTTTATAATTTCTGAAAAATATTTTCTGTTTAAAATAAAAATATTTTTCTATAATTAAGCTAAATTTTCTTTAATTGAAAAATTTTCTGTTTATTAATTTTTTAAAAAAAAGTTAATTTCAAAAAAACTATTTTTCATTAAACGAGGCGTATATGCAAGAAGAGGGAGATAGAAAATAATATCAAATCCTATTCATAAAAAAATAAAAATTAAAAAGAACTCTGTCGAGTTGCTCATGTATGTTTTCTCTGATTCCTTTTGTTTTACATATTGTTTGAAATACTCTATAATCCATACTGTAGCAATTTACATTTTGAATCTGTCAATATGATTTAGAGCAGGGTGTTTGAATGTAGGGTTTTAAAGCATGATATTTAGGGTTTTGCTTTGAGTTCTGTTTGTGGGGCTGTAATCAGTTTTCACGTATTATTGTTTTTTTAATATAAATATTTTGATAGCCATCTTTTTAGGTAGAGAATTTCGGGTTTAACTTGCTAGTCAGAGAACGCTGTAGGAAAGCACAATGTAGGAATGCCGAGGCGATGGATCAATTCTGGAACTTACCAGATCCCATTATTCATCACATTTTCTCTTTCCTTGAGATGGATGACATAGCTCGAATTGGTGTGGTATCAAAAAGATTTAGACAGATGTTTGTTTCTGGCCCATATCTGAGGTTTGTATCAAAATGTTTCTATGATGGTCCCCGAATTCGTGCAATCAATTTATTGATCCTGATTCCTGTGGATGGGTTGCTGAGCCAGCGAAATGGGATGGCGATACAGTGTCTTTGCCTGGACTGGTATTGCCGCAACAATAACTGTGATGCAGATGTAAATCTTATTGACAAATGGATCCGTGTTGCAGTGAATTGTCGAGTTCAGGAGATTGACCTTGAGGTTGGTCTCTTTGAGTCGGAGGAAAAGCCAATCTGCGAGTTGCCGCAGTGTATGTATAGTTCTGAAACTTTTAGAGTCCTTGACTTAGATCTGTATTACAAGTGTGTCAAAGAGCCTGCGGGGGTTTTTGTTTCTCTTGAGGAACTCTCCCTGACTCCAGTGGTAGGTTCTGATACTGAAGATGTTTTAAAAAAGTTGATTTCAACTGCCTGCCCATCACTTATAAGGTTGAGTCTTTCCGATTTAAAAGACAGACAAAATTAGTATCAATCATCCATGTCTTGAAGAATTAACGTTACTTGATCTCCCATATAATCTCTCGGAGATTCGCATCTCAACTGAGAGGCTTCAGAAGTTATTCTTGGACTTGAATTCCTTGTCTCCTGTATACAACTGCACAATGAAAATTAATGCCCCTAATCTCTAAGAGTTGGAGTGGACAGCATGGTCTGCAAATAACGTTTACCTGAGTCAGTTCAAAGTTCTGAACCATGCTACTCTGAATATTGATACTTTAAATGACCATATTGATGTGGTAACTATTCGCGATCATATAAGTGAGCTTTGCCAGGGTGTGTGCTGTACAAGAGTGTCAGAGCTAAAGAGTGTGTTCTTAAGGTACTCAACACTCTTTCCTAATGCTTAGATTGAACCTTAATTGTTTCATGAAAAGATGAGTGGAAACTTGAATGTTGACTAATGTTTACTTATGTTGCAGACTCGGTTCATTCACAATTATTGCTCACTTGTGCTCGACAACCTTCAGCACTCTGTCATTAATGTGAATAGTTGTCTGAAGGACTATCACTTTCTAGTTTTAGCTTACATTCTCTGAAGATCACCTAATTTAGAGACTCTATCCCTCGTGTAGTGAAAATGCAATGCAACCTAAGTATGCTATGGTGGGTAGTTGAGAAATTATTAGAACTTCCCTTTCCATGCTGGCTACACATTCCTTTACCTCATCATTTCAATATTTCTTTTTCAGACATTGAAGTTTTGGATATCCAAGTTCTGTAAACAGCACGAAGGATTTCGTAACCTAATTGGTCATCAACTGCAAGCTATAAAAATAAAGTTGAAGGGAAAAGGTCATCAGGTTGTTGCAGTGGAAAATCTGCTTCAGATTTTAAAAGGTTTGAAAAAGATGACCATCATCTGCTCAAAAGCAAACCTAAGCTAATTGTCGAAGATTGGATTATGTGAATCCAGGAAAGCTTCTCTACCGCTCGGATTGAGTTTAGTTGACAAAGAATTTCATATTGAAGAACACCACAGGATTGATTCCGTCACAGATTGAATTTAGCCAAGAAACAACATTATTTTGAAGATTCAGAAGATGAATGGATTTAGTGAGCGATGCAGGTTTCCATTTACTAGCCTTTTGGTCTTTTTTGATTGCTGTTTTTTTTAAAGTAAAGGTACAATGTCATTATTGTTTGAGGTCAATTTGATGATGCATTCTCCTTTCCTTGAGTGAATAATTTCATGATAGTTAGAATTATTCATGACTTTACTCCACATGAGTATCGATTTATAAGCGTGAGGGAAAGCCTCACCTTTTAAGCTTGCTTTTGAGAAAGAGATAGGTCCAATACCACCTATCAATGGGTATGAGCGCCAGGTTTACCAACAAATCTAGATCCTATAGTCTAGGAGAGAAAGGAGTCATCTTAGCTCCGATCCAAGGCTCGAGGATACTATTGGAGTTGTCTCCCTTTCGGCCGTGAAAGAGGCTGGCGGTCAATTTACAAGTGCGAAAGAAAACCTCACATCTCAAGATAGCTTTTGAGGGAAAGACACATGTCCAGGACCACCTATTAAGGAAAATCAATGGCCTTTTCAAGTTAGCTGCTCATCTTCCATGTTTGTATAGCTATGAAAAGGGACCCTCTTCTTCTTTTTGTAATCTCTTGAATTTGGTTAGTTGGGTTCTCTCACTTGAATGTTTGTTTGACCTGAGCATCGCAAAAGAGCTTCTGATGGCAATCCTGGTTATCCAGGAGTCGGCAGTGATGATGATGCCAGGAATCTGAGGCGGCCATGCGGGTTGGCTATAGATGTTCAAGCCACCCGCAAAACAAGGAAGTCCTCCTCCTTGTTTCTGTGTGAGAGCAGCCTCGGTGGTGTTGATGAAAAAATGCGATTGTGTAGTGGTAATTAACTAATTATAGTTTAAGTATGTGTATTTGTGGTTAATTTAAATAAGATATGGAAGATAGACACCCCCACAATCCCTCAACTTTGTTGCCCTTGCCAGGGACACCAAATTTCCTTGTTCCATGCCACGAATTAAGAGTTCTGCTGCGGCTAGCTAGGGCCATGTGTTCGGTGTCGCTCCATAACCACCACCCACCCCCCCACCCCCCCTGATGATCTGTTCTTATCGCTTTTAATTCTTGCTAGCAGTTGAAAAGATTGGTTATGGCCAAGTGATCTTGAGCCGTCTCCTTTTTTTGACTAAATTTATTAGATTATCTACTCAGATTTTATGATAATAATTACAAATATAATAAAAAAATTTCTACTTGAAACTTGAGATCTATTTTAAAATGAGTTTTTTTTAAAAATAAAATAAGAATTAATTCAAAATGATTTGATCAACTAGGCTCCGTTTGTTTGCAGGAAAGTGATTTTTTTTGGAAAGTGAATTCCGGGGAAAGTGAATTTCAGGAAAGTATTTTCCGATATTTGGCAGTGTTATAGAAAATAAACTGAAAAACACTTTCTAGTGTTTGGTTGTGTTATGGAAAATGAACTGGAAAATAATTTATTAATGAATTAATTTTTTTTTCAAGTTTATCTAATATATATAAAATATTTAATATAAAATATTTAATCACTTACAATAAAAAAAATGAAATCTAAAAAGTATTTATAATGATGAATTTTTTTTATTATATCCTATATTCATACATAGCTTATTAAAATAATGAAGAATAAATCTTACAAATTAAAAAGTTGAATGAGAATGAAATTGAAAAAAAAATATATAATTTCATAAATTATCTCAAATAAAATAAATAATAATCAAAATAATAGAGATTAAATCTAAAAAATTAAAAAAAATGAAAGATGAAGAAATTAAAGAAATAATAATCAACATTTCATAAATTATTTCAAATAAAATAAGTAACAATCAAAAGAATGAGGACCAAATTTGATAGATAAAAATTTCAATAAAAATATGATAAGGAAAAACAAATATCAATTATAAAAATAAGGAACCAAAGTTAATATAAAATAAAATTTTAAAAGATGAAATTGAAAAATAAATATTCAAAACAAAATATATATACCAATCAAAAGTTTGAGGATTAAATTTAATATAATCAGCAAATAATAACATTTCTATATTTTTCACAACTTCCGAAAGTGTTTTCCCCCCTAAAATTTTTCAGGAAAACACTTTCCTGAAAACCAAACCAAATTTTCTTTTTACTGGAAAGTGTTTTCCATTGACCAACTTTCCTACTGGCAAACAAACACAAGAAAGTTTGGAAAGTGATTTTCCGGAAACCACTTTCCGGAAAATAAACACAGCTAAAGAAAAAACACTTTCCTGAAAACCAAGTCAAATTTTTCTTTGACTGGAAAGTGTTTTTCGTTGACCGGAAAGTATTTTCCGTTGACTAGAAAGTGTTTTCTGTTGACCAACTTTTCTAATGACAAACAAACACAGGAAAATTTGGAAAATGGTTTCCCGAAAACTACTTTCTGGGAAACAAACATGGTGGAATTTAGTCAAAATTTAATTTGAGTTTTTTCAAAAACAATTTTATTTTAATTAATTATTATCAATCCCATCAATCTATAAGTGCTACCCAGATTCAATAGCTTTGGTTTTGAAGGAATTAAATTATACTAAATAATTTAGTTTGAAACAGGATGAGACTAAGACTTGATTGAATTTACCGCTAATAAAAAAATTAGCCGAGGCACTAGGACAAGGAGAGCCCGCAACATTCTCCATTTTCTTACTCAAGCAAATGTTTGGACCATTGAGTCACGCATGAAATGCCGGATTCCATGACTAATGAAAACCGGCATTAATTTTTAAAAAACATTGATTTTTTTTTTTTTGGATTTAACTCCCATGCATGTTTTCAACTAAATAAAATAGAATACGATTTTCTAAATAGAATAAACTCTATGTTTTACTATCAAAATTTAGAATTATTTGAATTGAGGTATTCATAATCTACAAAAGCTATTTTTCTTTAAATAAAATCTTAAAGACATGTACACCTCTTAAAGTTAATTAAGTTAAATATTTGAAGCTTTAATTTTCTTTTTAAAGGTGATTCATTATGTTGAATCTAAACCAACTTTCAAAAAATAAAATAAAAAAAAGAATGTTTATTATAAAAAAAGAGATAAATATGGAATTTACCGTTACTTACAAAATCCATGATTCATACGAAGACCAAGATTCGGGCCGTAAGGGAGATCTTGACGCGCGAAACCCGCTCAATCATGCTAAAATGCGCACCTCGTCAACCCTCCCTTCCTTTTTCTACCCTTTATGCTGCAGATCAGAGTCCCTCATCTTGTCTTGTGATTGCTTCAATTCTACTTCTTATTCTTCTACTTCTCAACTCCGTTTCACGTCGCAGCCAGAAAGTGAAACATTATTGGTAAAAGAGAGTTAGGTAGCATAGATAAATAGTTCTTTTTAGCTAGAGAGAGATTCATGGAGGATGGAAAGTTTCAAAATGGAGGTGGGTTAGGTGTTAAAGTGATGACTGATGAGCAAATGGAGATGCTGAGGAAACAAATTTCTGTTTATGCCACTATCTGTGAGCAGCTTGTTGAGATGCACAAGGGTCTTTCTGCCCACCAGGATTTTGCTGGTTTGTTTCTTCTCTCCTTTAAAGGGTTTGCTGTGCATGTTATAATCTTTTGTTTTGTGTATCTATGAACTGAATCAATGGGGGAATTCAGTAGATTTTGAAAGTTATTGGATATGGAGAGCTATGTTACTTTACCTTTTGGATTACTCATTCGATTTGCCCTCTTTATAGCACTGTTGGCCATTTCTGTCTCTCAAAATTTCACTTGCCAATTGTTGATCACTTCCACCAGCTAAAGAACCCTAAACAGTATTGGTTTTGATGGAACTTGTATTGCTGAATGTTCTTTAATTGAAGCTGTCTTGTTCTAGCTTTATCATGGGGGAAAGTTATGCTGAGATAATTCTTTACCTAGCCATTTATTGTCTATGTAATTTGTTCTTGACTAATCGTCCTATTAATTTCTTAATAAGCATGTCTTTTACTTAGTTTGGTTGAGGTAAATCTTCGATGTTTTGCTTCTGATTTAGGCATGCGACTTGGGAATCCATACTTTTGCGATCCATTACTGTCATCTTCTGTCCACAAGATAGGGTCGAGGCAGCGGTGGACTCCAAAACCAGCGCAACTTGAAATCCTTGAGCAGATTTTCAAACAATGCAATGCGACTCCAGGCAGGCAGAAGATCAAAGATATAACCAAGGAACTTGCACAACATGGCCAGATTTCTGAAACAAATGTCTATAATTGGTTCCAAAATAGGAGAGCTCGTTCAAAAAGAAAGCAATCAGCTGTACTACCAAACAGTGGAGAATCTGAAGTAGAGACAGAAATTGAGTCTTTTAAAGAGAAGAAGACCAAGCCAGAAGACAGCCAACCTGATGAAGATGCTACCCCAGTGTCCGACCACATGTACTTACATAGTCCAGACATAGGTAATGAAAATTTTTTGTCCTTAATTTTCGTAATATTCATGCATTGAGAGTTCTATTCAGCACTTGAGCTATTTTGGACAGCCTTATTTCCGTAACCAGCTTTGATAAGCATGCACTGCGATTTTCGATCAATCCAGTTTTCTTAAGCTATTGGTTTATGAATGCAGGAATAGATCAGTTGGTTGGGAAAATGGAATCCCCGGGGAGCTGTATTCCTTACTGGCAGCTGGAGCAATATGACTTGTTTGGATGATGTCTCCTCCAGAATTGCAGAGATGCTCTAGTAGAAGCTTGTCGAGTTTAAGGATGATGATTGATGACAATATAATAGAAAACGTTTATACAGTCAGACATAACATGGTGAGCAGTTTGGTACGCGAAAAACTTATATTCGCAATGGTTATTAAGGGCTAGGTCTATTGTTGTGGCATACATTTTACTTGATTGGGTCATTATGATTCTATAGTGCCCAGACTATATGCATCTTGTGCAAAAATCGACTGATCTAATAGGATCTGAGGCTTATGATAGCTGCTATTATAAATCTAAATGACATGTATCTTCTATTTCTAGCAAGGCTATTGGGAGGAGATTACTTACTATTAGTTGTTACCTTGGTTCCAATAGCGGATATGATTCTAGGCTGTCATATGTACAGAGAATTTCTCAGCTATAGCATGTCTACGATGAACTCTTGCTGAGGGAAACTGTGACTTGTATTACTCGAAAGTGACATGCAGGGATGCGAAGTTTTACAAAGTGATCAGCTTCGTCTTTTTCATTGCTAAAAGCTACAAAGACCAAGCCAGCATAAATATTTTCAGCCACCCACAACCTGTTGTGTATCCAGTCTTCCACCGAAAATATACAAATGCTGATCACGAGTTATCAATCCACACTGGATAAACTTTCTATAACCAAAATAACAAAGTGTCCTCCCCTGCAAAATCAATTGTTTTGGATTCCAAGGTCGACATCCTCTGTAGACTGGATGCTGACGGTCATGAAGTTGACAGTCGAGTTACATGATCGATGCAGCAGCTGGGAAGTCAAACTCAGAATCCGGTTATCGTCACCAGGCACTTAATTTACGATGATCCATACTATAACCCCGAGATACACATTTCTGGGAGAGGATAGAACCCGCACTAGACCCTCAAAGATTTTCATGGCATGTAGAGCCATGTGATAGATTGTATGTTCAAGGAGGAACTTAGGATGTCCAATACTAGGTCAACATTAACCTTTCGTGTTAGAAAGCAGGCCTCCTTTCTGTAGTCTGAACAGCAGGCAACAGAAATGAGATTCAGATATGAAAGTTTTCCACAGATAAAGGACAATGTGCCCAAAGCTCGAAGCATTTCTAAATCACACACCTATGACTTTGTAGTCCTCCAGCCTCCGGGATTCTGCTATGGGGGAATATATGAATCTATCAAGGGAACTCGAGATTGCAGTTTTATCCATGCCTGAGCAGGTAACTGTCAACAGATCCTGCAACCATGTTAAGAAACATTATTCAACTGCTAAGAGAGAACAATGAACATAAACACACCTATCATGTTTTTTGTGATACCAATGTTTTCTTTTAGTAGCACATGAGGCCATAACGCATACTGGTAGCTAGTCAAATTACTAGCAAAGATAACAACATTACGAAATAGCAGGCTCGTCATTTACCTTGAACCTATATAAGAATCACATTCCAGGTCAATGATTTCTTAACAACTTACCATGGAAGCTTGTACTTCAACTTCATCTTGGGACTTAAGTTTTGTAGCAGCAGCTTCACACTTTGTCAAAGAGACTGTTTTATCGCCATACTGATCAAACTTTCTCAATTTTGGACTTTTGTTTCTTGGGTGCCCTTTGATTTGATCCTTTGGGGAGAGACTTTTCTCCTTGTTAGCATGCGAATTCGGCAAGAGATCCGCCATATTCTTGCCAACCTTCTCCTGCAAAAAAGTCGAGGCAGAGGCCATAATATCTGCTGATTAGACCATGGAAAGAAGAAAGACAGAATTACTTCATTAAAAGCAAAACACGTGAAGATAAACAGAAGACCTTGGCATTCCTAAAAAGGGATCTTGATCCTTCATGCATAGCATTATCCAGGCTAATTGATCAAATAGATTTCTTGTCATACTGTATGAAAAGGAAACTATACAGAAGCTGTAAAAGCTTCTCGTTTCAGTGGAATCTGTTTAGTCACAATCTGCTACTTCTATGGACTCTAAAATGGTGGGAGTTCTTGCTGTAACTCGTCCTCTGATACAGCTCTTGACACTCACATTCCTGTCGAGGCAGGATGGATCTTTTCTTGCATGGGGTGCTAAAACTTCTTTAAATTGCCAACTTGCCATATATTTTGTAATAATAATTGGCGAAGTAGCTTGCGAGCAATGTAAGTGTTGGATAATAAGTTAATCATGATTTTAGTAATTTAGTTTATTTTTCCATAAGATGGACAAAGATTGATGCACAATACTCGTAATATATATATATATATATATATATATATATATATATATATAATACAATAAAATTTAAAAAGAACCTCTAAGAATAAATATGCCATGGAAAACATAAATTTAGAACCCTTTCTTAGAATCTAATGAGTCTTCTTATTATTTTATTGAGGGATGGCTCAAAATGTCCCTTTTTTTTTCCTGATAGTATTTTACTTTCATTTATTAAAGAAAAAATATATCTCTAACTTTCTAAAAAAAAAAAATAGATTTAGTTTTTAGTTAAACCCAAGTATATTAGATTTATTAGTTATTAGATTTTTAAATTTAAATATATTGGGTTATTTTCCATCCTTTGATTTCTTTAAATAATTTTTTTTTAAAAGTAAAAATAAAAGTAAAACTCGTTTATCCTTCGCTAATAAAAAAAAAGATAAGTAAATATTTAATTTTTTCTACAATACAATAACTACAAAAGACAAACGAATTAAATTATTTTACAATACAATAACTAATTCAGGAAGTAGTTTTGTAGGGAGACAAAAAACCTTTTCTTTTCCTTATCAAAGATTAAAAGTTTTTTACAAAATAGGATTTTAGCATTGTTATTAAATATCAAATATGGTTTGAAACAACTGTCGTACTAAACTTGATTTAAATGTTTAATTTAAATTATTTTTTATTAATTCTGTTAAATTTAAGTGACTTTTATTTAATCAAATTTAATTCAAAATCAGTTGGGTTAAAATTAATAAATTAAAAAAATCAAAATAGCTTCATTGACTCGATAATCCAAATCATTTTCTAGATTAGACACCAAATTGTGTCCGACAATTATGGATTTTAGACGTTCACATTGATTATTAGAGCAAAAACCCGGAATCACCTGACCCGAAAACCGGCCATAAATTGGGCTAAATTGAAAACACCAATTCCTGAATACGGTACATTTGTTAATTTTAAGAAGAAAAGCGGGGCGAATTCATAAAACTAAGCAATTTCTCTTTGTTTTTCTTCCAACACCAAACCTATCCTTTAGCTTGCTTTCTTGTCGATTTGGGAACATAAATTTTGCCAAAAAAGCTCTCCTCTTCCTCTTAATTAATTAAATTCCCCAATTCAATTCCAAACTCCAATAAACTCCCAATTGCTCTCCTCGATACAACCACCAGGATTTATAATTGTTTTTTTTTTTTGTACTTTACGTCCTTTCTTCTTCAATTCAATTCATGTGATCTACTAAATCGGGCGAGGAAATAGAAATGGCGGTGCCAAACATGGATGTATTCGAAGCTTACTTCAAGAGAGCTGATTTGGATGGAGATGGAAGTATTAGTGGAGCTGAAGGTTTTTCTTTCTTTCAAGGATCCAATTTGCCCAAACAAGTCCTTGCTCAGGTCATCTCTCCCTCCCTTTCTCCCTCTATATTCTGTTGATTTTTTATTAAACTTCAGAATTTGAATTATTATTAGTGAATGCCTTATGTTCTGTGGAATCGAAATTATGTTTAAGTTATTTGTTAATTAGATGCCTTATAGTGAAAAAGTTTATTTCTTTATAAAAATTTGATTAAATTGGGTCACAGCTTTTTTTTTTTTTTGGAATATTATATGTGAGGATTTGTTATATTTAATTGGAGATTATTGGTGTTTTTTTTTTTTCTTTTTTTGATGTGGGTGCAGATATGGATGCATGCTGATCAGAGTCGTAGTGGCTTCCTTGGCCGGCCGGAATTTTTTAATGCTCTTAGACTTGTAACTGTTGCACAGAGTAAGCGAGATTTGACACCGGATATTGTCAAGGCGGCATTATATGGGCCAGCTGCAGCTAAAATCCCACCACCGCAAATTAATCTTCATGCCACAGCGGGGCCTCAAATGGCTGTGGCTTCAACTGCCCTGCAGATGGGTGCTGGTGCCCCAACAGCATCTCAAGGTTTTGGCTTTAGAGGACCAGGAGTTCAAACGGCTGTGCCTCAAATGGTTGCTTCATCTGCCCCACAGATGGGTGCTTTTGCTCCGACAGCGTTGCAAAGTCCTGGATTTAGAGGACCAGGAGTTCCAAGTGCTAGTATGAACCCACAATACTTTCCACAGCAAAGTCAGACAATGAGACCACTTCAGGGTGTCCCTCTTGGAACTGCTTCCCGTCCACCTCAGGGTATGCTTTCCAGTAATCTTGGGGGTCCATCATCAGTAATGCCTACTGGAACTGCTTCTCGTCCACCTCAATTCATGTCTGGTGGTACTGTTGGCTCCACTCCTGGTGTATCAAACCCGAACATCTCAAATGATTGGCTCGGTGGAAGGACTAGTGGAGCTCCACCTGGACCTGGAGGTGTCCAGCCATCTACATTGACCACTACTCAGCCACGACCTCTAAGCTCACTTTCCTCCCAGCCCACTGCTAATGATTCTAAAGTCCCGGTTGTTTCTGGAAATGGGTTTGCCTCTAATTTGTTTTTTGGTAGTGATGTATTTCCTGCAACTGCTGCTGCAACAAAACAGGAACCCTCGCTGCTGTCTGCTACTGGTGGTGCACAACCTCCGGTTAAGTCCGGCTCACTTGATTCACTGTTGAAAGCTGTTAGCACACCATACTCATCTTCCAGTGTCCCAGTTTCTAGCGGCACCTGGGCCCAGGGCCCAGTTAAGTCCAGTTCATTTAATTCGCTTCAGAGTGCTTTTGCAATGCAACCTCTAGGCGGCCAGCCTCAGCGGACCCAATCATTACTGAGCTCCGGCCCACATGTTTCAGCTTCAAGTTCTGCCTCAATTGTGTCACCTGGCGTTTCAGCTGGAGCTGGAAATTCTTCTGATAACTCACAGCTTTCATGGCCAAAGATGAAACCAGCAGACATTCAAAATTATACTAAAGTTTTTATGGAAGTAGATACTGACAGAGATGGAAGAATCACTGGTGAGCAGGCACGGAATCTTTTTCTGAGCTGGAGGTTACCAAGAGGTAATGGATTTTCATTTTCCACATGGCAATGGACTCTCTGTGGATTAAGCATTATAAAGTGTTCATTGCAAATTAACCATATTGTTTAGGATCCTTCCAATGGGGGGAGTCAAATTGCCAATGGGACATTATTTTAGGATATGTTTTTTCTAGACTTGTTAATTTGATTTAGGTTTTTAGACTGTATAGTTTCATTGGTGCAGTGTAATGCTTTGTAAGCTATTGCCTGAAAACCTTGTCTGACATTGATTTGGGATGATAGTTTCTCCAGGCTGTACAATTGATTTTGGATATGATTGAGATGAATCTTCAATGTTATATGTGTATTGCTGCATAAGAACCTTGTGCAGATCTCCTTTTCTGTTGTGATTGTTTAAGCTTATTAAGTCTTTATCTTCCTCTTGCAGAGATTTTAAAGCAGGTCTGGGATTTATCTGATCAAGATAGTGATAGCATGCTTTCTTTGAGGGAATTCTGCTTTGCCCTTTATTTGATGGAGAGGCACAGGGAAGGCCGTCCTCTTCCAGCAGCACTTCCAAATAATGTCATGTATGATGAGACCTTGTTGTCAATGACAGGTCAACCCAAAGTTGCTTATGGAAATGCTGCGTGGGATCCCAGTCCTGGTATGGGTTACAATTTCTTCAAAAATGTCTTTTATTTCTCATTCTTTCCTTTCTTGTGGATGTGATTTTCTTGATGTTCCCATTCTTCTTATGATTAGGTTTTGGACAGCAGCTGGGGATGGGTGCCCGACCTATGGCTCCTATCCTTGGTATGAGGCCACCAGTTCCAGTAAATTCCCCCCAGCCTGATGCTGCAATGGCCAGCAATCAGCAGATGTCAGGAGCGCCAGTCTTGGAGGATTCCTTTTTAAACCAACATGAAGGTGGAGAGCAGAATTCAGCAAACTCAATGACTCAAGATGGAACAGCCTCAGAGAAAAAGGCATCATGCTCTGCTCTTTTGATTCACACACCAAAATATTGTTTGAATTGGATACTTTTTTCTTTTGGATTTTGCTCGAACCCTTTTAACTTCCCAAACCACAGCAGAAGGAATTTCTATCTTAGTCTGAACTGTAACATTTGGATGTCAAGACCTAAAAGAATAACACTTTGATTTGGTCCAGAAAAATAAATTTTCCATTGCTTTTAATCCAATTTGCTAATTGTTTGGTCATAGTTTTTCATCTAATTCCATCTGTTTAGTTGTCATCTTTTTTTCCGATGTTATTTTGCTCGTCATATTTTTCCTGTACCTGAGGAGACACATATTTTTGAGATTCATTATGAAAGTTCAATGAATATTTTAATATTTGGTGCAGATTGATGAAGCAGAGAAGCTGATTTTGGACTTCAAGGAGAAGATTGAGTTTTACCGTTCTAAAATGCAGGATCTTGTGAGTAGCTGCTGTTCTCAATCCCCCCCCCCCTCCCTCTTCTTTTTGTTTTTGGTTTTCTTTTCATCGATACCCAACTTTTGCCAATATTTAATGCATGGAAATCAAATATGTGATGAAAATCTCAAGTCTTAAAAAAAGGGTAGTTTCAGACCTGGCCCGATGCTCATTGACTTTTTATGTGGTGTTTGGTGACATGGTAGTGTGCTGGGTGGAAAGGAGTTCAGTGATAATGAGACAACAAGATCTAGGTTGAATATCAACAAGAATCTGGTGCTGCTTGCTTGCTTCAATGACCATTTAAGATCGTTATTTATCATTGGAGAATGTAGAGTAATTACAGAAGTAGTTCAAACAGACGCTCTTGACCGAAAAATTGTCTTCAATGAATGTTATTCCTTAAGATATTTCAGTTCATGTTATTTTCTTCCCCTTGATCATCAACGATTTTAATATGTCCACTGTGCAGTATGTCTGTTGATAAATAAACAATTAGGATCCAATCAGTTTGTCATCCTTTCTGAAAAATATAGCATCTTAATGGATTTGTTTTTAAATTACCCTTCTCATTTTTTTTGTCTTTCTTTCTTGTTGTGTATGCCAGGTTCTATATAAAAGCAGATGTGATAATAGGCTAAATGAAATCACAGAAAGGGCTTTGGCTGACACACGAGAGGTATTCTTTGAAATATAAAGAATCTGGTCTCTATCGTTCATAACAATGTGACTTCTATGGTGTTCTATATTTACTAATTACATAACAGGCAGAGTTGCTGGGTAAGAAATACGAAGAGAAGTACAAGCAAGTTGCAGAAGTGGCATCTAAATTAACAATTGAAGAGGCAACATTTCGTGACATTCAGGTAAGAACTGTACTTTTTTTGAGTAGGGATGAGCCGGGTATTGTTCCCTCTCTGTAAGCCTTTTGGAATGTCAATACTTCATTGACAAGCCCTCTCCCTTCTCTCTTTATATGCGTAGAAACATGTAGTTCTACAAACAGCACATACACATGTATGCACGAGTTACTGAACTGATTTCACCAAAGCTAATTTTAAACAAGTGGATTTTATGCACTTTCTGCCTCATTACCTGGCCAAAGTGGACAGTTCATGACTTCATATTGTAACATGGATTCTTGTTCTTTTCTTCCAAGAAGTGGTTCTTATTAGATGCATCATCACATGGTTTCCAAGCACTTCACTTCCTTTTCTCCTCCTCTTTTTTTTTCTCAACAATGGCTGTAGTCTTTTTATCTAGCATGTTTAGATTTTAGACAGAGTTTTTCCTGGATGTGAGAAGTCAACAACAATAAATGTGTTGTGCCCATTTAAGTGGTGGCATTCAGTTTCCTAATTGCTTACCATTTGAAACCATGGAGCTTGTCTGGTCTTATAACAGTAAAATGCTAGTGTATGAAATTGTATCCCGTGATAAATTTTCTCCTGTGTAACATTTAGGAGAGAAAGCTGGAGTTGCATCAAGGAATAACTAACATGGAACAAGGTGGCAGTGCAGATGGTATTCTTCAGGTAAATTGTAACAATCTTACTGTGGTGTGTCATTGGAGATTTTATCCAACACTCATCCTTTGGTGCTATTTATAGGTTCGTGCTGATCGTATACAATCAGACCTTGATGAGCTATTAAGGGCTTTAATTCAACGCTGCAAGAAACATGAACTCACTGTTAAGTCAACTGCAGTGATTGAGCTTCCTTTTGGTACCGTTACTCCTCTTTATTTTCTGCCATAGTGCCTGCTTTTTGCTTCTGAGCTCTTAAAATAGCAGTCATGCTGTGCTTTACATTTCATCAAGCCCTTCCCTTCCCAACTCAAAGAAAAGAGTTTGCTGCTTGATGTGTTTTTGAAAAGCAAAAGCAGGCTAGCTCTTTCTTAAATAATGTAATAACAGATGCGTGTTGAATTCTATTCCTTAAGAATACCCTGTTTGGATCCAATTCTTGGAGAAAATTTTCGATTAACAAGATCAATGATGCACTTATTTTTATGTGGCACATTGTAGGATTTTTCAAGTTGTTTATTGTTCAATGTGTGGAATGTTTTTGTTGTATTTGGTTTTTCATCAACTTCTGAATGAATTAGTTCCTGTTATGGTTCCTTTCATTGTTTATTTATTTATTTTTGCTATTCTCAAGGCTGGCAACCAGGAATTCAAGAGGATGCTGCTACTTGGGATGAAGATTGGGACAAGTTTGAAGATGAAGGTATGCTTTACCTCCCTAATGTGGAACTATTTATCACAGCTTATGCTTCATTTCTCCTTTTACATCTCAAATAAATTGCATGAACTGAGTGGATTTTTCTCATGAATATTGAACACATTTAGTAGGAATTTATTTGGGCAACATATCATTTCCACTTTCAGGGTTTTCCAACGAGCTCACTGTTGATGTGAAAAGTGCTCCTGGTCAAAAGGAGAGAGCATCTGTAGATGATAGTTTAACCCCTGATTCATTATCAAATGGTGATGGGAGGTCAGGGATTTTCACTGGCAAACATGTACTTGAGAGTGAATCTGCTTATAACCACAGTGAAGATGAAATGGCAAGAAGCCCTCAAGGCAGTCCAGCTGGAAGGTCTGCGTCAGAAAGTCCATCTCAAGACTTTTCTGATGTTTTTGCCAAGAGTACTGAAGCAGATATAGATACACATAGGTACAGCCATCGATTTGTTTCTATGTTTTTGACCTATATGCTCTTACTTTAATGCCGATTGTTGGCCTACTTCATGATGATAATGAAATTTTTATATTTCCGGCAATAGAAGTTTCGAAGAATCAATTTGGGGTGCTTTTGACACAAATGATGATATGGACTCAGTCTGGGGATTTAACCCTGCAGGCAACAAGGTGAGTCCAAAATTCCTGAATCACTCTTTATTCTTCTGCAATTGACCATGGATACATGTTGGATATCCAAATCTGTAGCTTACTGAAGAACATTCTATGCAGTTATTACTTCTTTATAGATCACTTTATCCAACTTGTACCTGATATTGATTTAACCCACACAACCATGATTGTTGTAATGCTCTTATGATTTAAGGCATGCTCTTGTAATTACCATCATGTTTGCATGTAGGGTGCATACCTTAGCCCATGCCACTATCCTTAGGTTTCCATGTTTTCAGACATAGGTCTCTGGTGGAAGTGAACCTATTGGCCAATCCACAGGTTTTAGCATCCAATGAGATATGAGATATCTAGATGCTTATTTGTTGTCGATGTAGTCATTTGAGCTTTGTGATATATGCCATGTGCTATTAGAGAGCTTGTGCTGAAACCATTAAATTAGGGAAGCTTAATAATTTGGTTAGAAGAAAGCCAAACTGTGAGGTTTTTTTTTTTTTTAGTTTTAGTATCTCTAACCTTACCCTTAAATTATGAACATATTTCATCCTTGATTTCCCATTTCAGTAAACTCATATTGCTATTTGTTATCTGTGATTGTATTTTTTTCCCGAGCTTCCTATTAGTATCGCAGCTTATTGGTTTGATATTGTATCAAGCCACTAGGTTGTCAGTTTGGTATCTTGCAAATATTAATTCACATGCACTGTCATATAGCAGGTATCATTGGAGAACGAGGGAGATTTCTTTGGATCTGATGATTTTGGTCTAAAGCCTATAAGAACGGGATCCACATCCCCTGCAAATACTATTCAGAAAAATAGTATATTTTTTGAAGAATCTGTTGCAGGCTCCCCAATGTCAAGATTTAGCAACTCTCCAAGGTACAGTGAAGCAGGGGATCATTTTGACAATTACTCGAGATTTGATTCCTTTCCTTCAGCATGACCGAAGGTGGGTTTTCACCACAAGAAAAGCTTACAAGGTTCTACTCCATAAACAGCTCGAAAGATTTTGGCCATAGTCGTGCATTCTCTTCATTCGATGACTCAGATCCATTTGGCTTCAGTGGCACCTTTAAGGTTTCATCAGACAATCAAACTCCCAAAAAAAGTTCTGACAATTGGAGTTCTTTCTAGCGGTATTGGTCTCTCTCTCTCTCCCTTGTAAAATTTCTTTATTTTGTTTAGGGTTTTTTCACCGGTGTCAATTTTTTGTTTGTGCTGTATAGAATGTGTTGTAAAGTTATTCATTATGGCCTTGCTTCATTTTTGTGCTGAGGTATAAAAAAGACATGCTACCGTTTCTGGGGCATCCAGATCGAAATATAACGCTCTTGTTCTTTTGAGTGACAAATTCTTGAGACCAATAAAAACTGGGCAGTATGAGAAAAAAATGGTGGTGAAATTTCAATGTTCTTTCCTCTTTTTCATCAAGTCAAATGTTTCATACTGCGTTTTACTTGATGTTGCTTCAACGTGACATTTATAGTACGGCTGTATGATTTATTTGGCTGTCCCTTTTCTTTTCTTATTTAATTTTTGGTGCTATGAATTGCTTAACAGTGTAAGCAAGACCATAAACATCAGTTTGGAGGCGTGTGGCCTTCCCTAGGGTCGAAATGGCTTCGTGCTTCCTTGGATATTTTTTGCCATCCAAGTTGCCGTGTTTGGTCGGAGAAATAAAAACATGAAATAAATGTTTCTATGGTTTTAAAGTGAATTTTTGTACAAGGAACAACTCCCCTGATATCTTTGCTATTTCAGTTTCTTCTATGTTCAACTTGATTCCGGCTAATTTCTGAGGAAAAGAAAGATTCTCTGCATTTTTCTTTTAATTTTCTTTTCCTTGGAAAAAGTTACATAAAGGTCTGGGCAATAAATATTGGAAATGCATGTAATCAGTACAAAATTTGCAGTCCATGACTGTCCATTTTCTTTCTGATCATCGCGGCACCATGCTCGAACAGCTATGTTCCAAAAGAGTTTAATTTGAAGGTGGCCAAATCTTTGCCTGCCGACAGCACATTCAATCAATCATCGAGACCTGAATTCACCACGATTATTTTCTCATTGACAACATCTCAGGGAAAAAGCATTGGTTTTTTATGCTTTTTACGAGATCAGTCGATTTAAGAACTTGGGCCATGAAACGTGCTAAAAGGACTACTGGGCATCATGTATCTTCTTGCGCGCGCACAGAGTAGAGGGAACGACGAGAGAGATAAAGGTCCATTAGATATGATACAAGTGATTTCTGGGCAGAAATTCTCACATGAAGTGGCCAGATTTCTCAGACTATAAATCCATTCAAAAATAAAATAAAGAAACAAAGAAACAAAATTGTGAGATTATTGAGCTCAACTACAAAATGGTAAAATATGGTTGTAAAAGAAGCCACCAAGGATGAAGAGCAAAGAATTCAATTCTGCATCAAGTTGGAAGGAAGCTCCAATAGGATTCTCCAGCTCCTCTCTTTGGTGCTTTCTTCTTGAAAGACCCACATCTATGATCCTTAGTGGTCATTACCTGGGCAATTGCATCCTTTAATCACGCATCTATTGGCAACCCAAACAATCCCTTGGTTGCACATCTTTCAACATCATAGACGACCTACAGAAACACAAGCTACGAGTCTAATCACCAAATCTGCTGAGATGAATGTTCATAAAAAATTGAGTTTAATGCCAACACATAAGAAAAAAGAGTGGCAGCTTTATGGTACAAAAAGTTCACTAAATGATAAATATATAAATCCTGCTTGATATTGCTTCACAGTTGTCATCATTTCTGGATTGCAGGACTTCAACCAGATAAAGCAGCCTCTCTACTAGTAAGCTAAGGCAAAATGGTTTTCCAAACCTGCACACCAGTTGAAAAATCCCCTTCACCTTTCTCTAATAATAAGGTAAGCTTCATAGCTCTAACCTATACAAGGAAGAGGTTTTGATGTGCTTTTTTTAGGTTAGGATGCTGGATACAGGATCCTCACGGCAGGCTAAATCAACATCAAGCAAGAGAGGGCAGCATCTGGAAGCTAGAGGTTGGGATAGCAAGAGAATGCTTTGCTTCCCCTTTCCACGAACTCTTGGCAGGGGGGGGGGGGGAGTGTGACCTGGCATTCAGTGAGGCAAAAGCAAAAATGCCACCAAGTATCTGCCTCTGGGGCATGGAGGTAATTCAGAAGATTGCTACGGACGCTAGTTGGTGTCCAACTCCCCTATCCCGATCCAGTGGACAGGAGCAAATCATGCATGCATGCACATAGTTGCTAGGGCCAATGGTGTGTAATTTGTGCGCCGCGCCGCCACTCTGGTTTTGGATGTTGGACACCACAAGTGTCATGGGCATTTCTCTTATACTAACATGTGGCCAGATATCCAAGGGTATGGGGCAATGAGCAAGAGCAATCAATAATTTCAAAGTCATAATTACAGATACCTGAAGGAACAGACACCATGTCATCCTTTTGGTGATCTAGTTCTTTGCGGACTCTATCATAAGAGGATAGCATTGCTGATCGCATGTTTGCTATTTCTACAAGTGTCTCCAGCGCTGCACAACAATTGAACTTTCAGAATAGGTCAGACACTTAGTTTTCACTATTGCCATAGCCAATTTGTGTTTAGTCCTGCACCTGTCTCAAATGACAACTGAGCAGCTCGAAGCTTTGGGGAAATCAGAGTCCCAAACATAGACAGTAATTTGGCTCGCTCCTTTTGAACCTACAAGAAAAATAAATCGAAAACACAAAACAACTCCTTTGAGCTCATCTACATTTCCATAAGCAGTAGATATCGAATTATACCACCAAATTCAATCCAAAACCAACATAATCTATAAGACACCCACTTGGTCATCAACGTCAAGTTGAGCTCCACTCTCGGAGGTTTTTTCTTCTGCACACACAAATCGGAAGAACAATAGAGAGCCCACCAAGGAGATATCATTAAAAAATTACAAACAGCTCCAAAAAGCAACAGATAATTATCCCCAATAACTGGTTAAGAAACACTTCCATTTCACACACGTTTACATTGCTTACAAAACACAACTACAACCAACTTCCATGTATAGGGAAACAACATAATACCAGAAAGCTGGGAATCACCGCGATGTCGGAGCTGTAAACTGCCAGATTTCCCTGGTAACTTATCCTCTCCCAATTTCTGCTCCTCGTAACACTGTTTTCCATCAGCTACAGATGCCCATTTACGCAAGATAAAGCGCGGTTGAGCCTCCATAGAATCAACTATACCACCAAATAATCCCATGAAAAATAAAAATAAATATGATTTAATTAATGAATATATATATATATATATATATATATATATATATATTAGCCATTATATCATACCATCTTCTTGATCTACTTGAACTGAAGTGGCAGCGGAGTGTACTTTATGGTCCAATAAAGCCCCATTTATTCGTGAAGCCCCCATCGACTGCCGAGCAATCGCTAAATCCAGCCATCCCTAAAACCACCACAAATCATCTCAATTTCTAATTTTTTTTACAGAAATTGCACACCTAATTAGAAATATAACCATGGTCATCGAAATTTAATCTCCATTTTAACAAAATTAAACTAGAATCTAGATTAATTATTAATATATTACAAAAAAATAAAAAAATATTAATAATACAGTTTACCTGGCGAAGGGTAGAAGATAAGGAATCTAGCAGAGTCAAATAGCTATCCGTCGAATCCATGAATCGTAGAACATCTTCATCTCCTACGACTTTTCGTACTTCGATTTCAAAGCCCGTTGCTTCTTGTTCTTCCATTAGAGGGAGCTGGAGCTTCTTCCTCGGTTTCTGAGCTGCTATAATTGTTTCTGATTGGATTCCGGATCGGATCGAAGACAAAATGCAATCTAAAGCTTGTGGGAGTTATTGAAATTATTAGAAGTTTAGGGGGTGTTTTGTGATATTAAAAAAGGTGAGACCAGACGGCGACGTTTTTGGAAGTTATTCAAGTGGTTTAAAAAGCCGCTCTCGTCGTCTTGGTGGGCGTGGGGTTTAAAGTTTGAAGCTTTTAGCCATGGAGGGATTGGTGAAGAAATATCAGCAAAGATTTAGAAAAGTGAGAGGATTAATGGAGGAATGGGAACAGCTTCAATCTCGATTAATCTCTCAATTTAGTAACGCTTCTGCTATTATAGAGAGGTTAAAGGTAATTATTCTTGTTGTTGTTGTGTTTGTTGTTATGATAATTAGTTTGTTAATTATTGTTAAAATTAGATTACAATTTTGAAATTATCTGTTTTTAATTATGATGATTAGGTGATTGGAGATTGTAATAATTATGGTAATTTGAAGAGTGTGGATGGAATTGTAGATGCAGTGGTGAGAAAGCAGCTGGAGTCTTTGCAGACCATTTTGCTTTCCATGAATAAGACTTTGTATTTTTCTTTTTCTTTTTCTTTTTCTTTTTCCTGTTAAATTTCTTAACTTTTTTATAAATTTCATTTCTTGGGTCGAATTTGTATATTATATACACACATATGTTTTGCAGGGAAGAGTTTCGCGGTGTGGTTTTGACAATTGAGAAGATGTATAGGGATGGTAGACAGTTAGTTAAAGGGGGTGGAGGTTCTAATCAGTTGAATGCGAAACAATTGCGGCAACGAATTGGGATTAAACCATGTCTTGCTGACTGTTTAGATGGGCTTATGATTCTTCATGAAATGCATCAGGCTGAGTATGTAATGTTCTTTTGTCTAAAATCTTTACATAGGTTTGGCTATTCTTTCTTGTATGAGTGCTTGGTCGGGTCAAATAATTTTGTGTGTTCAAGTGGCCTTTGATATGCTTCAGTCTGAGTACCAAAAGAACACAAAAATTTCATTCTTTTGTCTAAAATCTGTACATGGCTTTGGCTATTCTTTCTTGTCTGAGTGCCTGCTTGAGTCAAAGATTATTGTGTTCAAGTGGCCTTTTATATGACATAACTCTTTTATATGAATGTTACTGCAATATAAAAAGGGTGAATATGAAGTTACAATCCAAGATTGTTGTAAGCATCAATGGTAGATCAGTTATAGCAATTGGGACGCATGATTTATCTTGATATGCCGATCATCTAATTAGCATCCAACAATGTGTTGCATTATCATGTTTGGAGTGGTGGTGTTGAAATCAGAATAGCTCATCTGATTTTCTGGCAGATACCTGCTTAAATCATCAGTTGTTTCAGCACTTTCAGCGCTCACCTTGAAACCCAGGTACGCTAAGTTCCATTCTTTAAAATGAGAACAACTTTATTTCTCTTGAATTCTTAGGGAACTTCTGTTGTGAATTGCATTACTCAGGTACATCGAGATTCATTTCTTGAAATGATTTCTCTTAAATTCTTAGGAAACTTCTGTTGTGAATTGCATTTGTGGATATCTTAAGGTTTAGATATGAAATCTGAGTGGAAAAATGTACTTAGCACTAGATCTTAATCACTTTTGAGCTTTTGTAGAACATATACAGAAGAGAAGAAATAGCTGATATGTTTTTCCTTAACATCGGCCCTATTCCCCATCTTCCTATTGATCCCAGAGTAGTTTGTTAAGTTCTATAATTACATACTAGGCTATAATATACTATATATTTATAACGTATTTTCCTGTCCTTCTGTTTATTTTATGTGTTTTTGCATTCATGCATGCAGATATCTTCGTATGACTGCTAATGACTTTACAATCCAAGGGTTATAAACATACTGGCTTGGCTATATTGCAGTTCCAGTGATCTTGGTGCACTGCAACAACTCTTGATTGATGAGCCTAATATCCCCAAAGAGGAAGGTAGGTAGCATATAATGAAGTATATGCTCCATTTTTTCTAGGCTGATGTAATATAGTCCTCTGTCTCTCTACATATGATATATTATACAATTAGTTTTAGTTGCTTTTTTTTTTCAAAGCTAATTGTTTATAATTCCATCTATATCCACCATAAGGAATTAGTATATAGATGAAATATTAAGTCAAACATTATGGTAAACTGAGACACTGATAAGTTGCCAGGATGATATTGCCAGTGGGATCTCGGAACAGTTGATTCACTATCCATATTCTTTGGGGCTTGGTGGCAGATCATTTAAACAGTTTTAGCAAAGATTAATTAAGCTAATCTGATGATTGGTTCTGCATTAAAAAGACAAAGTCCTGCTACTTAACCCTTTTATTTAGTTAAGAACATCCTCTGAGTAGACTTGCTCAAAGTGTTCCCGCTTTTATTGATGCTCACCTCTTACTTCATAAGCATCATTGAATTGCTATTCTTTCTCATTATCAAATATTTCTACTGACTAGTTTCTGTTTCTCTAATGCAGTACAAGTCGTCTTTGAAATTATTTTTGCGGAAGAGATCTGTTAACTCCCTTTGTGGTTGCTGATAAGAGTCTGTGTGGAAACCCAGTGGCAGCATATAGATGGAGACACAGGAGTCTCCATCTTCCTACCAATGTAACTCGTCATCTATCAAAGCACATGTGGAATTCTCGATCCATCGTCGCAGAGAAAACCACTCTAAAGCTTTCTTCAAGAGATGCCTCGCCTACAATTCAAATGATGATAGAAGATGCCGAATACACACGCAAACGCAAACAATTTATTTGCTTTCATTTTTCTTGTATTAGAAATACGCTACCATGGACGTGTTGTATATTTTTTCAAGGTCAGTAACCCATGTGTGGGTGCAAGCTCAAGGCCATGTTTTTCAAGTCTCCCTACACTGACAATCTTGACTCGATTACAAGTAATTCCACTATTGGTGAAACTTTTTTTTCTCTGTGGAAGAAAAGAGCTAGCCAATCTGAAGCTTAAGCCTTGGGTATTTGACACGATAGAATTCAAAGTCCTGCAGTGTACGCATGGGCCCATGCATCACCTTTGGTTTGGAAAGACAGTAAGAAAAATACACTAGAAAAACCAGACGAACTTGACTCTGGAATAGCCTATGAGAATAGCCATGCACATCATTCATGAATTTTGCATTATTATTGAAGACAAGCATTAAACACAAACGTTGCGTCCATCTATCCAAAACTTGTTCCAATTGGAAGCATCGCATTTTTCATGTCCTGTTGTTGTTTCTACTACTGGTGTCTTGTGGCTGCACTAGGCTAACCCTTACTAGCATCAGAGGGCTTGGCTTTGCTTGAGAGTGGATGGTGGAGTCACTACAGCGATCTCACTTCACGTTTTTGCAGGTGGCTTGGTATAGCTTGCAATCAGGCTGGAAGCATCATTGACATTTCTCCAAATTCAGAGTTCCTCAAGATGGGAAATAAGTGTGGGAAGATGAACTTTTCTTAATTCTTAAACCTCGTCCGTCTTGGTCTGGCCAACCATGAGCTCATTTGGAGCATCTCACCTCAAATTTGTTTCCTTCCAAAACTCAGGTACCTCAACCTGTCCTCGAATAATCTGTGAGTTACAGTCTTCACTTGGAAACCTCAGCCAATTAGTTGATCTTGATTTTTCTTTCAATCATTTCTTCACTTCCATCCCTCCAGAACTTTGCAATCTTAAGAATCTGCTCTTTGAACTTGTCCCAAGGCATCTTCATTGGTCCAAAACACATTCACTTTGCACTTTGTCATTTGGCAGATTTGTTCTTGGTTTAAACATTATCAGTGGCTCGATTCCTACTATTCTGGCCATTTTAAGCAAGTTGACAGCTCTAGACCTTTCTCGCAACTACATCAACTACTATTCTGGTCCATCCTATCATCTTTGGAAGATTGTAATAACTAATAATTTAAACTTCCTGGATTTGAGCTACAGAGTAATTTAAGTGGAAAGATGCCTTCCCATCTATATAGACCTATTTACTCTGTCAATTTACACCCTATGCTTACCTTCAAAATCCAAGAGAAATACTCATTCCATCAAAATATTTCTTACCATCATCACCATTTCACTCTCTCTTTTTTCTCGGATGTTATTCTCTGTCTCGATGTAAGGTTAAGACCACCCAAGTGGAGCCAACATCTTTAGAAATGAAGACTTATTTTCCATACGAAGACATCATTGCAGCGACGGAGGACCTTGACCTCAAATATTGTATCGGATCCACTGGTTATGGGAGTGTCTGCAAGGCACAACTTCCAAGTGCACAAGTGGTTGCCTTGAAGAAACTTCATCATCGAGAGGCAGAGGAGCCTGGTTTTAACAAGAGTTTCAAGAATGAGGTGAAACTGCTCACAAGCTTTATGGATTTTGTGTACACTAACGAAGCATGTTTCTTGTTTACGAGTCCATGGAAAGGGGAAGAACAGGATCGACAGTGCTCACCCGTTATCTTATTTGCATCATGATTGCAATCCACTAAAGAAGTTTGCTGACCGGTTGGGATGGAAAAGGCAGACCGCTGCTGCTGCTGGTGGTTGCTAGAGTGCAAGAAAGTTCTATCTCTACTTGGTCCAAGGCTGGAAAAAAAAAAAAAAAAAAACCAAAGATTTTTCAAAATTCTCTCTTATTGCTTAATTAACACAAGCTGTAGTTAAGGTGGTTGCTTAGGTTCCCTCCTCTAATCATATGGGTTCAACAAACCTTGAAATCCAGCCTGTTTTCGGACACTAGTCACATGGGATCCACTTCCACCCTTCTTGTTAAGGTTAATCTTCATAATTAAAACTCAAAACCTCTCTCCCTTTCGTCAACTAAAAGTTAAAAAATAAATAAAAATGAAGACTCTTTCGTTTTGGTCAACCTTCTCTACTTTTATGCCTCAAGATCGTTTTCACTCGTTTCTTGTTTGGTTCTCCTTGTTGCCTTCTCCTTTCTTCTACTACCATACTATTCAATTTCAAAATAATAAATAAAGAAAGAAAAAAAATTATTATTTTTTTTACTTCCTCTCCCTCTCCTTCCTCTCTGTTTGGTACCAACATTATTTTCCCATTTCGAACAAGATAAAAGAACAAAAATAATTGAAGTTGAAGCAACCTACCCTTATGGATTGTCCAATTCTTCTCCAGCTACTTGTTGAATTGCAAACAACGAGGAGGGAAAAGGGTTTTTGGAATAGCTGTTAAATTGGAGACCTTCTGATAATTAACGGCGGATAGGTATGGCTGTATGAATTTTGTGAATTCAATTAACTTGTTTGGATTATCAATTAAGAGTTTCAGTGATTCCAGTAGACCTTTTTGTTGCCCATCTCAGCTACTGTACTTCTTGATGTATTCTCTGTTTCCCCTTGTCTTTCTTCTCTTTTGCTGCGACTGTTAGCTGCTAGGATAGATAATTGAGGAAATTTGGAGAACTAGAATTGGTAACTTTCCATTCATTTATCACTAAATTGGAAGGGAAAGGTTAGTTTTTGCTTTGTGTAGGCAGCTCTTCAACGCTTTGCTTGTTCAACTGTTATCACTAGATTGGAAGGAAAAGGTTACTTGGAATGCTTGCTTGCTTGCTTTATTGTGCTTGATGCCTTTTTTCTTGGAATTGGGCCGATTTAATCTTCTCGATGTGCTTTTACTGCTGCTTTGTTGATGGAATGATATGGCTATGGGCAAAACTAAGTTTGGTGATTGCTGACGCGACACTGCTTTGTTGCTGCAGGTTTATTTAGATCAGATGGCTGAAAGCTGGGATGGAAGTTATGATCATGGTAGCCAATCGGATGAAAGTTATCAGTTTGAGAGACTCCATGTAGAGCCTATTTACGATGCATTTGTTTGCCCTTTAACAAAGCAAGTTATGAGTGATCCTGTCACCTTAGAAAATGGTCAAACTTTTGAACGCGAAGCGATAGAGAAGTGGTTCAAGGAATGCAGGGAGAGTGGAAGGAAGTTGGTTTGCCCTTTGACACAAAAAGAATTGAGAAGCACAGAACTAAACCCCAGCATGGCTTTGCGGAACACCATTGAAGAGTGGACTGCTAGGAATGAAGCTGTTCAACTTGATACGGCAAGGAGATCTCTAAACCCGGGCAGTCCAGAGAGTGATGTTTTGGATTCTTTGAAGTATATACAATACATGTGTCATAAGAGCCAGTCGAATAAGCATGCTGTGCGCAATGCTGATTTAATACCTATGGTTGTTGAAATGTTGAAGAGTACCAGTCGTAGAGTCCGGTGCAAAGCTTTGGAAACGCTTCAGATTGTGGTCGAGGATGATGCTGATAATAAGGTCGTGCCAGGTTTGCTTGTTATTTCTGTATAGCTTCAATGACATCACCAGAGTTATGCATTGTCTGTCTCCTGATAACCGAATCTTCCTTGTTTTGCAGGCAATACTGGCTGAGGGTGACAACGTGCGGACAATTGTTAAGTTTTTGTCTCATGAGCAATCCATAGAAAGGGAGGAAGCTGTCTCATTGTTGCTTGAGCTCTCAAAATCCGAAGCCTTGTGCGAGAAGATTGGTTCAGTCAATGGAGCAATTCTCATATTGGTTGGAATGATAAGCAGCAAATCAGAAAATCTTTCAACTGTTGAGAAAGCTGATAAAACACTGGGAAATCTGGAGAAATGTGAAAACAATGTACGGCAGATGGCTGAAAATGGCAGACTGCGACCTCTTCTGAATCAAATTCTTGAAGGTACGTCCTCCGAGCTCAATGTTTCAATGATTTTTGAATTTCATGCAAGTATTAGGGGGGTCCTTAGCTTATGCACCTGTACGATCTTTTTTAAAAATTGTAATCTAGAGGTAGTAAAAACCATAGAAATTGCAAAATTCAACTTGGTATTTAAAAAAGTTGGTGTCATGCGTTTGTACTCTGAATTGTGGTATCGTCGATGGTTAGACCCAGATGCATTCATCTGATCATATACAAATGCCATATTGCATTGATTAATGTAACCAGAATGGAAATGCTGCAGGCCCACCAGAAACTAAACTAGCTATGGCTTCATACCTGGGTGAGCTGGTCATGAACAATGACGTGAAAGTCCTTGTTGCAAGAACTGTTGGTTCATCTCTAATCAATATTATGAGAAGTGGTAATATGCAGTCAAGAGAAACTGCCTTAAAAGCTTTGAATCAAATTTCTTTTCACGAGGCAAGTGCCAAGGTTTTGATTGAGGCCGGAATTCTTCCTCCTCTTGTCAAAGACCTCTTCACAGTGGGCACCAATCAGCTTCCCATGCGTCTCAAAGAGGTTGCGGCAACAATTCTCGCCAATGTTGTAAACTCAGGCGATGACTTTGATCTGATTCCTGTTGGACCTGACCATCACTCTCTTGTTTCAGAAGACATGGTGCATAACCTCCTCCATCTAATTAGCAACACTGGTCCAGCTATTGAGTGCAAACTTTTGCAGGTTCTTGTTGGGCTGACTAGTTCTTCATCTACTGTTTTAAATGTTGTTGCTGCCATTAAAAGCTCAGGAGCTATCAACAGTTTGGTTCAGTTTATTGAGGCTCCCCAGAGGGATTTGCGTGTAGCTTCCATAAAACTTCTCCAGAAAGTCTCTCCACATATGGGCCAGGAATTAGCGGATGCTCTCTGTGGCGTGGTGGGCCAGCTAGGAAGCCTTTTCAAAGTTGTAGCAGAAAACACAGGAATCACAGAAGAGCAGGCAACTGCTATTGGCCTTTTAGCTGAGCTCCCGGAGAGGGATCTGGGCCTCACTAGGCAGATGCTAGATGAAAGCTCCTTTCCACTAATCATCTCCAGAGTGGTAAAGATCCAACAGGGTGAGATTAGGAGTGCCCGCTTTATGACACCATTTTTTGAAGGACTAGTACGGGTTCTATCAAGGGTCACATTTGTGTTGGCTGATGAACCAGATGCCATTAAGCTCGCCCGTGAGCACAATCTCGCAGCTCTTTTCATCCAACTGCTTCAGTCCAACGGACTCGACAATGTACAAATGGTCTCTGCCATGGCATTAGAGAACTTGGCTCAAGAGTCCAAAAATTTAACAAGGTTGCCTGAGTTGCCGCCTCCTAATTTATGTGCCTCAATCTTCCCGTGTTTTAGCAAAAAGCCTGTCATAACTGGATCGTGCCGGCTCCACGGAGGAACATGTTCCCTAAAAGAAACATTCTGTCTTCTGGAAGGACAGGCTGTTGAGAAGCTGGTAGCTCTTTTAGATCACACAAATGAGAAAGTGGTTGAGGCAGCACTTGCAGCAATCTCTACGTTGTTGGATGATGGGGTTAACATTGAACAAGGGGTGGCGGTGCTGTGTGAGGCAGAGGGAGTTAGACCTATACTTGATGTTTTGCTGGAGAAACGGACAGAGAATCTGAGAAGGAGGGCAGTTTGGGCTGCTGAGAGACTTTTACGAACTGATGACATAGCATATGAAGTTTCTGGAGATCCAAACGTGAGTACTGCACTTGTTGATGCCTTCCAGCATGCTGACTATCGGACACGGCAGATTGCTGAGCGTGCCCTGAAACATGTCGATAAGATACCCAACTTTTCTGGCATCTATCCAAATACAGGTCAGACCGCTTTCTGATCCAGGAGCTGTATGTAATCCACCCTTTGTCCAGAGCCATTTATGGTTGTGGTAGCGTTAAGCTGCTGGTAGATACTGATGCAAACCGATTTCTCGTTTGAAGAGGATTTTGAAAATTCTCAGTTTTCTATTCTTTCTTATTCCCCCCCCCCTTCTTTTCTTCCATTTTTTAATTACGGTTGCATGTATTGTACCAGCACCAAGAGTGGGATATTGGTTATTTTTCTTTCCTGGCTTCCAACATCATGATTCTTTAACGTTTTATATTTCGCAGATCAACCAGCATTCAATGTCCTGTAGTCCTGAAAGTAATGGCTTCCCAATAAATATTGTTCTCTTTTCGTGAAATACTTTTAACCTTTGAGAATTGAAAGGCAGCTTGGGTAAGCAACCGTCTTACAATTTTTTAACAATGTCCTCAGAGGGAGGGGGGTTGTGCACGCGCAGAACTGTTGAGTTTATGCTATCTTAGCCTTATTTTTTATGGAAAAATTCAAGCATAGATGAAGTACTGATTCAACGAGCTCGACTCGTATAGATACGCAGACTTTGGTCTCGAGGCTGGATCGAAAGTCTTGGATCTTTAAAACTGTGGATACAATTGTCATCATGCGTTTCATGTAGTAATTTAATACCAGTGGCCTGTGGATGAAAACTTCCGTACTAGAGCTTGTCATACAGTCCTATTTTAACATAGAAAAACAGAGCCTGTTTCAAGGAGCAGGTTCTACAAATCAATTGTCCACCCTGCTAGCGCAAGGCTTTCCCTACGACTGCCAGTTTGCCGCCATAAATATTCATTGTTCAAGCATGAAATCAGCATCAGCAAAGAAGCAAAATGAAAGGTCAAAATGATATCTTCAGAATAAACTCCACCTAATTGGAAACTGGATGAACAAGAAAACAAATTCATTATTAATGAACATAAACAAGCTCAGGAATACAGGATGAATCGTATAAACAGTGGTGAAGAAAATGCACAGGTGAAAGCACCAGCAGGCAAATTGATTGTCCAAAGAATTAAATATGAAATTCGGGGGTCACAATCTGTGCTCAAAATCTGGTGTGGCTAAATAAATGTTTAAAATTCTCTACACAAATCAACATTCAACAAGGACCTCAAAGATACAAGACAGCCAATGATTTAGTCATGCACGAGGAAGCGTCAAATTCATGAGTCATGTGATTCCTAGCAATGTGGCTCCAGTTTGTCCCCGTGTCAGACACATCACATACAGTCAAGAAGTCCAACACTTGACCAAAAATTTTGAACATTTCAACCCCAAATATGAGGTTTTTATCTGCAACAAATGCAGCATTCCAATCCATTGGAGCATCGGGATGTACTGAAACTTCAGTCCAGTTAAGATACATGAGATCTAGCTCCCACAATTTTCTAACAGCCTTGTTTCTCTGGCCGATTTGACCATCCCCTTCACACCAGGAGACTGAAAGCATAAATAGCTGGCCATTACAAGATACAAGTTTAGGGTAATACTCTTGAACACGAGGAGGGAATGGAGAGGATTGGATTGCCATCCAGAAGCCCCTTTCAATGTCATATCCCATGAGCTTGTCTGTCTCAGAGTAAACATAAAACATCCCATTGCAAATAACTCCAGAACAAACAACCCCAAAATCCATAGGCAACCTCTGGATTTCTGTCCATTTATTTGTTATGGGATCATAAATTTCTCCAGAATCTAGTGGCTCGTCCCAGGATCCAAGACCCCCTACAGCAATCAATACAAACCTCTTGCAGTCCTTCATATTTGATTGACCACTTTTTTGTCTGGTGAACTTGTGTGACTTTCTATTGGGCAATGATGAAGGCTCATATTCATCAAAAGCATTTCTATATTGTCGTCTTAGTGAAAACCTGTGAGGGTCCTCATAAACATCTGATACCCCAGCAATACGTGACCTAGGGAAACGTCTTTCTTGTCGTTGTTGATGACTGTGAACCACTGAAAAGTCTGAACGTACCTCAGAAATTCCTAAAACAGGCATTGATCTTGCATACCTCATGGAAGCAATTTTACGCCAAGATTTAGTTAAAGGGCTAAAAGCCCACACCCCTTTGTGTGTCCTGAATGAGCTCCTATCCACTCTCCCAAAGTGAGTCAAGCTAGAACAACCACCAACAACATAAATATCATCTTGAAAACTGGCAACAGAAAACATGAACCTTCCTTTTAGAATGTCAGAATCAATCCTATGCCACTGGTCCTGATACACATCCAATGCATATATATCCCCGGAACAATATCCATCTTTAACAGCGCCAAACAAAAACAGCCATGGATTCAGATATGGACCTTCCCGTCTCAACTGCAGGAACCGAGGGGTGGTAGTCAAGTATCTCCATTTCTTGCATACAAGGCGGGCATTCATCAGACTGGTCAATGGGAGTCTCACCAAGCATAATTCCAGTACGTCATCTGGAAGAAACATATGCAACCTGCTATTTTGAATTAAATCTTCAAGCTCTAAATCCTTTCTACTGTTTTTCTTCCAAAACTTCTCCCTCATCCCATATGAGAAACAATCGAACCCTGTCTCCTCATTACCACATATTGGTCTATATCCCTTTCCTTCTTCACTAGCACTTGATGACCTCCTCCTACCGCTCGGATCCACAAATTCCTCACCTGTGTCAGCACCAACTTTGCAACCCCCACCCATACCATACAAAGTAAGACATTTCAGCGAAACTCCCCTTGAATCATCCTCTTCCTCTCCTTCACCTCTATGATTCTTCTTCCTCAACTTCTGGCTAACACTTCTAACTAGCCGTTGAGACACACTCAAAGCCTCCAATTCCCGGCGAACAGATGCCTCTCCCGTTAATCTCTCGGAAAACATTCCGTCCCCGTCCTCTACTAGTTTCCACACAACAATTTACACCCCGTAACCATCTTGAAAGCAGCATCACTCACCTTCTATCATCTACAAAAAAAAAAAAAAAACCCAACAAAGATCATCCCCGGGCAGCCTCATAGAACAAAAGGAACAGCAAAAACTATATAAAAAAAAATGGCGACTTTCCTTCAATTTATCAGATCCATAACATGATTTTTCAACAAATCATATCCTATATCAGTAAAAATCATCACCATAAATCATCGAAAAGATTATATAAACTAAAGTCCACAACTCGCAGGTAAGCCTTGCTGCAGCTTTTTAAATAAAAACGCAAAACCCACCATATTTTCAAAAACAAACCTGTAGGCAACACCAATTATAGAAAACACAAGCCTGAAAAAAAGGGAAGTGACCCATTTGAAAGACAAAAAGGGAAAGCTTAAAACATCCATTATTAGCATGAAAAAAGTAACATTTTTTCCTCCATTTTCTCAGTAATCAAACACCCATACCAACACTATAAACGAAATTAAAAGCCAAGAAACAGAGAGTACGTTACTTACATTGCAAACAGCAGGAAAAAAAAACAAATCCCTGTAATTTGAAAATGCGAGGTGAAGGAGGAATGAAGTGAAGGAAGTAACAAAGACTTGAGAGATTTAGAATTTGTATCCACCAAAAAAAATTTGTTTTTAAGTTTTTATTTTTGTTGGTTGGTCTGCATTGAGTAAAGCGACCCCTCCACTCCGCTTTTTTGCTTACAATACTAATTTATTTCAAAAAAAATAAAAAATAAAGCAACGCATCACCTCTTTTCTTTCCCATTTATCATTCTTTCTTTTGTTTTAAAAATAAAATAAAAATAAAAAGGATATATTTCTTTATTTTACAATAAAGATTTAATCTAAAATTATTTTCAAAAACAATTTTTTTATATATTTTATTTTTTTATAATAAAAAGGATATATTTCTTTATTTTACAATAAAGATTTAATCTAAAATTATTTTCAAAAACAATTTTTTTATATATTTTATTTTTTTATAACCAAACACATTTTTATTTTTATATGTCTATCACTCCTATTTTTAGTATTTAGGTATTTCAAATCTGTTATTAAAATGGATTTATGTTATTTTTTTATTTTTATATCGAATACATATTAACTAATCACAACTGAAAATCATCTCATAAAAAATTTATTTATATTTTAATTTTAATTTCTCCTCCTAAATTTATTTGTAGTGTTTCTGATTTATTTTATAATGCGGACACCAATCAAAAGCGATGCGTTAATTTTCGGAGCGGAGTTATGATTTGGTGGAACCTTGAGCTCAAGGGTGACCGTATATCTTTAATCCGAGCCGTTGATTATGTGACTAGGATCTCGAGGGGAGCTGTGTTTGATTGGTTTCGAATGTGGCGTGCGGCTCGGGGTTCAATGAACGAATTGATGGGGGGTGTGGAATACGACGTCGTGGAGGAACTGTTGTGTGTGTGGTCAGTTTTTTTGGGTAGGTTGGTGGTGTGGACCCCATGAGGTGTCTCTTAAAGAGTTAAAGTCAAGAGGCTGATTGATTATGCCATCACCTACTTCCATTTACTCTCTGCGTCATGGCTCTCACTACTTGCTAAAGTTAGCCTGAGTTAGTTATAGCTTAGTCCCTATAGTTTCATAAGAATAATTGACTAGTCCTTGTAATCTTAAAACCTATATGCTTAATCCCTTTGTTTTCAATTTTACATATAACTTAGCCCCCTTTGTCAATTTCATTTCGTGTTCTTTTTCTGGTTTATTTTGCTTTTTTATTTCTTGTAAAAAGAACAATAAGAAAAGAAAAGTAAGAGGTTGGGAAATCCGAATAAAAAACGAAAATGCTAAATTCAGGATGGTTAATTAACACATGCTATAAAAGAACTAAAAAACAGCACAAATTCTTTTTATACAACTACACAGTTATAAAATTATTAAAAAAACAGCACGATTTGAAAACAACTTTATTAAAAATAATGATTATGATTATTGTACTATACTATTATTTTCAATAGTAGTTATTTCAAAACACATGTTTTATTTAAATCAATTAACATGTCTATAAATACATTTAAAATCTTATAAATAATTAATGGTTTAAAAGATAATATTCAATACTAAAATATGAGAAAGAAGATAAACTCATGCGAGGGAGAGAGGATAGGAACAGAAAAAAAAAATAGCTAACAAGTGATTACTCTGTTTTTAATATAGTCGGTGTTATTAAAAAGATCCTAATTAGATGATTTTAAAAATACTTTATAATAGCATTAAAAAAATTGTAATTAATTAGAAATTTTGTTTAAGGCTGATTAAAGAACCGTATTAAAGAATAATGGTCGTATATAAAATTAATAGTTAAAATTCGTTAGTGTTTAAATATTTTATTTTTTATAATTTTATTTTATTTTTCTAGAAATTTTAGTGAATTTTTTTGCAGTACAGTGAAAAATCATCTCTTCCCTTTTTTTCAAGTTATTACATAAATAGGGTCTGACATCCATCCAATGAACTGTACGATCTTTAATGATGTCTTGCAGGGACCTAACTCTCTCTGACAACAAAGGGAAACTGTGCTGTCTTGTTAATTGATCAACATGCATGTGCACAACTCTTCATTTCAAGCACTGGAGTGATAGTTGGATAGCCACTGGGAAAGGAGAATATCTATTTTTCAAAAGGGAATTTATAAAAAAAAGGTGATAAGTATATTTTAATGCAGCATCATGACTTGGAAACTTGGAGAGAAAATGACGACCCACCTTGCCTCCTGCTCTTTTGGACCACATGGATGGACTTTCCTTGTTCATGTACAATCCCCGTTTTCCCCAATGCCAGCGTCCATTTTCCTAAAACGTCACAAAATTTATGCCTATAATCTGTTGCTGTAACTCCCCACCACAGTGCAAAAATGGATAAACATAAATATCCACGATCTTAAGCTATAAATCCAAAAAAAATTGTAGATAAAAGAACGGACTTATGCAATGTCCTGCCTGATTTTAAAAAATCCGTAGTAAATCAAGTTACTAGTCAATATTAACTCTTAAAATATAAATGATATGGTTTTGGATTATGTCGACTCAATTTAGATCAACTTGATCAACTCATAATCTAGATTTTAAATCAAATAATAAATCAGACTGGTTTTATAACCATGATCGAGTATAATTTAATGAATTTCACTATATTGATTCTTAGTTTAATTTTTTTCAAGAAAAAAATAAAAAAAATATCTAATTTAAAATATACTTTAAGTATCATCAAAACCTAAATGATATTTGATTTGATTTTTTTTTTTTATTTTTACCAATCCAGCCTGTGATACAGAAGGATTTTATAACCACAATCCTGTCTGATTTTACAACCACAATTCTTAATTTTTTTTGTTTTTTCAAGAAAAGGTGAGAAGAATATCGGGCCTTGAAGTCCAATCCACAATCCTAGTCTATGCTGGCCTCATGGGCCTGGACTTCTAATCTTGACACTGGACTATGTTTAAGACGCTTTCCTTAAATTAGACTCACCAGTCCACAAGGAACAAGAGACCAGAGAGAGAGGTGCGATCGGAAGAGACGAAGACTAAGAACGATAAAAATGGCAGAGTCGACGGCGTGGCTTCTGACGATACTCGTCGTTTTGACATTCACAGTTGTCTCAAGCATCGATGACAAATGCGCTGCTTGTAATGCCGTTGCGGTACTTTCCTTTATTTCCTTTAGATCCTCCAATTCTCTCTGTGCTTTACTCGATGATCATTAGGGTTTGATTATCAACTAATCATCCTTCCGAGCTTAATTCATCAACTGAATGCTGTGATCATCGATTTTTCAGGAAGAGATAGAGAATGGGCTTTCCAATGTAAGGATTTTAGTCTTATTTTCTTTCAATTTTCTAAGCTGTGCTTCATTTCTCAATGGTTTGGTAATTATTGTGTAGGAAAAACCGAGGAATCATTTGGATTTGAGACACAGATTGGATTCTAAAGGTCAACGTAAAGGAAAAGTAATTGATTACAGGTAAAGCTTCAATATTTCCTTTCAACTTTAAGTTATCTATTCCGATCCGTGCCATATAGTGTATTGTCTGCCTGGGGCGCATTGTCATGTAAATGTTGCTAATTTTTTTATGATTGTGTTTTTGTTTTGGGACAGAGTTAGTGAGCTTAGGGTCGTTGAGTTACTAGATGGGCTTTGTGATAAAATGCAAGATTACACTCTTCAGAAGGTAATTATCGGTTGAATTGAGCTCTTCATCGGTTGTGTTCTTTGCTTTGGATGCATGGTTGATGTATTACTTCTGATTTTTTTAGTCGGAGACATTTGTGCTTGACTATTTGTAGTTTCTGTTTACAGTGATGTCTGGTAATCCTTAATCATGTTGCCATTAAATATTATCTTTGCAGCTGCATGTTTATTTATTTCATGTCCTCTTGCAAGCACATTCATTATTTGTTTCATTATTTTGGCAGGTGGATTCGAAAAGATATGAATGGGTTAGAGTGGATAGCTGGGACAATCTTGCAATTAGTAAGTATTTAATAATATTGCCTGTTCTTAACAATATTCTTGTCTCTTGTTGTGGCTTCTGTGCATTAACCAATTTGTCCCCGGTTTTCATGATGTTCCTCCATTTCTTAATTCAACTTGATGTCTGATTTGATGTCATGCTTTTTGTGCGTTCATTTAGTTTCAAATGGGCTATGTTTGATAAAGAGAATGTAAAATGATAGTAGGACTAGGACTACTATCTTACTCTTAGAATAGGATTGGTAGCTTAATTGTGAAGTGCAACTAGCCTTAGATTAATAGATGTGAGTTTAAGATTTGGTGGGAAGCTGAAAACAAAGATCTTGATCACCCCATAACAGAATGGGAATTCTATTTAAGCAGAAGAGCCGTATCCTTGCTCTGGTGAGTTTGTTTTCCTTTTTAGGAGAATGGGATGGGAACACCACAAAATTTCTTATCCTTGCCTTTCTAGGAAATTGGAATCACTTCCTTTTCCCACAAATTGGCTCACGCTTATTAGTTGTGATGCCAATGGTTGGCCCTAACTCAGCATTTTTGCTATATGTTCTTTGTTTCTGTGTCTTCGAACTTTTATTTTCAACTGAAACTACTACAAATTTTTTAAGTTTTCTTTCTATTTTTATCTTTTGATAGACAAGCAAGAAGCCAAGGCATATTCAAAAGATATATCATCTTATTGTGGAAGGTGAGATGAAATGTTTTGATTATCCCTCTATTTTCACTCATTGCAAAATACGCATATGATTGTGTAATTTGTGCTTATATTCAAAGGATGGCAAATGCCAGCTAGTGTATGGTTTACCAAAGTCTAACCTGTATGTTTAAAATGGGACAGGTTATTGGAGGAAACTGAAGATGAGGTGAGTTTTCATATCCTGCTTAGCCATTTCTTAGTTAACTGGTTATTTATGTTGTTTATTACAGGGTGACAATTCAGGCTACTAAGGATGGTTAATATTGCAGTTGGCAGAACGGATAAAGAAAGGATCTGTAAAAGTAGGAGGTGTGAGCAAGATTTTATGCCAGGATTTGAGCAAGCACTGTAATATGTCCAGGTAACGTTGAATCTAAAGTCAGGTTTATGTACTTTAAGCAAAATAGCTGGTTGCAAGGATAGTTACTATCAATCCCTGGGAACTTGGCTTTAAAGAAGCACCAAGTTGTGTTGTGACCTAACTCGGAAGTATCAATTAACCATTCACTGACTTGAGTGGCTTTCTCAATCAAAGTCATATTGGGCCCGTGCACCTCCTAAACGAGAAAATACAATTTGCACCTTGGTATTGCCTCAATTTTGTTTTGTTTGTTGATTGCAAGTTACTTGATTGCAGTTTAGTCATGCATGATTACTGGTTGAGAAAATAAAATTTGCACCTGCGTCTTTCCTCAATTTGCCTGTTGATTGGAAATAACCTGATTCCAGTTTAATCATGCACAGCTATTGTTTGTCAAACCTAAAAGAGGCGCCATGCTCTCATTTATATTTTAATTCAAAACTTTATTGGTTTATGCAGTGACTCCCATCAGGCGGACGCTGATGATGATGAACCAGATGGAGAACTCTGAGTAACTCCTATGATTTTGAATCGATCACTCGTGGGAAAGTTTTTCCAAACTTGACAGCCTTGTTTACAGTGCTGAATTGTGCCCGGGATTACAACCCCACAATTTTTCTCCAACAAATGGGCAGGCCTTGTATCAGTGTTTTGGACCCAAAACATAGCAATAACAATCGTGAAAGAGGACAAACACATTGATTTCGATTTCTTTTTCTTTGTCAAATATGACTTGTTAACTTCACCTTGTTGCGTCCTGTTTTGAATCTCTCTTTCGATTTGTGGCTTCCACGGAAAAGAAACCGCCACCTGGATCAAGAAAGCATCGGCACAGGTGAAGCAGGTGTACCTTAAGGTTCAAGATTTTCATTATGATGGGACAGCTTTGGACCTTTGGTATCCCATATTCACATTAAAAACCTGAAATCATGCTATTCTTCTCGACATCGATGTGAGTGTACTGCTCTCCTCCTTTTCCGCTTACAAAAACTTGTATCGAGAAGTTTGAAAACTGGGAAAGTTGGTGGAAAGGGTTAAACTCAAAAATTACAGCAGTTTTTATTTTAATACGAAATCCCATTATTTAAAATTGTGTTTGGTTAGTATCTAATTGATACACAAGTAACGAAAACGACGTAAATAAATCTATTTCCAGGACATTAATAATAATGTGAATTTTTGTCAAAGATATGTTCTCTCGGTCTTCAGGTACCCAGTGAGTCTGAACTCGTTTCATGTTTTCCATCAGCTATTTATTTTCAGGCAATCAATATCTGCGAGTCTGAACTCGTTTCATGAATCACCCCCACTAGTAGCATAAAAGGACAGGCTGGATGATAATTGATAAGATGAGCTTATGAGAGCTGCGGCTAGTCATGATCAAGTCAGTTTTGAAGGCAACACAATCCAAAAAACATCAGAGTTATCTAACAGAATGTTCGACGCAAAACAAGTAAGCAGGCATCCATGGAAATCCCTCATAATCAATTAATTCATTGAATGACAACACAGAGATAAACGATTTAAAAGTGGAGTGTTAGATCACAACTCTCATTTTCCCCCAAATTATGTACAACGTAGAAGAAAAGAATGAGAGGGAGGTGCATGCAACTAAGAAGTTGAACAACGAACTCCAAATGGAACAACATAAATTATATCAGATGTACAGGGTTTTGAAACTCCAAAGAATCCATGCCATATTTATTCCCTGAAGAAAGCTGAATGTCAGCCATGGCCTTGTGGATATCAGGAGCAGCCCGGAGAGAAAGATGTTCTTACCTGTTCCAACCTTGAATGTATTTGTACAGACGTCATCAAACCATCAGTTTTTTCATGAGTTACTATCCAGAACACCCTTTAGTAAGTTCAAACCTTCAGCTGATATACTCCTCCGAACTCGGGATTGCGGGATTTCTATCCTGGGGGGTGGATCCGGGGAGAAACAGATAACAATCACTGTTAGATTATCACATGCATTGCGTCTGAGTGCCTCCCTGACCAGCTCTCTTGAGCATCTTTCAGGATCATTATGGAGCATCAGTTCTTTCCTAGAAATTGCCACAGCACACTGGCTGCTCATTACATCCCACAGGCCATCGCAGCCCATGATCATGAACTCATCTTCCTCAGTCAAATTTGTCTCTCGCAATTCAGGCTCAGCACTTAAAGGGCAGGCTGAACCTTTAGGGCCCTTCATGTGCCAGTCTCCGAGGGCACGTGCAACAGATAATTGGCCATTGAGGTAGTCATCATAAATGACGCCACCAAGTTTCTCAATTCTTAGTCTCTCTGATGTGCAGTTAGGTTTGTGGTCTTTGGACATCTCAATTGCTCTACCTCGCCTCCCCAGCACTGCTCGACAATCTCCAGCATTGGCAACTATTAATGTCCTGCAAAAGAGTAGAATTATTTCAGAGAAATGAAACCTCAAAACCTAAATGAGATCCAGAACCTGGAGACCGATGTAAACTTATCAGAAAGACGTGTCTGCACACAGGAGTTCCCAAGAGGATGGGGCAGCAGACAAACATAACAAAAGGCCCTTGTTTCAATATCTATTTTGACGCTATGCAACACTTAATCTTCAAAGTGTAAAGGTTATTTATTTGTATTGCACTGATAAACCCAGCTCAACTTGATCCAAAAGTACAGTCAGATCTACTCTACCTCACTCCAATTTCTATCGCCATCTCCAACTCTACCACTGTCCAACTTTTTCCCTCTCCTTGTTACCTTACAGGTGCGCTCAACAAAACAACTAAGCAATCCTCAAATAAAGTGCTTGTAAAGGTGAATGACAAACTGTTGAATAAAAGGAAGCTTGGGAGCTACACCTTAGTCCCAAAAAAGAAATTTTTGGCAACAATATCCTACTACATATTCTGTATCTAAAAAGGATACATCCCTCTTACCTTCCAAATATAAGAGCAATTAGTGCGGTGGTGCCAGAAGAGATATCAAGTGCACTATCATCTGCAAATGCATAATCAGCTTTCACAAAAGCACTCTTAATAGCCTTCTCCACACAAATCGGAAAATGGGAGTCCTCGACTATAAACCTCAGAATATTATTTTTCACAAACAATGCCGCATCTGTTCCTCCATGCCCATCAAACACCTGCCCACAAATTCCAATTAAAATCAGCCCAGAACACATTTCCAGCAAACTTATCAACATAATGAAATTCCCAGTCACCCAGAGATCAACAGGATGTTTTGAAATACTCACCCCATAAAAAGCTCCCGGAGAAGGGCAGGTGGCGGTGGCATCTAGATGATCAACAAGATTATCTATACAAACATGTTCATCTTCCATGTACTGTTTAGGCCCTCCTTCAGCACAACTTCCCGATCGAAACAACGGTAAAAAATCCGTTCTTTCATCAGCCGGTGAGTTACTAACGACGACCACAACCCCAACATCAAGCGCCTAAACAAAAAATCAATCAATTCATGATTATTGAAAAAAAGAATTAATTTTTAATTTTTTTTCTAAATTTACCAGATCAGCGGCGTTGAGCAATCGGGTGGAGTCCATACTTTGACGGAGATGTCGTGGAGGTTTCCCATTGGTGGATTGTTTAAGGCTGTCTAAATTCTCAGCGTTTTGATTTTCCGATACATTAGTGCTGCTGTTGTTGTTGTCTTTGTTGTAACCGCCTTCTAGTACCGTAAACGGTGGCGAAAAATCCATGCCCGCTGCCATATCTTCTTCTCGATCATAAAAAACAATAATTCAACGGAGGTGATGATGGCTGTAAAAACCCTAGAAAGGAAAGGAGATGAATTCTTGAGAGAGGAGGGGGGGGGCAAGAAAAGTTGAAGAAAATGGATGACGATGGAGGGGAAAGTTTGAGCCTTTGAGGAGAGAGAAAGAGAGTTAAGGATGTTGGTGTTTGGTTGGATACTGGCGATTCCAGGTGATCTGGTGGATCTAACTAGCTGTCCGTGTGGAGATTTGATTTACGACACGTGGTTTGTTTTGGTTGGTGAGTTTTCTGTATGGATGCATTGTTATTTTGGTAGTTCGTGGATTGGTGCCTCCATCGTGTCCCAGCCGTTGGTCTCTCAACTGTTAATAAGCTATTTCATTATTTCATCTCTTTTTTTTTTTTTTTTCTTTTAACAATTTTCTTTTTTATATTTTTTTGTATTAATGTTAATATTCGAGTTATCTTGCGCAAACCACAACTAATCTCACATATTCTAAAGTTAATAATTATATAAACCTCTAGTAATCTGAGATTTATGAGACTCGAACTGGTGATCTTTAATAAGCAAATTTAAAACTTGATTAATAAAACTACATCTTAAAAAAAAATTATATTTTTTTATTGGTGAAGGCTTGATTTTTTTTTTTGTTAATTGTTATTTAATAGTATTAAAAAAAATTGTAATATTACAACATCATTGTTGAATGTTATCACTTCGAAATTTGCAATATTTTTTTATGGTTAGATTAATTTGTGCATTAATTAAATAGTATATCTTTTATTATATTAAATAAGATTTCAATACAAATTTTAAAATTTGAATTCAAAAACTCAAGAGATGTGTATTTTGTGTTTTAAGCATTGAACATGTGATTATGCTGAGAAATTTTATGGTTGCAAGAGATAAATACAAGCAGTAAAAAAATAATTTTAAAATAAATTCTTAGTTAAAAAAATAGAATTTTTATCACTTTTCAATGGGACTGGATATGAATGTTTTATTCTTTGTATCTGTCTCGTATTAAACTCTTGGTATTTTAAAGACTACATCACAAATAAACAAACAATAATTGAAAGTAGCGATTAAACCTTGAGTTTGTGCTTTTGTATCGTGTTACAATTGTTTTTTATAAGATTTTTTAAAAAAATATATTAAAATATTTTTTATTTTTAATATCATAACATTAAAACTATAAAAAAATATTAATTCAATATTTTTCCAAGCCGTACATATTTTTAAAATATAGTTCTAAAACCTAAATAAACAAGTAGATCATAGACTTATTGACAAACAAATAGATCATGAATGGATTGAAATTACATATAAAATTAAAACTCATCAATGTTTTATTGTGAATTATACAAAGTAAACATTTTAGTTTTTTTAACCAGGATTCTTTTAGAATTATCCCTTAGAGTCGGGAGTGTTATGGTCTTTCTATAATATGAAAAAAAAGGTTGGCGCATGCATCTTTTAGACAGCATGTGCAACGCCTCTTGGTAGCCTTACATGACAGTGTTCGAAGCATTACACCGCTCTATAATGGCGTGCTTGCACTTGTTGGCATGCATGGCACAAAGGAGTTCCGATAATAATTTTTCTTCCCCTCCATCTTTTCTCTCTCCTCCACCATAAAAGTTGTGTTGACCATGCAAAGTTGCAAAGTGGTACTCAATCATTTAATTGTATTGAATTCAACTTATTTGTTTTTTAATTTCATCAATTGACATATAATATTTTTTTATATGTTTTTTCTATCAAATTTAATTGTCATTCTTTTGATTTCTATTTATTTTGCTTTTAATTTTTTTTGAATGAATTTCATTTTTCGATTTAATCCCTAGTTATTTTATTATTATTTTTTTAATTTGATCCTCATTCTTGATTGCAATTCCTTTTATTTTGAATTCTCTTTTGGATTAATTGTTTTTTTTTTCAATTTCTTCCCTTATTGTTTAATTTCATTTAATTTTCATGTGTATATTTAGTGCCTTTATTTTGTCATGCTTTTAAGACCTGCCCCGGGAGTTCACCCCCATTATGTCTCGAATTACAGGCTGGGTTGAGTAACCATTGTTAACAGGGGTTAATCGAATTTTTTATCGTGTGGGAAGTAAAACCGATATTATCTTGATAAAAAAACAATAGAAAAAAAAATCATCAGGCACTGACATGATTTTTTTTCTTAACTAATACTTGATTTTTATTATGCTAACAAGTAAGAATGAAAAAAAAAAAAATGGAGAAAAGATTCAATTATGATCCTCCTTTTCTTATTAGTTTTTTTTTTTTGTTTTTGATTGTTGTTTGGATTTTTTTTTTTCAATTTCATCTATTTTCATTTGATTTTCATTTGTTTTTATATTAAACATAGTACTCATCCTCTTGATTGTTTCTTTTTTTATATTTTTCTTGTTTTGTTTAGCTTTCAATTTTTCCTCTCAACATTTGATTTTTTTTCATACTTAGTTCTTATTTTTTTAATTGCAAATTTTATTTATTATTTTATTTAATTTTCAATTTCATCCCTCAACATTTTATTTCATTTGTTTTTTTATCCATTTTTGGTTCTTATTTTTTCTAGTTGCTTTTTTTTTTAATTCTATTTTTTCGATCAAGTCCCTCATTATTTTTTATACCAAATTTAATTTTTATTGTTTTGATTACTATTTGTTTTCTTTATAGTTTTTCATAGTTAAGAATTCTGTTTAAGGTTTTTATTTTTATTTTTGTATGATCATCTTGGTTTCATAATTACAGTTGCTTGTTTTGAAAAGTAGCTTAATTTAATTTTTTTTTAATTTTTAATTTTATCACTTGATATTAGACTAATGAGCATTAAGTTTTTTTTTTTTTTTTCCCTTTCTTTTCTCTAAAGTTATTCCAATAACAAGTTAACCTAAATTACCTTAAATTATTATCTTTTAAATATTTTTTTTTTAGGAAAAAATTCACCCGACAGAAATCCAGTGCTCCTCTCTTCTCTCTCTCTCTCTCTCTCTCTCTCCCTCTCTCCCCCTCTGTCTGTCTGTCTGTCTCTGTGAAAGTGAAGAATGGTATAATTGCTGTGATTATAATGAGGTGGTTGCATGGGCCTTTTCTTTTGCTAATTATGGAAGGGATTGCCGACGGCTGCAATAATTGTTTCAGGCCCGTGCTATGCTCGCCAAGTCACCATCTCCACAGCCAGAGTAACGTTAAGATGAAGTCGCCCTCATGCTTCTTACCATGCGCTCTTGCATGATTGTCATCCATCAATCATTTGTCACCATCATGCCATGGCTTGAGGCCTGGGCCTGACAATGACATCCAGTCACAGATCCAATTCGCGGGGTTACCATCACACGGGCTTTACCGAAGACGTGAAAGAAGCCCAACAGAATCCAACTCGGATCCAACTTGCCCACGTGAAAGAAACAGGCGGACCGACAAACCACTTCTCATCGTCACCTCTTTCTTGCGACGCCTTACCTCCAGCCATTCCTTCTTTTAGGGGTCTTGTGCCTGTCACCCTCTGCAACAACAACAATACAAAAATTATCATATACCATTTTGTTATAAATATATTTAATTAAATATATAAAAATAAATTTAAAATAGATTTATGTTTTTTTCTAACAATTTATTATATATCGTCTTTGTCATAATTGTCTTAATCACTGTATTTTCTTTTTTAAAATATATTATGTTATCTTTGTCATAATTGTTTTAATTAATCACTCTATTCTTTTTTAAAAATATCAAAGACATGCTATATGTTGTTTTAATTCAATGTCGAGCTGGTGTTGTCGGCAGTGGTCTTGGCAATGTTTATTTTCATGTTACTGCATGGTGCAAATTAATAATGTTTGTTTAATTAACACATAATGTAATTTTATATAGATTCCACTACAAATTCTTTTTTAATTATAAAAAAACTATAATTTATAATTCTTTTAAATTTATTTTTTCAAGCTATTATATATATCACAGAACCACACGACACTTTTAAATTTATAAGATTATCCAATATTATTTTACTCGATCGTCTGTCTCGCTTGGATGAAATGTTCAGCCAACAGCATACAATGATTGGCCTGCGACAGTGATATTGCCTACGAGTCAGATAAGAAGAGCGGATATTTTCAAGAATTAATGTGGAATCTTTACATCCAAATTATTGAGCAGAAGCAGCCAAACCAGCTGGGGAAAAGAGCAGAAGGGACAGTGGCAGAGTTTTCCTTCAAGCTGCAGATCACCCCAGAAGCCATAGCTCTCGAGTCTTTGCTATGGCTTCAAAAACAACGACCACCATTCACTGGTGGGGTTGGAGTGGAATATCACCAAGTAACAGAGGTCACGATGGCGACATCAAAAGAAGGATTATATGCTAATCAACTCGTATCCATACACAGACTGCTTCCACGCGTTTTCACTTTACATGCATGTTGGGCTTCACCATGCTTGCCTTTTGATCCTAGATCCTCACAATCTAATATTCCATAACCAGACTTTATTCTTTCCTTCATCAAATCCATAACATTCCATCAAGGCATCAAGAACCCCGTTTACATGTTATTCTTTGTACGTGAGTGCCATAGTCATGCAAGCACGTGACTACTGGAACACTGCTAGCTTATGATCAATTGGTTATCTTAGATCTGATCCAATTCTCTCTTCAAACCTAGTTTTTAGCCATAAAATATAATATAATTTATGTTACTGTACTTAATGCCAAGTTGTTTCTAAACCCGTCTTTTCATTGAAAAACACTGGCGAAACCCTTGTCAGCAACAGGATTTACCAATCCAGAGTTAAGACCTTGAGCATATTTATTAGTGGGAATCCACCAACTAAAGTCAAGCAACAATCAATTTGCAATATTTATTTTCTTTAGAAAAAAAAAAAAAGGTGTAGCATGACAAGAATTCTTCTAGCACAACAAAACTATCAACTACAAAGGGATTCTTCACATGTTAACCTCAAATTTCAAACATGGAAAATTAAAAATGTAGGCAACTTGTCTCTCTCAGCCACATCCAAAGTAAACTCCAAAACGATGCCTTCCGCCCATGTGAACAATGAGTCGAGTACTACTTTTGTTCAAAGCATTTAATTCCCATTCCACATCGAAGAAGAGACTATTGACCCAAAAAGAAAGTTTGGTGTGAATATTGGTCTTCCACTCAACTCTCATGTTGGACTTGGATTCTCTTTTTTCAGGTCAGTCTCTGTTGTTGTATTGGCTGCATCCTCTTTCCCTTCATTTTTCATTGAATTTGATCAAGGGTTTTTTGATAGCATCATAAATTTGTTTTTAGCTCTCGAAGAACTATTCTTGGCTTCATCAATGGGATTTTTCCTGGCAATTTCTTTAACATGGGCTTTTTTTGGGATTTTTCTTTGTTTTACTTAAAGAGAGAAGAATCTTATTCCTGCTTCTGCTAGCTGGATGTCATTTCATAGCTTAGGCTCATTGCTGTGGCTGGGTTGATGCTTTGGCTTGGATTCTAATGCTTTGTTTTCTCTCAGCACAGAAGCACGTGTTTCAGCGTTTGACTAGTTATTTAAGAACTCGATTTTTGCAGATTTCTTGCCCATTTGCATAAAGGGACCAATGCTTGCTTGTTAAGTGATTTTACTCGTGTCTTTGAAATTTCTGTTGTTAAAGCTTCTGATTAAGGTCTGGTTTTGTTACATACGGTTCAAAGCCCTTCAGAATCAATTTTGTGCCGGCGGATTCGTTTTGGAGGGGAAGATAATTGTGCTATTGAATTGAAATGAACGCGGTTAGGTTTGCTTTGTGTCTTTTTCTCTTCTGTGTGCTGTTTTCATCAAGTGGATATAGTAGGAATGTGAGCTCAAGGCCTGCCGCTGTGAATATTGGAGCTATTTTTACCTTCGAATCTACGATTGGAAGAGCTGCCAAGATTGCTATCCAGGAAGCTGTCAAAGATGTGAATGCAAATTCTAGCATTCTGCATGGCACCGAACTCAAAATTCACATGAGAAACTCTAACTGCAGTGGGTTTCTAGGCTTGGCTGAAGGTAATTTACCAATACTTCTTCCCCTTATGTTATCAATGTCAGTTGATGATTATACTTTGTGTGTTTAGCTGCCTATCATGGACAAGATAGGGTTTTTAATTATTTACTCAAATCATCATCTTTGTGACAGGTTTGAAGTTCACGGAGAATGATGTCATTGCCATTATTGGCCCGCAATCTTCTGTTGTTGCCCATATTATATCCCATGTCGCTAATGAACTTCAAGTTCCCCTATTGTCATTTGCAGCAACAGACCCCACTCTGAACTCGCTGCAGTTCCCCTTTTTTGTTAGGACCACGCAGAGTGATTTCTACCAAATGGCGGCAATATCAGAGGTAGTTGATCATTATGGTTGGAAGCAGGTGACTGCCATTTTCATTGATAATGATTATGGACGAAATGGCGTGTCAGCTCTAGGTGATAGACTTGCAGAGAGACGTTGTAGAATATCTTACAAGGTGGGGATTCCCCCGGATTCTGGAGTTAATAGGGGTGACATCACGGATATTCTTGTTAAGGTCGCGTTAATGGAATCTCGGGTTGTAATTGTCCATGTGTATCCTGACATGGGTTTCAAGATCTTTTCCATGGCAAACCATCTTGAAATGATGGGTAATGGGTGGGTATGGATTGCCACGGATTGGCTTTCGTCTGTTTTGGATTCTGCTTCACCTCTCCCATCAGAGACCATGGACTCAGTGCAAGGGGTTCTTGTTTTGCGTCAACACACACCAGATTCAGATAGAAAGAGAGCCTTTTCCTCTAGGTGGCACAAATTGACTGGTGGTTCTTTGGGGCTGCATTCTTATGGACTCTATGCTTATGATTCTGTCTGGCTAATTGCGCATGCTCTTGATGCATTTTTTAACCAGGGTGGTATAATCTCATTTTCTAACGATTCCAGGTTACCTTCTGGGGAAGGTAGTAGTCTCCACCTTGAGGCAATAAGCATCTTTGATGATGGAAAACTTCTGCTGAATAACATATTGCAGAGTGATTTTGTTGGTTTGACGGGCCGTATTAAGTTTGGAATAGACAGATCTCTTATTCTGCCCGCATATGATGTCATTAATGTTATTGGAACTGGGTATAGACGGATTGGTTACTGGTCCAATTATTCTGGTTTGTCTATCACGCCTCCTGAGACACTTTATACAAAGCCACCAAATCGTTCAAGCTCAAACCAGAATTTGTACAATGCCATTTGGCCTGGGGATACATTGCTTACGCCACGTGGATGGGCTTTTGCTAACAATGGGAAGCAACTGAGAATTGGTGTGCCAATTCGGGTGAGTTTCCGAGAATTTGTATCGCAAGTACAAGGGACAGATACATTCAAGGGTTTCTGCATAGATGTTTTTACAGCTGCTGTAAGTCTATTACCATACCCTGTTCAATATCAGTTCATCCCCTTTGGAGATGGTAAAGAAAATCCAAGCTACACAGAGCTGGTGAATAAGATCACGACGGGTGTGAGTGCATAGTAAAGTTGTTTGCACTTCAAGTTTAAGTCCATGCATTCCAGTGTTTGACTCATTCATATTCTTGTTGCAGTTCTTTGATGCTGCTGTTGGTGATATTGCCATTGTAACCAAAAGAACGAAAGTCCTTGATTTTACGCAGCCATATGTTGCGTCTGGATTGGTTGTTGTGGCCCCATTTAGGAAGTTGAACTCTGGAGCCTGGGCTTTCCTGAGGCCATTCAGTGCCCGTATGTGGATTGTCACTGCTTGTTTCTTCCTTGTTGTTGGCTTGGTTGTGTGGATTCTGGAGCATAGGATAAATGACGACTTCAGGGGCCCTCCTAAAAGACAAATAATAACTGTTTTATGGTGAGCTTTTAAATTATCATCTCATTTTGGCTGTTGGTCGATAAAGATCTTTGACATTATTTATGTTAAAGAAGACAAAGGAATTACTTCTTTGGGTTTTTTTTGGGTGCTTAGTTGCCCAAGGGACGTACTGAGGATGCCATATCCCTTAAAAAAACAAAACAGTTATGAAAGCAAATAAGAAACAAGTTCTTCCTAAATGTTTTTTTTTAATACGTTTCGTGCTTACATACTTGACATGGAACTTTCCAATTTCAGTTCATATTGTTTTGGCTCGTTCCTTGTTTAAGAAAAACACAACACATTGGAGGACAGAGGAAAAAAAAGAACAAAAAGGAAAAACTTCGAAGTAACAGTCACTGTGAAATTCTTCAGAATTCAAGAAAAGAGAAATGTTTCCTTGTATCTGCATGCACTGTTTCTTAAATTTTAAATTTATCATTCTCGCATCTGTGTCTGCCATTTCTCAGTTACTGCTATAAATTTTTCGTTTCTGTTTTTTCTTTTTTCCTTTTTCTTGTAGGAAGTAATTTGATTTCTGTACCATGCTGTTTTGCTAAAATTATGTACTTGTATGCTTGCAATTGAAGCACCCTTTAGTAAAGCTGACTTTATCATATGAGGGTCAGACCTCGGATAATATATCACTAATGCAATAATGATGTAATCCCAAATAACATTTTGCAAGTACTCAAAATGATCATTGCCTGATCCGTTTCTTTCTTAACCCTTGCAGGTTCAGCCTCTCAACTCTATTTTTCGCTCATAGTAAGTGGAAATCAGATTCTTGCCCAGATTCTATGCTTATCTTGGGTCGTATGGAGTCATCATTAATTTGATTGAGTTGGTTTCCTATACCTTTTGCAGGAGAAAACACTATGAGCACCCTTGCGCGGTTTGTGCTACTTATATGGCTCTTTGTGGTCTTAATAATCAACTCAAGCTACACTGCAAGTTTGACTTCAATTTTCACAGTGCAGCAACTATCTTCTCCTATTAAAGGAATTGAAAGCTTGAAGGAAAGCAATGAGCCTATAGGATACCAGGTGGGTTCGTTTGCTGAATATTATTTGAGAGAGGAAGTTGGAATATCTAAATCTAGGCTTGTTGCCTTGGGATCACCAGAAGCATATGCTAATGCACTCCAACTTGGTCCTGAAAAAGGGGGTGTTGCTGCCATTGTTGATGAACTTCCTTATGTGGAACTTTTCCTCTCAAGGCAGTGCACATTCAGGATTGTTGGTCAAGAATTTACAAAAAGTGGCTGGGGTTTTGTGAGTACCTGCTTCCTGGTTCATCTGTTCTTTTCTCACTCTAAAAAGCAAAGCATTACTGCATTAGATCTAAATAAAGAATACATGTTCCTGTGTTGCATAGATAGGAATGAAAAGTTCTCTATTCGGAGTGGATTCACCAAAAAAGATAAAATTTCCAAAAAAATATGTCCATACAGTGAACCAACATTTTAATATGCTTATTTCACACAATTATTAGCCTCAAAATTATCTTTCTATACAAGCATGATTGCTCATCCTTGATCCCTTGACATATAACGCCGTGGCAGTGCATTTTACCATTATAAATAAGCATCCTGTCAAGGGAATGGTTAGTTCCACCACTGATTCTCTCCTCTGCTCATTTGTGTTTGCCAAAACCCAGGCGTTTCCAAGAGACTCTCCCTTAGCTTTGGATATGTCAACTGCAATTCTAGCACTCTCAGAGAATGGTGATCTCCAACGGATCCATGACAAGTGGCTTACGCAAAGCACATGCAGTTCAGAGACATCTGAGCTTGAATCAGATAGACTTCACCTCAAGAGCTTTTGGGGCCTCTTTCTCATTTGTGGTCTAGCTTGCTTCATTTCCCTCCTCATACACTTTTACCTGATTGCACGCAAGTTATATCACGCCACCCCTGAAGAATCTCCATCTGCTGGTCAAGGTTCCTCGCGTTCTAGGCGTCTTCATAGACTATTATCATTAATGGATGAGAAGGCTGGCCAAGAAAAGAGTGCAGTTAAAAGAAGGAAGTTGGAAAGATCATTATCCGAGAATGATCGGGACTGTGAGTTGGGGAGGAATCCCATGAGGAAAGAAACAGAAAGGATGACCGGAACAACATCAACTTAAGCAAGTAAGCTTGTCAACCCACATCTTTATCTTTTGAGAGTAGTAATCTATAGCTTGAAAGCTTCTTCTTCTTCTTCTTGTTTTTTTTTTTTTTTTTTTTTTTGGGGGGGGGGGGTGGTGAGGATCCCAAAAAAGGGTGTTAGTTTTCCATTTCGATGACTGCGTGAATATTGAAGTAGTATAAAATTATATTTACTGTCTTTCTTGTTTAGAATTTTCATTTTTTCTTGTAAATAGAAATGTTTAGCCTATCGAATTATTCACAAATAAGCTTTTAAGTAAAAAAATTTAAATGGATCTCTTTACTAACTAACAAGTTTTCAACTAACAAAAGACTGACATTTATCCAATCCCTTGACGTGATGCTATGAATTTATATCAGCCTATCTAATCTCCTTTTGACGTTGAATTACAGATAAAAGAAAACACAACACCTTTGGCCCTCCGTTTGAGTTGGACCTGGAAACAAAGTACTCAATATTCATTTAGCAGTACAGATTTTGATTCCATGAGCATTAGCAACGTGCCTTTTTATCAGAATGTTATCTACCTCTTTCAAATCAACATCAGTTCATGTATCAGTTTCACTGAAATTTGCTGAATGTACATGGAGTGTTGCATTGCTAATTTCTATCCCAGAAGCCTGTGTCAAATTACAAAGAAAGGAAATGTTGGAATTTTAATGTTAACAGATGAAGAAGAATGTTCATATTGGCTCTCTCTACACTCTTACTTTGCCTTCTTATTTCACTTGATAACCTTCCTGTTTAACCATCAATCATGATTCTTGGATTTCCCTCAGCATTCGTGGACTTCCTTATGATCTCTCCGTTTTGAGTATTACCAAAACTTATGAATTCAATCTACAGACTTTGTGCTTCAGGTTCTTCGAGTTGCCGGTCTGATCAACCCCCCCATCCCACATACTGTTACATTTACATGCTTAGAAACTCGTATATTTCTGCACATTACCAGCATACTATATATAAGTTTGCAAAAGCAAAAACAAAAATTCCATGCATGATATCATATAAGTTTGTCCTTTACCGTATTCTATGGTTACGTTCATGCTCCCTACCGATTGTTGATTTTGCTCTAATATTCAGCAAAATGAGTTTTGCTAGAAAAAAGAAAAAGAAAGGAGAAAAGCAAAGGAATAAAGTGCAAGAAGAGCACAACTTTGAGGACGTGGGATTATGCTGCAAATACAGAGAAGAAATAAATTGAAACGGAATTTCTACCTCAATCCTCGCAAACTGAGGACTACGTAAACAATGGCAGCAGTTTTTTTTTATTACCTACAGCCTCTAGTTAGGAAGTTTCCTAATTTCTTCGACCTTATTAATGTTAAGACAAATTCTATTTTAGTTGCGCTATATCTTTTATGGGCTAAGCTGAATTTTTCTGCTCTTGCTGATAAAAGTCCTCTCAAAACAGAAAGAGATGAACTAAGATGACTCGATGATCCATGAATTAGCCAAATAACTTGGTAACCTAGGTCTTTTTTCAAGTAAGATCTGAACCGTGTCTAACAATCATGATCTACTTCTTCTCCAGTAAATTTTTATCCATGAAAGAACCACGTGCCCCCGACTCCTTTTCTATTTGAATAGAGTAATCAAATGATACTGCCTTTAATTCTCTGAGACAGACCAACAAAATATTCAAACAAATCCATGAATTGATCCATCCATCAAGATCAATAACCAGGAAATGAATTTTGCAAAGTTTTGGCAGTAACCAAGGCAATTACATATTTCACGATTCTCTTAAAGGGCTGCCAAAAACCTCACAAGGCTACTGCCATTCCTTGCTACTTAATCATTGCTGTGACCGGCATGTCCCGTAACCTGATTGAATCATACATAGAAAACCAAAATATAATTAAATTAACGCTATTACAAAGAGCCTTTAAAGCAAAAAAGAGAAGGAAATGTCTGTGAACTTGTAACTTCGATCACTGAAAGTAACAAGTCCAGTGCCCTTGAAGTCACAATTCCAGTACGTGGTTTCTCCCATGCATTTGGTAATAAGCATTCAAGGCATATGATGCATGTGCATGAAGCTTATCAGGTGCAAAACAGTCACCACTTACATAAATCTCTCTGCAACCCACGCCACCTGGTCCACAGAACAAATCCAGCACAGCTTGAAGCACTTTCTCATTAGCATGAGGTTTAGCTATACACCACCGAACTGAAGGACCACTTACTCCACTTGACATTTTCTCACCAAATCTAATGCCCCTCCATTGCTACTACAAAACTGGCAGCTCAAATCCACAACATACAACTCAGATCCATCCCCATTAAACACCCCAAAACTCCTCTCACTGACCCCTCCCTCTTTTTCATTAAACAATGCAAACACAAATTTCTGTATATTTTCCTTGAGACTCGTTGGTGTCCCTTTACTAGACTGTGCACGTTCAACCAACCTAGTATTATGAGTCTTTGCATTATCAGGAGTGGCAGCTGTCTCACCTGATTCACCCTATGATGGCACCCGGATTCTGATATGGTGATCTTAACCGTACGATTTCCAGACCCTAATGCAACAATAGCTGATCCAATAGCATCAACTTGTGCATCTAACATATTGCTGTACTTGTACACATATCTTTTAGGGTCGTGGACCCGGTAGCATCCCCTAGCAAGGCATACTCTAGGTCGACCGTACCACGGTTATCCCTATAAGCAAAATAAGGGTAAGCATTGACCATATAAGGTGCACCCGTGTCAGCCAAAAAGCCTACAATTGAGGTCATAACAGGCATGAGTGCAGTGGCAAAAGTTGAAACTGAAGGAGGGAATGAAGAAGCAAGAACTGCCATACAGATTTCATTTGAGGGCTGTCACCGGATAAACATTTCTGAAAAATCACCTTTCAAAACAGTCTTGTTTGTCAGCTGTTATATACTTCCTGAATAGCAGGTCTCCAAATTTCAGGTCAGTCCGGTATTGTTTTGATATCGGGAGTTTTAACCGTTGGATATATGTTAATTTTGGATATATTATTCTAATGATGATGATGTATAATTTTACCATTTGGATGTATTGAATTCTAAATTTAAATAATAATGTTTTAAGTTTGGTTTGAGAAAAATGTTTCTCCAGTGACAGCCCTCAAACGAAATCTGATATTTGCAATCCTTCCGGTCAGAATGTAGGTATGTAGGTGACAAGTTTTGCATTGCTTGGACAAGTGCATTTGGCTTCAGGTGATCAGGATCTGTTAGATACTCATTACCAGCAACAATGGCACAATGGAAGTGACAGGAATAAAGGACATCACACGATCGGTGAACCATTCATCGGCAGCTGACGTATCAGTGCTGATATTTGCCACGTGGTAGTTTTTGACTGCTATGATGAGGTCAATTCTGGTGTTGGAAAATGCCTCTCCTCTAGGATTTCAGAGCCTGTGTCATAGATTTCGACCTCGTCAATGAGTACCTTGGTGATGGGAAGTTTTTTCCTAGAGTGCCGTAGCTAACACCAACAGCAGAAACGTTTCGAAAGGGGCTGAGAATTGCAAGGAGGAGAAGGGCAAGGGCAGAGGCAGTAGCCATTTTGGTTCAATTGGGGTACTGGCCTGCTAACTAGTAAGAGAATTTTGCTAGTATACAGGATTTATGCACCAATTTCTGATGGAAAATGACATTGGAATTACTTGTCCTACCTATGTGCTATATGGATCAACAATTTTTGGTGCCAAAATAAGGGGAAATCTTGAACTGGGAAACAGAGTGATGCAAGAAATTCAAGCTCCAGATCAAAAGGTGATTATGAGTGGGCCATTTGTGCTGGGTAGCAAATGATGGAGATAAAATCTGTGGGGGGGATCCAATTGTAACTGAAGTTAAACGCATCTTGAATTATTTGGCTCGCATTTACACGTGATGTAGGCAATATCACACTGTGCTTGGGGTAGCTTTTAGTTCTCGCATAAAGGCTATGTTTTGTTGCGGTGCAAACTGTGACTTTTCCGATTAGCCTTGGTTTAGAATCTTTATGTTCTCGTGGATGGTTAAATTCCTGCACCCGAATTTGGATTATTCTAAGATTTTCTTTCATGCTGTGGATTGGAGTTGGTGAATCTAGATCAAACAAGGTTAGAGAAACAGCTGCTTAGCAGAAAGGTCAAGAATTATGACTATGGACTCCTAGCTAATCTTCACTCATGCCAGGCTCTACTAACGGGAGCTTGACTACCTCTTGAACGAGTATTGCTTTCTCTGCAGTATACATATAGCAGAAAAATTTGCATCCCGCAGTTGCACAACAGTTGATTAACCTAGTGTCCCAGTGGAAAATGTGGCAGCCTATTGCTGCCAGAAAGCAGATGGAAAAGATACTGGGAGTCTGAAAAACTGTCCTCCACAATTAAAAAAAATAGTGGAAGCAGAGCAGTCTCAGCTTGGACCTTACAGTACTGGGTTTTTTCAAATAATTGCGTTGACATGATGCAGCAAGAGACTCCTCGCTCGTTTCCTTGAAACCCTCCCAATCCATCCACTTCTGCTGAAAAGAAATCGTATGAGATGGAATTCATCAATTAGCTCCCTCGCCTTTTCACACTGTTGTTGACTAGACAAACCTATATGAAATCTTCAAAACCAAGCACAGATATCAACACCATCGTGGATCAGGCGGCTCAAATTATAGGCTATATTCAACTCAAGAAAATCTTAGTTCCAACTAGTATGATACGAGGTGACATTACATTGCTATGGAGCCAGCTGTGCCTCTTCGGTGGCAAAAGAAAAGAAACTAAAAGATGTTACAATCATGTAAGTTACAATCAACGTGTACAACATATGACTACAGTTTCTATGTACAAACCTATGACTATTCTGTTCAGAGGAACCAGACTTAGGTACGGAGGGTGAAAGGAGTGGTTTGCTAGATTATATTGCTGTCTATGTATTTACGGAAAAACTCCTCCTCTTTGCAGTACCTGTAGATCACTTTGTAAACTTCAATCAAGAGTTTTGGAAATCGACGTGAAAAATAACTCTCAAATCCTTCTGGATGTGACCCTAATAATTCCTTAATCTCCTGGGGGAGTTCCCTATAGTGATGTGACTTGTTGCGTATGACCCGTAATAGGTCACGAATGGAGTCAAACTTATAACGCCTGTAGCGGCCAATGTTGTTAATAAATGCAGCTTCCATCTTTTCATCCCATTTCCCATTCAATGCCATTGTTGCAGTGCTTTCTAATGTATCCAAGAGTTCCGATGCATTCTCCCTATCTTCCAGTTCCACTCGATCACTAACATCCTGGAGAAATGAGAGCCTTTTCTCAGAAGTCCAAAACAGGGGATGATTCAACACTTCCTGGGCTTTTGGCCTACAACATATAAAAGGAATGCGTTATCACATGAAAATAATACTAACTGCTATTATCATTCAGACAGCAAGGCTTCAACAGAAAGTTTTAGAATACAGGACTCTTCAAATTTCAAATAAACAAATAATTTAAGGACCATAAAAACTCCTTTTCAGATTGAAAGTATAGGACTGTCTTACCTCTTCTCTGGGTCGGGATCCAAGAGACAAGTGAAAAGATCCAGAGCTTCTGGTATATTCTCTACTAAGAATAGGTCCTTCCGGTCATTGACAATATTGACATCACGTTCAATATTATCACCAAAAGGATGCTTACCCCCTGTGATACAGAAAAATAGAACACAGCCTAAACTAAACAAGTCTAATGCACGTGTTTGGCGTCCATGAAGTAGTTGTTCAGGTGCTTGCCAGCCTGAGCTCCCATAACCTACAATAAGTGACAACACAGAGAACTAAGGGAACAATTTAGAGCTAAACCTGCCTGCCCCCCCGCTTCATTAGAACATGCAAGCAAAGAGAGACAGTGGGTGAAAACAGCAATGAGTCCACGATGAGTGATAATTATTCAGATAGTTAGATCAACAAATAACTAGCATGCTAACCAGTTGGATGCTGGGTCAAGGAAGACATATCCCCAAGTAGGCGCTTGCTAATGCCCATATCTGAAAGCTTTGCACAGAAAGATTTCTTGCTGATAATCAAAACATTCTGAGGCTTCAGGTCCCGATGTACAATTCCAAGTTCATGCAAATGGGTAAGCCCAGAAACCACATCCCTGCAGAAATAAAGAGTTCTTCAAGTTTTGTCCAGTTTCTTTGGTAATTCACTTATTGTTTTAGCTGATTCAAGAGTAGGGACAGTGATGTCATATATTATAAAGTGCTAATGGTGTTTCTTTTCCCTTCTAAGAAAAGAGAGCGTTATTCAAGGAGTCCAAAACTCTGATCTCTGACCCAATTTAGAATGTCTAAGCAAAACATTATCGTAGTGCAGATTATGCATTTTCTTTAAGCCCTTAACAGATGTAGTCTGCAAAGAATAAAGCACACGCACCATCCATCTAAGGCAAAACCTTGATTCTTTAATTACTGTTCTTGAAGGGCATACACGAATGGCATTATAATCCTCTAACCAATCACCACCTTTAATGCCTATGTAAAGACTGCTAGAAATAAAAAGAAAGGGAATATTAACTGACCTCATTAATTTTAACAACTGCACTGAAGGATAACCGTTGGCCTTCCACAATTCAACATTCCTGTTATGTTCCGGCATTGAATGCAATCGAACCATGTACTCAGGCAGGCGGTTGGAGTCCATATCCTTGGATGGTATTTGATTTTGGAAAGATTCAGAATTAACATAAATTAAGTCATTTAAGCTGCAGGTGCAGCGTTCCAACGCAAGATAAACAAAATCTTGATCATACTCCACCCCAAACCATCTAACAATATTTGGATGTTGATCAGAGGCAATAAGGTTCTGAATCTCTTTCAAAGCCACATCATGATGAGATTGCACCAGGCGCTTCACAGCCACATGACGCCCATCGTAAATTCCCTCAAGCACAACTGTACCATTACTACCCTTAGCAATTTCTTTGTTGGAAACTAACAACTTGCCAATTCTACGACCATCTACTCGACCATCAACATGATCAGTAAAAGTCAATAAAAATTTCCTTTCATCTCTTTCAACAGGCGTAAGTTCATTGGTTTCTCCAACCTTACTCTGAAGAGACAAATATTTCTGATTTTTCAGATTATTGGGATTACTCTTGTTGTTTCCTGATCTCCGATTTTTCTTCTTTTTTGGCATCCCAGATCGAGGTTGAAGTTCCTCAATAGGTTTATTCAACTTTCCCTGTTTTCTGGATGCTAAAAATTTGTAAAAGATGAACCCCATAATTGACAAAACAGCTGTAATAACAGGCCATACATGAGACTTTGCTATATTTTCAGAAGATGGGGTTATAGCATTCACTGTGCCACTGTTTCCACTAAAAGGAGCCAATATCCCAGGGTTTTTCCCCTCAGAAGAGGGCAATGCAAGCATTGGTATGTCTCCACTGGTGGGAAGAGCCGGCTGAAATCTAGGAACATGTCCAAAAGGAGGCTTGTTATATGGAACAGGAAGAAAGTTAGCTCCACCTCCTAGATGAGTAATTGCTAGTTTATCAAATTCAAACATGCCGTGGTCACGAATTCGGAGGGCAACTGTCTTCATCTGACAAGGCAATTGCCACTCAGTCTCATCTGTGTCCTCATTGGCATTCGGAGGCACCCCATCAAAAGAACTCTGAATCCCCTGACACCGGAATTCACCCTCAATATCTGCAAATGCCACATTCCATAATATCTCAGTGGAGTTTGGAGAATAGTGTTGCAGCACATAATCTGTCCTTGTGATGTAAACCAGATGCTTAAATGCTCCCAGATCAACATCACCAGATTCTACCAATTCTCCAGCATCTTTCGACAACATAACAGCATTCCCTTCAAAAACTTGAACCCCTACTTTTGAAGCAGAATTATCAAACTTATACGTACGAACAACCCTTCCAGTCTTAGCATCAACAAGAAAAGCAGTGGTCTTTTTCAACCCCAATGTAATTTCTCCATCATCAGATATATGTGGCGTCATTCTAATATATTCATCAGCACTCAGTGAGAGTTTTCGCTGCACAAAAAGCAGTTTTAGCAAATTAAGTAACAAAACCACTCATTCAGCAATGCAGCAGACCACTAAATAGACATTCAAATCTTTCCACAAAAAACCCATGTCATAATTAACAATTAGCAAACTAAATCCTCGAAAAACTAAAGCCTAAAGCATCAAACAAATACAAAGTTAGGTTTGCATTACCAATTTTCCAAAGCGCTGGCTATGCACATAAAGTTCCCAATCATCTCCACAATCAATATAATACAAGTCCTTACTAAGCTCAGAACCATTATGCCTATCATCATCACTGCTAACTCTAGCTTGATAAGAAGAATAAATAGGCGATCCCGTCGGAAAAGACCATCGAGTTTTCCTTAAATTAGTATCCACCAAATGCACTGTCCCATCCAAAGCAGCCACAATTGCTACATCTTGTTGACTACTACATCAAAATGACTTTTTTAATAAAAAAATAAAAAAAATAACATAAAACCCATATGATCTGAGATTTACTTACGGTGTTGGCGGCAGCAGAGGATCGAATAGCTTGGTGATCTGATTACTCTGATCAGAGAGGCAAAATTCAGAGATCAGCGGTGATAAGATCAGAAGTATCAGTAGAAGAAATATGAAAGAGCGCTTCATCACTGCATTTGGGAATTTCGAACTCGATTTTTGGCTCGCGAATTGGGATTTTATTAGGTTTCTCTAATTTGGGGATTTTTTTTTTATACAGAGAGAGAGAGAGACAGATGGACAGGATGATTTCATTTTTACTCGCGGCGGCGAGGATTTACAAGTATTTAGAGCTTGTTTAATAGTTGGCGCTGGTAGTGATAATTAGGTGTAGAGCGGACTACGAGCTTATGGTGAACTTATCCATTATAAAGAAAATTATGTAATTTATCAAGGAATATATTCACACACAAAAAGACCATAAAAATGTATCCAATAAATAGATTATTCAAAAAATAAAATAAAATTCAATCTCCATTTTAGAGCAATTTCATTCAATCAATTTTAAACTTTTTTAAAAAAAATTCATTAATTTAATTCAAACTCGCTATAAATTAATAAATCATATAAATTAATAAATAATTAAGTTGACCGGTCAAATTAATTGAAATTTTAATTATAACTGGGAATTGATGATGATGCTATGTAATTAATTTTTTTAAAAAAGAAATACCATGTAAAAATGTCACAAGAACTCTGTAACCTTGTGGATTCCAAGCGCGCTTAAAGAATCATCATGGAAGTTGAACAAAATAATTAGTGAATACACATGGTGTGTGTATAGTGCAAACTGCAAACTAGGATGTTTGTGCTTGTGATTTGAAGCTGAACTTGAGTTTCTTGTTATAGGCTCGGCAAGAATACGAGTAAACTTGAATCCTGCTAATTTCATGCCACTAAACTGGATCAAACACTCTTTCTATTTCAAAAAAAAGAGAGAGAGAGAGAACTCTTCCCCCTTGATATTGAAGGGGTCATGGGAGAGAAAGAAAACGGTAATGGCTAGGAAGTAGTATTGCCCTCCCTAACAGATGATGCAGGGAATGATCTTCTGACAAGGAGGGCAAAATAAATGCATAATGATGGATGGGAAGATCTGGGACGGCTAGATAGTGATCGTCCAAAGTAACTTGGGCCGCTTAATCCTCCATGCATGTGGTTTGTTTCCCTAAATTAGAAATTCAGTAAAGAAGAAGGAACTCTACTCTCAAGTGATTTGTTTTTCTTTAACAGAGATGGTCGTAACATCATAACAAGCATTGTTTTTGAAGTGGAAGCTTCAGGCTTGGAGTTTGAATAGCATTATTAACATGCTAATATTTGACATATGTGTTCCTCATCATCGGATGTCAATACAAGATCACCATTTGGTTAGTACAAAGACTAACAAACCTTGGTACGAAACAAAAAAGAAAAAAGAGCAATCGTCTAAGCTTCATAAACTTTGCACTCCTCATCAGCTGGGTTTGTCTTGCAGAAATCCTCCAATGGGTCTCCACTTCCTGCTGCAGCCACTCCTGGCCACTTGCTGGCTACAAGATGTGCTAAATCAACGACCCTTTGGCTGAAAACAGAAATCATACCATTATAGTTAGGATACTCTTGCTAGTTTATAAAGGATCCAAGTGTTGATGTAAATTCTGTTCTAGGCAAGCTGGATATAGGATTGTATGCGTGATATTTAACTTCATGACGCCAAATGAGAGTTATGGTGAGTGTTAAGTTAGTTCAGGATTCTGACCTGTAGCCCCATTCATTGTCATACCAGGCGACAACCTTGATCATATCATCTCCCATGACCATGGTCAATGAAGAGTCAATGGTTGAAGAAACATCAGAGCATCGGAAGTCAACAGACACAAGAGGAACATCACACACATCCAATACACCCTTCAATGGTCCCCCAGCCGCCTTTCTGAAGGCTCCATTGACATCTTCTGCTGTAATGCCCTTCTTCTCAACATTCACAACAAGGTCAACAACTGAAACATTGGGTGTCGGGACACGGAGTGCGATGCCATTGAGCTTGCCCTTGAGCTGAGGCAGCACAAGAGATACAGCCTTGGCTGCACCAGTGCTTGTTGGGACTATGTTCAATGCTGCAGCCCTGGCTCTCCTCAAGTCACGGTGTGAAGCATCCAAGAGCCTCTGGTTAGTTCAAAAAATTAATCTTTCATAGTTTCAATGTCAAACTAAGTAGGCTATAACACTATATCGGCAGAGCACTGAATTCTTAACGGTTACCTGATCTCCAGTGTAGGAGTGAGTTGTTGTCATTGTTCCCTTGACAATGCCTGCCAAAATAATCACACAATTACTCAAGTTTCCCTCATATGCATCTAGATTTTTAACACTGATTATGAATGAATTCATACCGAATTCCTCATCCATGACCTTCACAAAGGGAGCCAGACAATTTGTGGTGCAAGAAGCATTACTGCAAACAGTAGAATTTTATCAACTTGCAATTTATCACATGCAGTCAAATGAATAATCAAGAATAATAGGGGTACTTGCTTTTTTGCACCCAGAATTACTTAAAATACCAACCTTATAATGTTGGCAACCTCATGGTCATAGTCCTTTTCGTTAACACCTACAACATAGGTTGGGATATCGGCACCTTTGGCTGGAGCAGTGATGATAACTTTCTTGGCACCAGCTTGAATATGTTTCCCAGCACCAGGGCCATCCACAAAAACTCCGGTTCCCTGCATAATTCAGTTCAACAATGTGATTATCTTACATAGAGTTGCCACAAAACTGACAAGTCCACTTCAGAAGGGAGAGAATTGAGAGCACAGCTTACCTCAATAACAATGTCTATTCCGAGCTCAGCCCAAGGAAGCTTAAGAGGGTCTCTGTTGGAAACAACCTTAACGGGCTTGCCATCAACACTGATGGTCTCGTTGTCCACAATTTTCACCTCTGCTTTGAAAGTTCCAAGCATTGAATCATATTTCAACAAGTGGGAAGCCTGTTTGTTGCACAAGATTCTTAGTTGATTTCTCAATTAATTAATGAAAGTTAATTCTCCAAAATTTAGACAATTAAGATATATACAGTAGTTTGCTTACGTTCTTGACACCACCGCTGTCATTGACAACAATTACATCAAGGGGAGAGTCTTTGCGACCATGCCAGCATCGCAGGAAGTTCCTGCCAATGCGTCCAAATCCGTTGATAGCCACCTTTAATTTGGCCACAGTTTCTGCCCTAACAGGAGTTGACACTGCAACCTAATTTTAGAGAAAACATCCAGTACAAAATTAATCAAGTATATGGTACGCTTGAGATACATAAAGCTCTACTTTCAAGTACTAATTTTATCGCTAAAATAAAGCAATCAAACTAGTCAAGCTGTAGCCTCACATTATCAGCATGTCACCTTTACAGGAGAGATTTCAAGTTCAAATTTTCCTCCCCAAGCTATCACACTATCAAGAATATATAATCATGCACAATTATACAACTGCAATGAAGAGTTTTCAGGTGGAACTACATATTGTTAAAGCAAAATATAATTACGAGGTATGTTCTAATGATCATTGAAGGCAATGAAGAATTTTCAGGTGGAACTACATACTGTTAAAGCAAAATATAATTACGAGGGATGTTCTAATGATCATTGAAAGGAATGTTAAGAAAGCTAGAAGGCATAGTTTAGCAAACCTTGGGAGCAAGTTGGGAAGCCACCACATCAAAGAAGGATCCCTCACTAGCGTTCTTGGCATAGGTTACACATGAACTGGCTCGAAGCCCAGAAAACTCAGCCACTTCTAGCCTCTGCATATCCAAATATATTCAAAATATCACATAGAAGAGAGCAACATAGAGCACTTGCTAGGGTGCACTGTGTATGTAAAGCATAGAGAGACAGAGATAGAGAGAGAAACCTTTAAGGAGCTTTGAGTGGGGAAAGAGTGGTTGATCTTGGAGGGAAGTCTTGTATTGGCAGGGATTCTTGAAGAGGCAAGAGCTGCGTGGGTAGCCATGGCTGCAACTAAAGCTAAAGAGAGCCACTTCTTGGCTATATATAGTTCAACTCGTTGTATCAGTTATTCTCATTTTACAATTCCTTGATATTTTTTCCAATTTTTTTTTTAAAAAATTATGGCCGCAACTTAGTTGAAAGAACGAGTGGTGAGAATGGTGCATGAGGATGTATGGGATAAGATGATAATTGAGCTTGTAATGTGAGAGTCTCGACCACAGATTGTGCACCCTTTTGTATTTTCTTGACTGCTCTCTTCACAGTTGTAAAAATCAGACCCTTTTATAGCAAAGGTATTAAACCCGTCATGTGATTCATTCTGTCCAAAACTTGGGTTATAAGTTAGTTAAAACTATATCCTTCCGATATTTAAAATAAAAAAAGTTAAAATGACTTGGTTTAAAAAATAATAATTAAAGACCGATTCATCAAGGTTTAAAAATACTAAACACGTCATATAATCTGGTTTCAAAACTGGTTTCGAGTCAAATAGATCCTGAATTGACCCAGACTGGGTTTAATACAACTGCTTGAGAGCCACTAATTTGTTGAGTGAGAAGTGCTGTGTACCTCGTGGGCCACATGATGAGTAGAAATGGCCCATATTCAGGCTCCCCTCCAGTAGATCTTTCCTGGGAATTTTTCTGGCTAACAGGGAAAGTCACTCTGCATGGTGGAGAACACAGAAAAATATAAAATATCCAAGTGGATTAAGGTCAGAAAGGAAGAACAACTGCATGGACGTCTCAAATAGGGATTCCTATTTAGGAGTTTTCTGAGGCAGGGATTAGTGTATGCAATATTTTCAGAAAAAAAGGAAACAAATCATTTGTGACTTGATGTAGCAATCATTAGTATCATAGAGCCCTGGTCTTCGGAGAGTAAACAGCTCAAATCATTTAGTATTATGGGAGACCAGCCTAGCAAAAATGGCAACGCCAGTCCTTGACAGGAGGAGAGGACTGAAGAAGGCACCTCAGAGTGCAGATTATTTTCCTCCGCTTCATATGCTGTCAAGCAATCCATATGTTGGTAGCTTGATCACTCCACAAATTTAGCAACATGACTGCCTCACAGTCTGAAATCAAATCATGCAGGTTTCGTATCATACAAAGAGTGCCCAGATTTTTCTACGTGCTGAATATAATCTCCCTGAAGAACATGTTAACTATCAAGCATTTTCGAAAAAAAAAAAAAATCCCAGGACATGAGGAATTTGGCTCAAGGATTGAGCTATAGAATCCAGTGTGACCCCTAGGCACATAACATTGGAGTTCTAGTTATGGCAGCACAACTATAGTGAAAAAAACAGCTCCTCATATAAGGAAATCAAAAACAGCTGGAATGTTACTGTATATAACTCGAGTACAATACTTGATCAGCGTAATCTAACCGAACCGATCACGCAAAATTACATGTACCCACACCAGACGCCGCCACAGTGGAACTGTTCATTGAAAGGAAGAGAACAAAGAAAGATCAGTTCAACTGCTATTAATGATCAGTATGGAAATTACTGGTAGTGGAGACCAGGTAGACTGCCGCGTAGACAGAGGTAGCTCATATCGCAGCTTCAATGTCATCAGAATGCACATTTGCTCCATTTGGGGCATCTTCTGATCGGAGTTGAGAGGAAACATCGTCAATGGCCGAGTTCAATTGTTCAATCTTCTCAGCTAATATTTTTCGTGTTTTCTGGAAATCAAGAAAAAACAAACACTGTCTGTCATTATGCTGGTCATAAAATGTCAGGCACGCAACGCACTCAACATGATGGTGCCAAGGAATCAATTACGCATTGTATGCCAAACCAGAGACAAAAGCAAAAATAATCAAACTCCTAAGGAATCTAATCTTCATAACTATTTTGGGACAATGATCAGCAAATGCTATGACATGGCAGCAATGAGCTGAAAAGTAAATTTTCTGGGACAACGATCTACAAATACTTTCATAGAGTAGCAACGACTTGAAAGGTAAATAGGAAGCGAGTCCGGATCACAAAGATCATTAATGAATAAAGAAACGGGGATAGCAAAAAGCGACATAAAAGAATCGAAAAATCACAAGGCAAGGTTGAATCCAAAGTGTTAAAATGCCAAAAATTGATTACGAACAGAGAGAATCAAGAACTACAGCACACCTCCAGAGCCTTTTCTTCATCATAGATGAATTTGGGCAGCTTCCTCATAAGATCCTTCCGGTCAGTGCCAGCTAATGCCTTGCTGATCTATACAGAAGCATAAGAAACAAGATAAATGACTTGTAAAATTCTCTTCAACTATGCTATAAGAAGCACACACCGCTTAGTTGAAAGAGACAAGAAAAATAAGGAAAAAATTAACAAGACCTGAGGAGCATATACACATCCAAGAGCACCAACTATAAGTCCTCCCAAAACAAAGCCACCAACAAAAATGCTTGCATTGCTTGGCCTTCTTCCTCCATCACTGTGAAAACACAGGCAAACAAGCAATTCTCAGCTAAATTTATAGTAATTCTTCTATTTCCAACAAAGCAATTGTGCGGTACCTATAAGCAGCATTAGCAGCAGCTTGGACTGTGAGTGAGCTTCTGGTTATGGAGTTAGTTATTCGCAGTTTTCTAGGACCACCACTCAAGGCGCGTTTGTCCAACGGCTTTATAGAAGAAGAAGAAGAATACAACGCTAGCAGAAATAAATAAATAATTTAATCAATATTTTCATTTACAAATGCTGTGTGCCAAACAAAGGAAGCCATGAGAATATCTAGCTACCTCGAATAAACCTAATTATACAGAAAATTGAATTGAAGTAAGCGAAAAATGAAGACTACAAACCTGGAGATAGGTGGAGTCCCTGAGGATTTCTAGTTAGAATTAAAGGATTCCAAAGAATAGCAGTAGCAGCAGCCATTGTTGTTGATGTTTCTCTTGAAGCTCCAAAAGAAGAAGATGATGAGGAAGAAATTGAAGTGCAGGAGCAGGTGATGGTTTGATTTTGACTCCGCTCGATGATATCTAAGCTTCTTCTTCGTTTATCACGACGACTCCCGTGATTTGTAGCTAGAGGAGTTACGTTTTAACACCAGCCAATATGATGATGATGATGGCCTTGCGCTTACCACACCGTTGGATTATTTCATGGTATTTAGAAAATTGAAATGCCGTTTTTTCTTAAGCTTAATATCGTTTTAAGTTCCTCGATGACATGGCGTCTGGCTTGGGATTCGGAGATAAGTATTTTTTTTTTTTGGTAGTAAATTAGCTTGTCAAAATTAGTTAATTAATTAATTCATGTAGTATCACATATAATTAAGTAATAATAACAATAATTATCAATAGATAAAATCATCAACTCCTATGCTAACATTATAGAATATCCTAATATTACTACTATGTAAATCTACAACAAGGTTGAAAATTAAAGAATTGTAATTTCTTCATATTTATAATGTTCCATATATTTTTATTAACTAACAATTAACAAACTTGAAACAAACAACAACAACAAATGATTAGTGTGTAAAGTCAGCATATGGTAAATAAAAACCTTGAACAAAACTATAAATGAAGCATTTTAAAATATTTTTTAAATACCTTTTTATTATTTTTTATGTATATTTGATAAGCAAAGCCTTTAGCAATTTCATTTCGGGCTCGAGGCTTTTTGTATAGTGGATGTAATTTTTATCTTATAAAACATAATAAAAAAATACGTCTTGCTTATTCTTGAGTTTTTTTTTTTTTTTTTGGTTAATAGGAGGTTTTAAACCATTATCCAAGTGACATTTAACTTAAGTAAGCTTTGCAAACATGTCATGTAAACTAAAACTTATCTTATTATCTTCATTTTTTTCATTATTTCATTTATATTTATCAAGATAATTATCATTTAAATAATTATTAGTGCTATTACTAATATCAACATTAATATTATAAATGTTAGTGCTATGATTAATACCAATATCAATATTGTTAACATTATTTAACTTAAAACTCCTTAAATATTGTCATGGAAATGGCTCAAGAAGCCCAAGACAGGAGTCATGTTGTAAGAGGAGCTCTAGTGGTTGAGCCTAATAACAAATATTTCTGGTTTAATCGACCCCATTGGATTCTCCTCTTGATACATTACACTCTTTTCCAGGTTTATATATATATATATATATATATATATATATACCCTCATTCCTCATCAGGTTTGAAACTTGAAAATTGCTGAAGTTTTATCAGAAACAATATAATCACTGTATTAAACTTGAAAATTGATGAAGAATGAACTAATGCCATTGCTACATTTTCAAGGGAGTTAAATTAACATTTTTCATGGATGAATAATCTATAATGAAAATGAAAAGTGGAGAGTGCCCGCTAAGATTAAAGAAATAATTACAAGACTTGACGTGAAAGCCTTCGGAATCATAAAACAATGGAATCTTTTTTGGGTCAAAATCTTAACGTTTTGTAATTAAAGTGTTATTCAAAATATATTTTTTGAAAAATTAATATTTTTTAGATAGTTTTATAATTTTAATATATTAATGTTAGAAAAATTATTAAAAACAATTTAAATAAATTTTCAATAAAAAAATAAATTTACAAAAACATCAACATTCACTCTATCATGCTAAATAAACACAACATGTATAGATTATATTTGGGAAACACGTTTGGAAATTGTGTCCTTTCAATTTTATTTTAATTTTTGTTAAAAATTATTTTTTTTATATTTTTAGATCATTTTGATGTGTTGATTTTAAAAATAATTTTTTAAAAATAAAAAATATTATTTTAATATATTATTGAACAAAAAATATTTTAAACTATAATCACTGCCGCAATCTTCGAATAGACCCCTACATTATTAGTTTAACAACTGTTTAATGGTCTTTCGCAGCGTATTATTTAGCTCTACATCCAACATGCCATTTAAATTTTTTAATGTAAGTTTTTAAATTAATTGTTTTAGTGTTTTTAAATAATTTTAATATATAATATGAAAAATAAATTTTAAAAAATAAAAAAATAATATTATTTTAATATATTTACAAACAAAAATTATTTTAAAAAATCATCTCTATATAAAAAAAAATAGTTATTTAATTTCACACTATCGTCTTACATGCTTCTTCATTTCTATAGGTTTGGGGCTGATTCATAATTCTAGCATTATTTAGAGATTGAAAAATAAAACTATGAGGATAAGAAAAAAGATCTAACGTTAGATATCCCTTCTAGTTGTTGATTTTTTTTTTAATATATACATTAGTTTGTTTTTTACTACCTCGGTTCTTATTTTAATAGGAGAATTATTTATGCAAAAGATCGTGGAAGTTACTCTAAGTTCAAGCTTCATCAAAATTTCATTATCAAATAAAAAAGAAAAAAGAATTCATAATGAATCAACTTTTAGTTGGTGTTATTGTCATAAAGAATGATATACATTAAGGCTAATATATTTATTAGGGAAGGCAAGAAGGGAAAAACTTTGTAGATTTTGGCAAAAGAAAAAAAGAAGAAGAAAAACATACAGTTGCAGTATTTATTTTAAAAAAATAAATAAGAGCATGTTCTTGCAAATTATGGATTTTCAATGACCCAAACTGCAAAAAAAGAAATACAGTTGCAGTATTTATTTTAAAAAAAGAATCGCTGCACAAAATACGGTGTTGGAAAATAAAAATAAATAAAAACACATTTTCATACTCGAAGTTTAGTCCAGTTCAGTCCTATACTTTGAAAGAAATTCCCCTCCTCCTCCACCTTCAAGTGCTTCTGTCTCCACAAAACCTAAGAAAGCTCTAATTTTTCTTCACCATTTTGAAACCCATTTTTACTTCACTAAACTACACTAGAATATAAAAGAAATGCAACAGTTTTGAAAATGATTCTCTGATTTTTTTACACATAGATTTACATAATGTGTTTAGTCACAGCTATTGAAAATGGTGGGCTTAGAGTGTAGGCGGTTTTGATTGGCAAATCTGAATTGGGTTTTTGAAATAATGGCCAGGCGTCATGGATGGCAATTCCCTGTTCATACTTTTCAAGTACATTTCTTTCCTTCTTTCCTTTTACATTTTCTCAGCTTTTTTGGGTTTTGTTTTTAGTTATAGTTTTAGGGATTTTGGTTTTTTAGTTAGTTAAGTCAATTTATATCTGTTTCTAATTATGGACTGATGGGCTTTATTTTTTTTGCTTTTTCCCCATTAAATAACTATGGTAGAAGGATTTTGCTTTGACATGACAGTAACCTAAAAAAGATTTGTATCTATTTCTACTTTGGGGTGGTGTCCAAGTTTGAGTGTAAAGTTTCGTTAATGATGGCTTGGTTTATGAGATAAATGGGCATTTAAAATTTTGATTTTGAGCCAGATGGTTGTTGTTATAGGGCTTAATTTAGTTGAGATGGCGTGATGTGACCTTGCGTTAGTGTAATTTGCGTAATCTGTTTCAACTTATGATCCATGTTGCCCATTTTATAAGAAAAGCAAAGTGAATCTAGTCAAGGAGGGACCTACTTGAGTTGTTGTGATAACAAAACAAAGTCAAATGCCGCTAGTTAAAGTTCATATGACCTGAATGTAGATAGTGATTGGTAGTATTTTGCAAACTGTTGATGGTATGGACAGGGTATTCATGCTTGTGTTCTGTTATATGAGTTTTAAGATCTTTGGTTCTGTATCCTGGGGAGATTTGTGAATAAATTGGATGGAGTCATGCATTGCTGTTTTCTTCAAAAATTAATGTACTGATGTTGAACTTTTCATGGTGCACAGATTGTGGCTGTAACAGTTTTCTTCCTGCTTTCTGTTGCATTCTATTCCTTTTTTGCTCCCTTCCTTGGGAAGCACATCTATGAATATGTGGCTATTGGTGTTTATTCTGTCTCGGTGAGCATGATTACTCCCTATCTTGTTTTCTTTGATAACTGATTTGAATCTTTGTTTTGGGCTTCTGTCACCTTATTGCTTTTGCCCTCTTTTCTGATTAATTCTCAGGCGCTCTCTGTATTTATTCTTTATGTACGATGCACTGCAATTGATCCGGCTGATCCTGGAATTCTGCTAGAAGCTGATGAGACAGCAGGCCATAAATCAGAAAATGACACATATCTTCCTGGTTTGTCTACTTACCATGTAGTTCTCTAACTAGAAAATCTATGAATTGCAAATTTAGATTGGAGTCAACCATTTGATTGGTAATGTATAACAAGGTTAATGAAACATGAAGCAGTAGCATGTGCCTCCTGGACCATTAGAATGGAAACTTGATTTTGCATTCTGAAATTTATTCAGGAATGCTGATGATCATGCTATTGTGTCTAAAGTCTAACCTGAAAGTTCCTTTAGTCTTTTTGGCTTCTCTAAATTTGTCTCGGCCAATGACTGATGCAGGTGAGCAATTGCTCAGCCTTTGTATTGAAAGGAACAAATTGTCCATTGTGGAGTTATGAAACTTTTATCAAGAATATAAACTTTTTCATTAACGTTTTTATTTTTAAAAACAAAATCATAAAATCTTCATGGTCATCAGGAAATTCTGCTGAAGAACCTAGCAAGACAAGGTTAAAAAATGGAGGAAAATCCAATAAATACGGTTCAAGTTGGTGTTCAAGACTTGGAGGTTTCTTTTGCTGTTTTCTTGTGAAACAAGATTGCCGAAAAGATGAAGATATTCTACAGAAAGAATCTGGAGAGGAGGCTTTGTTCTGTACACTTTGCAATGCTGAGGTACGTGATTATTCCATAAGGTTTTATTTTGATTGCCTGAGATAGTGTTCCCTTTTATTTAGAAACTCCCAGCCTTCAGAAAACGGGTTTGCCCACAAACTATGCACAAACAAAAATTAGAAGCAAGAGGAAAAATACAGGTGAAAAGAAGAAGGAAAGATGTCGAACAGTCAAGTCACAATAGCTGGTTGAGTTAGTTGCCCACAGTTGAAGAATTATTAGGTTAATGCCAGGGAAGAGTAACATTTTGTGGGAGTGTGTGTATTCCTTTGCCGTCCACAATTTTTTTTTCCAGTAAAGCTTCCAATATCATGGTGCTGATTTTTTTTTCTAGGTACGCAAATTCAGCAAACATTGCAGAAGTTGTGACAAATGCGTTGATGGATTTGATCATCACTGCCGGGTGAGTTTTGGATGCTCATCCTTGTCCTTTCAGATCCTTTTTGCTTTTGCAATACTGGCTGATGAAGTATCTGTTCTATGATGCAGTGGTTGAACAATTGTGTAGGGAAGAAAAATTACATCACATTTGTTTCCCTTATGGCAACAAGCCTTGTCTGGGTAAAATTTCAGATATTATTTGTGATTCTTTGTTTTGTTATTTTTCTTACACCACGATTTACTTGTATTAGATATGTTCCCCAGATTCAAACAAAATACGCTTCTCATATTCATCTACCTTTGTGCATTGCTGTCAGCTTATTGTTGAATTCGGAGTTGGTGTTGCTGTCCTTATTCAATGCTTTGTGGATAGAAAGGGTATGGATCATCAAATAATGGAGAAACTTGGCATTGGATTCTCGCGCCCCCCCTTTGCGACAGTTGTGGTATGTTTCCCAATTTCTTTGTTTGTAGATATAAGATGTGTATATAAATATAATATTTTGATTATGTTGATTGGAATGGAACTTTAAATCTTATAAAAAAAATAATTAATTGCCGCTTAGTTTGGGAAAATTGGGTTATGTATTTTCCATTGTTTTGCTTGTGTTCTGTAAATATATGTATGATTTGGAATTTCTTAGGGGTTGAACTGGAGTATGCTATGGCTTTCACCACGATAAAGTTTCTCGTTGTCAATGCTTTTCCTTTATATTCTATGATGTTAACTTGATAATGGATACAGGCCCTGTGCACATTTGTATCTTTGCTTGCTACTGTGCCTCTGGGGGAGCTATTTTTTTTTCCATTTGATTCTGATTCGAAAGGTGTGTTCATAAATAGCCTTGCCTCCTCTTTTACCATGTTTGCCTCTATGTAAAATGCAATTGGTGAAATACTTTATCATTGCAGGGTATCACAACATACGAGTATGTAGTTGCCATGAGAACTCAGAGTGAACCACCTGGACCATCTGTTGATGGAGGAGAGCAGCAAAGCTTGCCAACTTCGCCAACCAGTTCTGCTGTTACTACAGTGAGCAGAAGAAGCTCTATAGGAATGAGTTTGCAATATAAAGGTTCTTGGTGTACCCCTCCAAGAATCTTCATGGACCATCAGGTACCACATCTGTCCGAATCAAGTTATCAAGAAAAGTTGGTGTCGCCTATGTTAAATAAGAGTAGTTTAATGCTTCCTAGTTCTCATAAGTACCACATGAAACTATGACTAAGAAAATTGTCTCTGAAAAGGTAAATTTCAACTGCAATTATTATTCCTTGCTTATTGTTCGATCAACAAGGAACTTAGACATAATGAAGGTAGAATTTGATTACTTTTGGCTATAATTCGCTATGTGCATTGCATGTAGTAATTACATCCTTTGCAATTTTGGATTCTCTTTCCTTAACTCTTTAACAAAATGGGGGTGGAATTTGATTAGTTTTGGGTCTTTAACAAGCAGGATGAAATTATTCCACATTTGGAGCCAGGACGCCTACCATCTACAGTTGATCCAGATACAGTTCAGGAAGCTGACAGAGCCAAAAAGTTACCACAGCGTCCAGTTCGAATCAGTGCATGGAAACTTGCGAAATTGGATTCCAGTGAGGCTCTTAAAGCAGGTGCAAAGGCTAGAGCATCATCATCTGTTCTACGACCCATAGGTTCTCGATATAACCTTTATGATGCTGATAAGTTATCCAGTAGCAATGTTAGTGGAAGGAGCAGTCCGATCAGTACTGATCAAGGGTTTCAAAATAAAAACGATAGAGCAGTGGTGACAGGTCTATCTCCTTCCAGGACTAACTCATATCCAGCCAGCAATGCTAGCAGGGATGACATTGAGTCATGCCGTCAGAGTCGTGGCAACTTTAGCAGTGCTAATGTCTCCAACCTTGCCACATCTCCACTACAACAGCAAACTTCAAACAGAGACCACTTGAACCCCATTTATCAGACATCAACAGATCAACCTCCTTGGACAGCAAGACAAATTGAACTAAATGGGAATCCTCTTCGTGAGAATGTGGCCCAAATTCCTCTGAGAAGAAACTTAGGTGTAGCTGAGAATATGAGAACAGCAGTTTATTGGGATCCAGAAGCTGGACGCTTTGTCTCTTCTTCAAGAGGTGCTGGTTCTTCGTCTCAGGTTCGAGGAACAGAGCTTTTGTACAAAGATCAATCTATATTTTTTGGTGGCCCTCTTGTCAGCGAGCTGCTAAGCAGAGGGACAAGAACTGGTACTTCACTGGCTCCGAGCCAGGATAGAGGATCTACCTCAAGTCATTATCAGCAAGGCAGGTCACAGAGGGGTGACCAACTTCATGTGTTTGTTCCAAGCGATTCTCAACAAAACCAGTATTCATCTAGGTCTCCTTAGAGCACTAAAATGAGGGAATAGTGATTTGTTTTTGCTGATGCATAGAGTGGGGTTCTGTACATTAAACTTTCCCCTTTTGTCATTCTAGAGCAGTTTTTTTACCGCTTTCTAGTGCTATAAAAGATGCATCCGCTCTTGCTAACCTCCATAATTAATGCAATCGCCAAAGAACATAGGGTTTACATCAACATTTTTGGCTTGTAACTTGTGTAGACTTGATAGTTATTGATAATGGTATTCACAAGTTTGTTTTTGTTTTGAATCAATGGGTGGTTAATGGTCATGCACTGCTCCTGCTTTGGATGAAAAGGGCCAAGGTCAAGGCGGCGGGCTAACCACCTATGCCGGGCTTTGTTTTCCAAAACCCAAAAGCAGGCACCACTCCTGCTTTGGATGTAAATGGCCAAGGTCAAGGCGGCAGGCTAAGTCCACCTCTGCCGGGCTTCATTTTCCAAAACGGAAAAGCAGGAGAAAAGAAGCCCAAAAATGAAAAATCGCCGTTGCCGGGGATCGAACCCGGGTCACCCGCGTGACAGGCGGGAATACTCACCACTATACTACAACGACCTGGTTGAATTCTTGCCGCTGCATATAATATAATATAGGTTAATCTAACATCAATTCACCTATTAATTTTAATCTTTAATCGCCTAGCCAATAGCTGATTGAGAACTTCTAATTAGAGAATTCTCCTTACCTTAGATATCTTCCATGATTGAAAGAGTCATCACCTTGTCTGTCCGTAATTGACTTTCATACCCAAAAGAAGGCTTAGCCTCCATGCAACAGCTCCACATTAATTAGCTCAGGAATTCAATGATTGGAAACCAGCAAAAGAGAGACACTGCACAAACATACCGCCGGCCGGCCTCACAGACAATCAAAACATTTGTAGCACGCTGCTTCTTCTTCTCATCTAGTGCCACTTGAAGTAGACACTCATAAAACAATCAAGGGAACTTTCTTCTTTGAGTCTCATCTTTAATATATCCAAGAAAGAAGCACGTTTAAATATGTAACCCTTTCATAATTTCTAAACTGGAAAATATTCGTTGGCCAGTTCTTGCTTGTAAACCTACCTCCGGCCAGTACCACTGATGATGTGAACCTCCCCGTCTCGTTTTCTCCTCTTGCACATATTGTTTGTTGGCATCAACGTTTGATGGATTTGACGCAAGACTTAAGAGGAGTAATGCAGTTGATGGTAGCTAGGGTACGTAGGAATGAAAGGAATGCAGACATTAAGATTGTGTTTGGTTAATTAGTGTTTCCTAACAGAATATAAAATACAAGAAGAAAAAGGTTTGGCTAGAAAAAAGATAGAGACAGAAACATCAAAATAATTATATCCAGGATGATTTTTTATCATTTCAAAAAAGGATGGACATGTAGATCAAAGCTTGTAACTATATGTGTAAATATGCTTAGTTTATCACAACAAAGTTGTAATTAAAAAATAATTTATATGGATTAGTAGTTTATTATCACGAAAGCATGATAAATAAAAAATATCTAAGGAAGAATTAAAAACTAAAATTTATGTATACATGTTTAAATCTAGAAATTCAAGACAAAATAAATCTTAAATCAACTATACTTAAATTAAAATAAAAACAAAACTTTTAAATACTTAAATTAAAATAAAAACAAAACTTTCTATTTAAAGTACTTTAAAATAATGAACTTCTTGTTATTGTTGTCAATAATAAATCATTTATTTTTAAAATATTATTACTCCTCACTTGTACAACTAAAATGTATGCAATATGCCTCTCAATATTCTAATAATATCATCTTGGTTTAGATTCTAAATCAAGATCTTTGAACCAAAAAATATGAAACTCAAATAGTTTTTGGTAAAATAAACTCAAGCTCTAAATTTAGAAGGAAAATTAAAGCATAAAATGAGAATAAAACACTCAAATATAAGATGAGGAAGAGTATTTAAAAATCTAAAAGATTCTTGGATTAAACTCTTTCTTCTTCCTTCTCCTTTAGTGAATTTTAAAAGTTAAAATGTTGAAGAATTAATAAGAATTAATTCCAATATTTATCAACCTTTAATTAACCATCATAAATTAAAAATTAAATCTAGAAAAACTAAAAACAATTTAAAATTAATTTTTTATTCACTCATAATTTATGAATTTCCAACCGGACATGTTTCTTCCATTCCAACAATCTTTGTCTTTATTATCTCAAGAAAACCACTAGAAAACTTGGCCATTTTCTTCTCCTCTAGCTTCATATTGAACATGCGCAACTTATTCTTTCGACTGTGATTATGAGCCTTTCACCATCAAAGAAAATAGCATGAGCCCTCTTGATAACCCTTCAACCTTTTTCTCGACACTAGATATTCACACCATGGACGTTTCGGACGCATGGTGTTGAGCTTAGCTTCTTCTTTCCACAATATCAAATGTTATAATATCATCGAAGTCCATGGACCACTGCAAAATTCCATTCAAGTACACTGCTCGGTCACATTTTCTCCATGAGTTTTCCTGGCATTTGAATTTCTTCTCTATAAATAGAAACCTAACTTGAATTCAGGCACGAGTTGATCGTGGTAATTGCACAGAGCCTCAGACATCGAAACCGGACAGCAGATTTGGTTGGCATATGCATAAAAAGGATGTCTGCATGCGACAAGATCCTCACGAAGTCATGAAGGATCCGAAGAATCTTTAATTTCTATACACACACATGCATGACACGCTACTAGTTGTTAGGTTAGGAAATTAAAGAAGCCGCAGCGCCACAAATCAAATGAAGGATCCGAAGAATCTTCGTTGCTTCAAACATCATCCCTGCATATATTTGTTTTTTAAAAAATCATTCTCTAAACCCTTACATTGAAAAAAAGAAAAAGAAAAGAAAGACAAATCATAAAATATTTTAAAAATAAAAAAACGATAAATTAATTGTATTTTTTAAAAAAGACATAAAGGTGTTTTGTCACATTTTACCCTAAGAAAAAAAATAATGCTATCAACACTAATGGGCTTAATAATTAACTATGAATGGGTCAAGTATCATTCTGTGGATGCAAGAGGTCCGTGGTATTTTCCGAATTGCTAACCCAGAGAAAAGAAGAAACACAAAAAATTGATAACAGACGCCGTTGCCGGGGATCGAACCCGGGTCACCCGCGTGACAGGCGGGAATACTCACCACTATACTACAACGACTTGATTGGTTACGTTACCTTCAGTGATTTCAATTTATAAGGCCATAAGAATTGTGGTTTCATTGAGATTGAAAATTTAATAATATAGACATAGTTCTATGCATAATTAATTTGAAAAAATAACAAAAATTAAAATTTTAAGGGCTATAGTTTTCTTCATTGAGAAAAAAATATAGGTTTATCCAATAAACATAAATGATTTCTTCATTGTCATTTATATTTGATTTGATTGAATATTTAATATTAAAGAAACATGAGTTAAGTTTAACTAATTTATTTAATATCAAATAGGGTTAATAGATTGCTTTTAAAAAATACAACAATTAATTACTATTGTTGTATAAAAAACAAACAAAAAACCTAAAAATTACAATATAAAAAAATATAGAAGAAAACTAATGATTATAAAAAAGATGAGCTAATTAATTAAACTCAAAATCAATATAGGCTTACAAGATATGCTAAGATTAGTCTTGATAAATGATAAATACTTTGCATACATTTTTTTAATGAAACTAAGCTTCTATTTAAGATAATTTAAAATGCACGTGCTCTCACATATATGTGTACATAAATGATTTCTTCATTGTCGTTTGTGTCTGATTTGATCAAATAATATTTAATATTAAAAAAACATGAAATAAATTTAACTAATTTATTTAATATCCAATAGGGTGAATAGATTGCTTTTGAAACTACAACAACTAATTACTATTGTTGAATAAAAAACATACATAAAACTTAAAAATTACAATATATAAAAAATTATAGAAGAAAAATAATGATTATAAAAGAGATGAGCTAATTAATTAAACTCAAAATAAATATAGGTTTATAAGATATGCTAAGATTAGTCTTGATAAATGATAAATACTTTGCATATGTGTTTAATTAAACCAAGCTCTTATTTAAGACAATTTAAAATACGCGTGCGTGCGTATACATATATATATATACACGTACATGGTATGAAACAAAGCTCCTATTTAAAATAATTTATTATATATGCGCCCACACGAACATATAGAATATAGAATATACAAGGTTTGAAATCAAATAATGATATCTAAACAATATTAGAATTTGTATTCAATTGGAATGAAGATCTAATATTTAATCCAATATATAATATTTAAAAGGGTGAATAGATTGCTTTCAAAACAACAAGTAATCACTATTGCTATATAACAAGCTCGAGCTTTATCATGGGTCTTAGAAATATAAAGAAACATAAAATAATTAAAATAGGAAGATATGCTTTGAAGCAAATAAGTCTTGACAAGTGATAAGTACTCTTCGCATACCTGGTCAATGAAACCAAGTTCCTGTTCAAGCCTCCTCACATTACGGACACAGATACATAGAAGACAAAGTAAACATTATAAATAGTCTTATTGAACACTATGAAATATGAAATCCTGTCATGATTTCTCAACCGCAAAATATTGATTGGATCAGGGTATACCTTCTTGCTCCTGTCTCTACTTTCTGTCGGCCACAAGCCATTACTTCCTTAACAGCTAAGGAATTGTAGAAGAATATTCTGGATTGAACCTCAACATACCTTCTTGCTCCTGGCTCTACTTTCTGGCGACCCTGCCTCGTTTTCTTTTCTTGCACTTGTTGTTTATCGGCATCGCAGTCGGAAGGACTGGGAGAGAAGCAGTTCTTGAAGGATCGCTGCTGTTGATCAGAGGAGCCAAGGTAGGGTTGAAAGGAACATACACGGTAGTACTGTCATCCATTGTATTCCTTGGTAACCTGCCCATTTCCGTCCACCGATCTTGTTTCAAATTGAACAGCCGCAATAATTTCTTTTTTGGCCCACAATTCAGAACAAGCCTCTCACCATCAAAGAAAATGGGTTGAGCCACTCTTGATAACCCTTTGATCTTGTTCCTGACAAGCCCCCACTTGTTGTTTTCATAATCAAGAAGAGTCCACATCATAATTTGTCTCTTGAAAACACATACCACATAAAGAAAACCATCCGCAGCTCCGAACCATGAATAATCTTGGTAGTTAAGCCATGCTAGTCGCAGTTCTGGAGGCATACCGATGAGTGTAGCTTCTTCTTTCTCTACATTAAACGCAACAATATCACCGAAGGCCCTAAACCAGTGCACATGTCCATTCAAGTACACTGCTTGACCTCTCAACTTGTAAAAATGAGGCTGCATAGGAATTAAATGTCTCAAGAACAGCTTGCATGTAGATTGTCTCCATGAGCTTTCACTTGAATCGAATATCTTAAAGCCATAAGCATCTTCATCTTGTGGCATGTTCAAGATCTGTTCTCTGTAAACATGAACTAACTTGAATTCAAGCGAAGAGCAACCAATTGGGTCATAAGCTAAACCTAAATCACATTTAGCGCCATATGGGGTTTCAAGTGCTGGTATAGTCTGGATTCTATCAGGTAAAATAGGGTTACAAACAGAAAGACTAGAATCAGAGAGACCTAGAACAAGGCCATTGCAAGAAGCTATGATCTGAGAATTTATGGGAACAACTTTAGGATTATTGTGGATATTTGGTTTTGAATGAAAAGAACAGAAGAGCATCTTATCTGCACTCCTACCTGTAAACCGAAGAAGACCATGTACCTCATCAGGGTTTGATCGAAGAGCATGACTGGTAGCAAACCTAGGATCCGACACAAGTTGATCGTAGTACTTGCTCAGACATCTAAATCGGACAGCAGATTTGGCTGGCAAACATAAAAGGATGTCGCTGACAAGATCCTCACAGAGTCTCTCCATACATCAATTCTTACTGTTACAGGTTGTGTAGGTGTTTTTGGAATCTGTCTGTCTGAGAGAGAGGAAGATTTAGTGCTTTTACTTGTTGGGCTAAAATACTAAGTAATAGCATGTCTGTGAGGATCGAAGAGGTTGGTTTTACAAGTTTTTTTTTTATTATTTTTAAATGTATTAAAATAATATATTTTTTATTTTTAAAATTTTATTTTTAATATTAACATATAAAAAAATCGAAAAAAATAAAAAAAATAATTTATAAAAAAAATATAATTTTTTGAAAAAGATTAAACGGTAAAGCCAAACAGGATAGCCCCAAACTTTTGCCTGCTTGAAACTCCATTGTTGTGTATTCTTCAAGCTAAAATTTATTTAATGATGGTTATTGTACTTATTTAGTAAGGAAAACTAAATTGCTGGCTCTGATGAATTTTCATGTATCTTACCATGTACACAGATAGGAATTTTATTAATGACCAGCTAAATATAAAATATTGAATTTATTTTATTTTCAAGAAATTTATATATTAACTATATATAAATATAAATAAAAACAATAATTTAATATGAATATGATGAATACCGATTTAAACTAACCTGAACATATATAATTTTTTTGAAAAGTTATATTGCCTGATATATAATAGATAATGAATGAATATTATTAAATATGATCAGAAATTAAGCTAACGCCAAATTATATACATTTGTATGCAATAGATTTATTTGCAGAACATTACATTTTTTTTTATTACAATATAATATAATATAGATATAATACACATATATAACTATTTATAATCTCATCATTTAATACAGATTCCCTCAAATATATGTGTTACTTTTTTAAATTTATATTAAATAATAAATAGTAATGAATATCAAAAACTTAATAGATAATATATAATTATCTAAATTTTTTACTGGTTAAGTAATAAATAACATATAGATAAAATATAAACATTATGTAATTTACAAGTAATAAGATAAGGAATTTTTTTTTTTAATTTTTCAAGAAATATAACACAAACATTATTGTCTATTTACTTTGATCTTCTCTGTTTTGACCAGCCTCTCGAATTAATCTTTTTCCTTGTTTAGGCTTTATCTTTGTGGCTTATAAAAAAAAAAAATCTTGAGACAATAGAAGATTTAGATTTTTTTGGAAGAGAATTTCATGATTAAGAAAAAAGGTTGATTCCTTTCCTCTTTTTAAGAAAAAAAAATGAGTGTCTAATGTATTCATATATCCAAAGATTTTCCTAGCTAGGATCGAACTATATTTCTCTTGTCCTAATCTAAGATAATAAATGCCTGTTTGATATTGTGAATGTAGATTAAGTATAAAGTAGATGTTTAGTAATCCTTTCAAAATCATAGTTTTGATTAAACTAAATTTTGATGATTTTTCATAAACATGTTTTGATAATATAATGCCAAACGTAGCCTAATTAAGCTAGCAACTCTTATAGAATTTTTGTAATAGAAGGAAGAAAACTTTTTGTAACAACTTTTAATTTTATATATATATAAACTCAATTAAATAATATTATTGTTCTATCTCAATTTAAATATGAATTTTAAATGATATCTTGATAAATTAATATTTTTTATATAATTTCGAGGGTATTAATAATTTATTGAGGTTGAACTATAATAAAATTTCATTGTCAGATATTTTTCTAGTTTTTTTTTTCTTTTATTTAATTTAGGTTTTGTAGAATGAATGCAATACAGAAGAGAAGAAGTAGGAGAAATGGAGGACTATATATTTGGATGGAAGATATAAATTTTGTTTGTTGGTGGGGATTAATTGGAGGAAATTTGGAAGCATGTAGTGTCCTTAATTTGTAAAGGAAACCATCGAAAACTATATATTTGGTTCGCAGCTTTCTTCATGTTAAGTGGCTATGGAGTTTAGAGAGAACTTTAAATATGATCTTATTCTCTTCTATGGGATTTTTAAGTAAGAAAATGAAAAGTCTTACATAATTAATTTATAAATTTAATTATTAGTAATTGAATAACTTTTTGATTTAATGAAAAATGATTTTCTTTTCAATCAAATGGGTTTTAGAGTTTTTGTTTATATACCCTTACTTAATTATTAACAATTCCAACAAGATTACCATAAAATAAATATTATTTTATTTTTAGAATGTATTTAATTTGATTCTAAAAATAACTTTTTTAAAATTTTCATAATTAACTTGAAAATGAAAATTCTTATATAATTAATTTCGCAATTTAATTATTAGTAATTGAATAACTTTTAATTTAATGAAAAATGATTTTCTTTTCAATCAAATGGATTAGATTTTTTTTTATTTATATACCCTTACTTAATTAACAATTATAACAAGATTACCATAAAATAAATATTATTTTAATTTTAGAATGTATTTAATTTAATTATAAAAATAACCTTTTTTAATTTTCATAATTATACACGTGCAAAGCATGCAGGGGAAGCCCCCCTCAGCATTTTATTGGTATATATCAAAGGCATTGTAGTTGGAAAAAATAATAAAAAAGCTAGAAAAATACACTAACATGTAACTTTTACCAACAAAATTAACCTAGCGATAAAGTTCATCCATAATATATCAATGAAAATAATATCTCGATATATACCAAATGAATTACAAAAAATATTACAGTGAAACTAAAAAAACAAATCATATAATGATGCGACACTTTTTACCAACAAATGATTGATGGAATACCCAACATAATAATTATATCAATAAATTCATTGGTAATATTTAATTTATGACATGATGATCAACCCCTCCTCTCCCCCTCTTCCATGCCTCTTTCTTCCTTAAGTATTTTTTCTGCAACAAATAGTCACCCCTTTCATTCTCAACACAATTCAAGTTCCTGCAACAAATTCGACTATCACAATTCACAACACTTTGTTTGTCAATATCTATTTTCTAATTCAAATTTTATCAAGGATTCTTCATTTTAAATAAGCAAATCTATCATTTTTTTTATTTGAACATAATTTTAAAATGTTATTTTTTTTTGCATATTTTTATAGTATATCTATTTTTACATGTTATGATTTGTTTTAAATATTGTAAAATTATATATTTTTTAATAAATTGATGAAGCTTATGTGTCAAATTTTTTATTTCAGTGTTTTGCGATGAAATAAATAATAACTTATTTAATGAGTTTGTTTTATATTTTCTCAATTTTATTGCCAAGCTGTAATTTTTAGTAGAAATTCAAATTTATGTAGATATATAATTGATAATAAATTAAGAGAACTATTAAAATAGATTGAATAAAATCAAGTTAAACCAATATTTTTAGAGATTTATTTAGTAACATAGTTAATTAATACATGTTGTCATTATTATTTAAATAATTTTAATATAAATAATTGAATAATTTAATATAGATAATAGATTGCGTTTGATTAGTATTTTAAAATTAAAAAAAATAGAAAATATGTTTGGTTAGAGAAATATAAATCTATTTTAAAAACAGTAATGAATTTTTATTGTTTAAAGATATGTCTATTTTATCTTCTTTTTTTTTGTTTGTATTCCAAGATATATAGTAAATAAAGATTATCTAGATTGCGGATAGCCAACCAAAGTCATCCCTAGACCACTTGCAAACCTGCCCCATATCTTCTTCTGTAGCTTCATGTTGAACATGAGCAATTTATTCTTCTTTGGACTCCGATCATAAGCCTTTCACCATCGAAGAAAATGGGAAGAGCTCGATAACCCTTCAACCTTTTTTCTTGGCACCATCCCACTTTCTTGTTTTCATAATCAACGGGGACCCACATCTGAATTCCTTCTCTCTCTGGAACATATATGGGATTTCTTCTCTGTAAATAAAAGAGAACTTGAATTCAGTCGAAGAGAAAACGTATTGGAAGAACAAAATAGTATGCTCTCAGACACGAGTTGATCGTGGAACTTGCTCAGACATAGGATGTCGGCGACAAGGTCCTCACATAGTCTCCCCATATATATTTCTAATTTTCTATACATACACATAACACACTAGTTGTTAGGTTAGGAATTTAAAGAAGCCGCCGTCCCACATATTAAATAAAGGATCTGAAGGATTTTGGTTGCTTCAAACATATCACTCCTGCATGCGCAAGAGTAAGGGTAATTTTCTTATTAAAAAAAAAATCATCCCCTAAACCCTTACATTGAAATAAAGAAGAAGAGGAAACATAAAAAAAATTAAAAAATTAAAAATTAAAAATAAAGAAGAAGAGGAAACATAAAAAAAATTAAAAATTAAAAGCAAAAAACAGAAACTAATTGTTATTTTTTAAATAAAAAAACATAAAGGTGCTTTGTCACATTTTACCCTTAGGAAAAAGAAAAAAAAGAAAAAAAAAACTGATGATGCTAGCAACAATAATGGGCTTAATAATTAACTATGAATGGTTCAAGTGTAATGTTGTGGGTGTAAATTGTCCGTGGGCCGGCGAGGCCTTATTTTCCGAATTGCAAACCCAGAGAAAAGAAGAAATACAAAAACTTGGTAAAGTACGCCGTTGCCGGGGATCGAACCCGGGTCACCCGCGTGACAGGCGGGAATACTCACCACTATACTACAACGACTTGGTTGATTTCGTTTCCCTCAATTACAAAAATAATAGTAAATAAATAGCCTATCTCAAGTTCACGGCCGGAGATGAGGAGGGAGTCTTTCCGTTCTTATAAAATTCCAGTCGATCTAACATCTGATTATAATTATAGAAAAACCATCCCAATTAGTGATTGGATTTGATTGATTCATAAGAATTGTGGTGCTATTTAATTGAGATTCAAGATTTGGTAATGTAGACATGGTTCTATGCATAATTAATTTGAAAAAAAAGAAACTAAAATTTTAAGGGTTATAGTTTTCTTCCTCGAGAAAGAATACAAGTAGTCCAATATAGGTATGTAAACAATATCTTCATGGCATTTGCATCCAATTAGATCGGATATCTAATATTAAATTAATTTTTAAAAAAACTTGAGTTTAACTAATTTATTAATTAGTACCCAATAAGAAAATAATATCAAATAGGTGAATAAATTGCTTTTAAAACTAAACCCAATATCATTTCTTTTGATCATCTTATTTACTATAAAGGACCCTCATTTCATGTATGTTGTATAAAACGTTGACTAAATTTAGTATTAAAACAAGAGATGTTACAAGAAACATTTATCATGATGTTGAATCAGTCCATCATGTCGCTTTTTATGTCAATTGCCTTGATTTTGATGAGCTCCACCAAGATTGTTAAAAACACTTTTTTGATACGACATGAAACATACAATATAAATTCGACTCATAAACTCGAATCGTAAAATCAAAAGTAAAATTTTTTAACTAAAAATCATAAAGTCACAAGTAAAATATTTTAAATAAAACAAATATCTAAACATATTCAACAAGTAGAATGTTGAAGGAGATTATGTTCCTCAATCCTCACTGTTCTGTTTTTACACTCAAACAATTGCAGATTATCATTTCACATTCAACCTGGCTAATTCACATTCAACCTGGCTAATAGTAGGATTAGAGCAATTATTTTTTGTTACAATTCTGTCATCTATTCACATTCAACCTGGCTAATTCAACAAGGTAAAAATTGTACAAGCTAAAGTCTCAGCAAATGATGCATTTCTGTCAATAAATGATTTAAAACCTCAATGGACAAAACTATTGTTTCAACCATAGCATTGCCTAAGAACAACAACAATGACGTCAGGCAAGGCTCCTAGCATCAATTGCCCTGCTGCCACCAAATACAATGCCAATTGCCAAAGGAATTGAAATGTTTGTTTCCCAGTATTTAAACTACAGAAGTATGGCAGGTGACAACATGTAATCTAATGATTTACAATTCACAAAAAGGCAACAGAAGCACTGCAAAAGGCATTCCAATCCAAGACTGACCTATACAGTAATACACATTGAGAATTAAATGCAAAATATAAAAAACCTTAACACATTGAGAACCAACAATCTTAATTACAAGAAATTACAACACATAAAAACAGCAAGCAAGAAATTAAATAGTTTCACAGAATACCTAGACAAATTACATATAATTAAGAAGCTTAGTTAAAGATAATGGAAAGTGACCTTAACAAAAGTGCAATCCTGGAATGCTTCGTTGTCTATGCAAAATTGTAGAATCTGCAACACCAAAGCAAGCAAGATCAAACAGAGAATAGGTGAACACAGAGCAGTGCAACACCACTTCCCCTCCGAAAAAATACCCAGTAGCAAACTAAGTAATAGTAGAATACCCAGAAGATAAACACATATTCACAGAATACCTAAATAATTTTTGTCTCTAATCACCACCATTAGATAGAAAAAACAAAGCTTGGGATTGAGAATCAATTATTACCTTTGTCTTGTCAAGAACGCTCCGAATCGGGGGAAAGTGATTTCTTAAATTGTTGGGGAAAGGGGAAATGGAAAAGGAGTCAGGGAGACTAGGAGAGTGGGAGAGTGGGAGACGGGGACTTGGAAAGAAACTGGTGTTGTGGTGCAGTGGTGCTGAGTCAAAGGAGTATTTGCAATTTGCATTTCTAATTGTATGCAACTTTGCATTTTCCATTTGGTGAAACTATGAAAATGAAAGTTTTGGTCAACTCGTGAAAACATTATGTTTTTTATGAGTCAACCCATTTTTATGCAAGTTTGATCGAGTCAACTTGATTTTGTTGGTGTTCAAGTTTTAACCCCAATTCTACATGTTTTTTGTGTTTTAACTCGTAAAATCAGATTGGATGATTTTACGAGTTAAAATGCATTTTTAACAACCATGAGCTCCACTTAAGCCTACGTGCACTCCTTTATTGTTTCTTTTGAACTTTTTAAGTATTTGTGCCACCTTTTTCGCGATTACTAAAGAGAGCTTTTGCATCTTCCTTTAATGGAACTCCACCTATTTGTTTGACTAGAGTTTCCTCATTAGCTTCTAAATCTTTGGTGCATGTTAATTTGAACTGTCCATCCTCTGATTGCGGTGGTGAAGCCATGAAAATCAGGTCTTAGACGCAGATAGCTTTAGGTGTCGCAGCATACCTGATGTGTTCCATCATATCTTCCTCCTCTCTACTGAAACTTTGATAATAAACATTGCTTTTCCTGCTTGAACCTTCCATTTCTTCAGCTCTTGATAATTTGTTTCTTGTGGCGGTGTGGCGTCCCTACCTTGGACGACGATCTCCCCCAGATCCTGGCCTGCCCAGCAAGAATCTTTTATAATTCTGATCCCTGATCGGTAAAAAAATAGGTTAACGGTCCTTGACCGCAAGCATTCATAGGTTACTTATCTATAAACTTCAGCACTCTTGCTAGTAACTTTAATGTGGTCCCTGACCACCAGCTCTGATAGGTCCTTAGCCTCAGAACTTCACAGTCCCGTTTCTTAACCGTCAAGCTCCCATATGATTACCTTGACTGTCAGGCTCCGATACCAATTATTGAGTAAAAATTCTCGGCGGCGATGGTGGTTAAATAAAACACACTAGATTTTTCTTAGTGATTATGCTTGTACGGAAGTTCCACAATAAACACTTTTTTTTTTTTATTAATAATATTCCTCACACCACCCAATATCGCTCTTTTTCTCACCCCCTCACGTCACACACCCAATTATTTCTTTCATCTCTTATCTCTTGTTCACGCCTGGACGTACATTGTTTTTTTTTCTCTGTTGCTGGACCTGGACACACAAAAAACAAAACTAGCCCCTGCTATTTATAGACTTGTTAAGCAGGTCTGGAGGCCTAGACTTTTCCAGGGAATTATTCTCTTACAACTCATATTCTTAATTACAAAGTAGTACAGCTGGACATATTTTTTACTTCTTCTACGTAAATGACTTGCCTTTTCTTCCCACATTGGCACCGACTGAATTGTCCACACAAGCCATTATTTCCTTAACAGCTAAGGAATTGTAGAAGAATATTCTGGATTGAACCTCAACATACCTTTTTGCTCCTGGCTCTACTTTCTGTCGGCCACAAGCCATTATTTCCTTAACAGCTAAGGAATTGTAGAAGAATATTCTGGATTGAACCTCAACATACCTTTTTGCTCCTGGCTCTACTTTCTGTCGGCCACAAGCCATTATTTCCTTAACAGCTAAGGAATTGTAGAAGAATATTCTGGATTGAACCTCAACATACCTTCTTGCTCCTGGCTCTACTTTCTGTCGGCCACAAGCCATTATTTCCTTAACAGCTAAGGAATTGTAGAAGAATATTCTGGATTGAACCTCAACATACCTTCTTGCTCCTGGCTCTACTTTCTGTCGACCCTGCCTCGTTTTCTTTTCTTGCACTTGTTGTTTATCGGCATCGCAGTCGGAAGGACTGGGAGTGAAGCAGTTCTTGAAGGATCGCTGCTGTTGATCAGAGGAGCCAAGGTAGGGTTGAAAGGAACATACACGGTAGTACTGTCATCCATTGTATTCCTTGGTAACCTGCCCATTTCCGTCCACCGATCTTGTTTCAAATTGAACAGCCGCAATAATTTCTTTTTTGGCCCACAATTCAGAACAAGCCTCTCACCATCAAAGAAAATGGGTTGAGCCACTCTTGATAACCCTTTGATCTTGTTCCTGACAAGCCCCCACTTGCTGTTTTCATAATCAAGAAGAGTCCACATCATAATTTGTCTCTTGAAAACACATACCACATAAAGAAAACCATCCGCAGCTCCGAACCATGAATAATCTTGATAGTTAGGCCATGCTAGTCGCATTTCTCGAGGCATACCGATGAGTGTAGCTTCTTCTTTCTCTACATTAAACGCAACAATATCACCGAAGGCCCTATACCAGTGCAAATGTCCATTCAAGTACACTGCTTGACCTCTCAACTCATAAAAATAAGGCTGCATAGGAATTAAATGTCTCAAGAACAGCTTGCATGTAGATTGTCTCCATGAGTTTGCACTTGAATCGAATATCTTAAAGCCATAAACATCTTCATCTTGTGGCATATTCAAGATCTGTTCTCTGTAAACATGAACTAACTTGAATTCAAGCGAAGAGAAACCAATTGGGTCATAAGCCAAACCTAAATCACATTTAGCGCCATATGGGGTTTCAAGTGCTGGTATAGTCTGGATTCTATCAGGTAAAATAGGGTTACAAACAGAAAGACTAGAATCAGAGAGACCTAGAACAAGGCCATTGCAAGAAGCTATGATCTGCGAATTTATGGGAACAACTTTAGGATTATTGTGGATATTTGGTTTTGAATGAAAAGAACAGAAGAGCATCTTATCTGCACTCCTACCTGTAAACCGAAGAAGACCATGTACCTCATCAGGGTTTGATCGAAGAGCATGACTGGTAGCAAACCTAGGATCCGACACAAGTTGATCGTAGTACTTGCTCAGACATCTAAATCGGACAGCAGATTTGGCTGGCAAACATAAAAGGATGTCGCTGACAAGATCCTCACAGAGTCTCTCCATACATCAATTCTTACTGTTACAGGTTGTGTAGGTGTTTTTGGAATCTGTCTGTCTGAGAGAGAGGAAGATTTGGTGCTTTACTTGTTGGGTTAAAATAATAACAGCATGTTTGTGGGAGTTAAAAAGTTTATTTTTCAGGTGTTTTATTGTAAATATATTAAAATAATATTTTTTTCTTATTTTTTAAAATTTATTTTTAATATTAACACATCAGAATAATATAAAAATATAAAAAATAATAATTTATAGTTAAAAACTTTTGAAAAAACATAATTAAACCGTAAAGCAAAATAAGATAGCTGCAAACTTTTGGCTGCTTTAAACTCCATTGCTGTATTCTTCAAGGTAAAATTTATTTAATGATGAATATTGTACTTATTTAGTATTAGGAAAACTAAATTAATGACTAATTAGCTTATTAAATTGCTGGCTCTTATGAATTTTCATGTATCTTACCGTGTACACAGATGGGAATTTTATTAATGACCAACCATATATAAAATATTGATTTTATTTTTTCTAGAAATTTATATATTAATTATATATAAATATAAATAGGAATAATTTAATTTGAATATGTTGAATACCGATTTAAACTAACCTGATCAATATGTGAGTTTTTTAAATAGGTAATGAATAAAAAAAAATTAATATTGTTAGATCTGTCCGAAAACCAACACCAAATTATTATATACACTTGTATCATATAAATATATTTGCAGAATATTATATTTTTTATTACAATATAATATATACATATATCAATATTAATATAATACACACATGCATATATAAGATTTATAATCTTATTATTTGATAGGCATGCCTAAAATATATGTATTATTATTTTATTTTAAATTGAATAATAAATAGTATTTAGATAATTAATATACATTTGAATTCCCAAAAACATAAATATATATAAATAAGGTATAAATATTTCAATTTCTTACTTGTTAAATAATAAATACCTATTATCATCCTAATATATAAACATTCCTGAGACAATAGAAGACTTGCATCTCTTTGGAAGAGAACTCCATGATTAAAAAAATGGTTGAGTCCTTTCCTTTTCTGAGAAAAAGGGAAGCATCTAATGCATTCATCTATCCAAAAAGTTTCGGAGGAACAAATCGTACGTGGTTGAGTTAACAAAAAAAAAAATTATTTAAAAATAAATATTTATTAACCCTTTTAAAACATAGTTTCAAAAACTCCTTATACTTAAATCTTTGATTTTGATAAAATTTAAATTTGATACTTCTTAAAATCTGTTTTTAGAAAGGATAATTTAAAACGAAGCATAGGCCAGTAAATATTAAAAAAAATATTTGTTTTAACTTTTGTGGTTGAAGTTGGATACAATCCAATTATGCACAAAAATCATTTAAAAAAACTAATTTTTCTTGTTTTTTTTTTTAATAGATCCTACATTCAAAATCAAACTCTATTTTTAAAACAAATACATACAAAAAAAAAAAAAAACTTTTTATAACAACTCTTAAGTTTTTAGCCTTTGATTAAAAAAAATCTAATAGATATCACTTGCCGTTTATGGAATTTTTTATATGGTCCCGAACTCTAAAATTCCTGTACAAGTACTCCTGAATTACTTAATTAACAATTATAAAAATAGTACCATAAAATAAATATTATGTTTTTTAATTTGATTTTTAAATTAATTTTTTTAAAATTTTGAGAATTAACTTGAATATTTTGTACTGCTGTTATAGATACACGTGCAGAGCATGCAGGGGCGTAGTTACGTTATCCTCCACGGGGGCTATGCCCCCCACCCCCTCCCCCAAAATGTTTCGGAAAGTGAAATTGCATCCCTATATTTTAGTGTCTTTCAATAGGCTCCTATAATATCATCCTTTTATTTAGAATTATTTCAATTAGACCCCTATTTCTAGTCGAATACTAGTTTATTGAAAAGTTTGCACCAAAGAATTTATATTATACTATCTGTGTTCTTACTAGATGAAATATGTTCCTTGTCTTTGAGTGTCTTTCTTGCTTTCTATCTTGTACAAAAAAAGCAGCTGTATTGATACGTATAAATGTAAATCATATAGATTGTAAAACGTTACATCTAGCTAGATCTCTCTCCTTTTGCTCTACGTACTTCCTAATTGATTAGCTGATGAAGCCGCAAGCTCTTGTTCTGTATTTCTTGCACTTATATAGTTGTGCTTGATGATGTTAGAGTTCTCACAAATATCCATGGCATCGGCATTTGAAGGAATGCATTTCTTGCACTTGTATAGTTGTGCTTGATAATGTTAGTGTTAAGCTTTGCATTTAATTCTAATTTCTCGAGTTCTGAGGAAGTTAGTGCTGATTGTTCAGATCCTACAAGATTCAGGCTCACTCATGATACATCATTCGTAAGAGAACACACGAGGTTTTGAACTCTCTTTCATCGGTTCAAGAGGAGTTTCCAAGTTCTGAACTCTCCTTAATTCCTCGGTCAAGATTATAAACTCCATGCTTGAATTTTCTAGACCTTGTGAACTAAAAGATATTTAACCTATGCGAAATAGAATTTGAATCAGTGATTTCTCCGGTGCACTCTTTATCGTCTTGTTTTTAACATTGATGCATGAATATCTATCTTTTTGTAATGTTGAAAATATATTCAAACAAAGGAATTAATGTGGAAAAACTGAAATAATCATCTGCCAAATATCATGAGTGACATTTCTTTGAAATGTTTAGAGTTCATTTTAGTCTTATGTTCTTAGCTTTCATATTGACAACAGTGCTAGCTTGACTATTCTAATCCATCCAGGTATGCTTCTTTCGACAATTCTTCAGATCTGTTCGAAAGGCTGATTACTTGACCATGCGACATGGATTCATTTCTGTGAGTTTCAGCAGGTGCAAAACTTTTAACCATCTTTTTGAAAAACCATGATCGGTAAGTAGATTGATTTTCATTCTTACAGGTCCATCTAGCACCTGGAAGCAAGTTTAATTTTCAAAAATATATCACAAAAACATTAGAAGACGATTTCAAGGTATATAGTTGTTGGAATCAGGCAAGCCATTCAAACTTAATTCCACTTGATTGCAGATGACATTTACTTGTCTGGACAGTAGTTTTCAAGTATTACTATAAACACACACACAAACACACGCACAGTTCTCCTCTAACTTTCCAAATCACTTTCTCTGTATTCCTGGCAGTCCACTACTATGGGCTTCTGCAATTCTGAATCTGCTTTCGAATGTTCATGGTTTGTTCTTCCTCTTTCTCTTTTCATGAATTTTAGCCTTTCTTACATCCTTCATCAAAATTGGACCAAGGTTCCCTATTAGTAATTGGTTTTATACCTTTTCAGGACGGAAGGCTCAGTTCTTTGTTTCCTTTCTTCCTCTAGTTGTAAGAAAATGTTCATAAAAGAGACTTGTCTTCTCGTGCTCTTTTATTTTAACTAGGTGAATGTTAAATATTGCCTATTTGTTTCATTGAAGGTAACCTTAGCAGTAGGAACAAAATCTCAAACAGTTGTAGCAACAATGGCAATTGAAATTAAAGAAAAACATGCTGGGTGCAAGGGATACCACTTGTGCAAGTGTCTGACAGAAATTTCTGGTTTTCCTGGCCCGAACTAGTCCTTTATCTCATCCACTTTGTCCTTTTTCAGGTATCACTGAACCTTCTTTTCTATGTTCCTTTATCTTAATCTAATGATTTCTGGGATTTTCTGACGAGCCTTTTGCTTATCTTCATATCCAGAATGCATTTGAGCTAACATATTTCATTTGGGCATGGGTAATGGCTCGTTCTCCTCTTGTAACATTATGAACATAGATTTTGTATTAATTTGTTGAAAATGACCAAGTTTCTAAATTTTCAGGGTGGGAGCCCAAATCCTTTGCAGCTATGCCACACTTCCACTCTATGCCCTTGTTACGCAGGTATTACTCTTTTTTCACCTTTTTTCTTTCTAAATTTCTTGAAGCAACTCAAAAGAAATGGCAACTACTCCTGTCAGGATCTTATGTATACACTAAACCAGCATGAAACATTGAATGCTAGTTTTCTTGTTCGAAATTTTTAGATGGGATCGACCATGAAGCGCTCAATCTTTGATCAACAAACTTCAAAGGCCCTGAAGAATTGGCACAAGAAGGCTGTAAAGAAAACGAATGAAGGGAAACCGGGTCAACTCCAAACGAAGAACTTGGGTGGAAGTCCGGATGCCTCTTCAGTGCGTTCCCCATCCCTCACACCTCCTCGACCTAAGAAATTTGGTACTGAAGATCCAGATTTCACTGATGTTGAAGCAGACAAAATGGCAACTGTGGATCTCGATGCAAATCACCAACGTCGCCCAAGTGACAGCAGCTTCCAATTTGGTCACCGGGATCTACCAAGTTAAGCATAGTTATGGGTCATGTTAGTCCAAGATAAAAATTTTGTGACGAGGCCCTATTAGCTGTGAAAATTTCAGACAGTAGTACTGCTGTTACGTTTGAAGCAACAAAGATTTGTTTCCAGAACCTCGAACAGCATGTAGGGTAAAATTAGAGAAAGTTGAGTAAAATCCAATGTTAATTGAGGAAGGTACGAATCCCGATATACAAAGTAGGATTTCACGTATCGAACTCTATTTTTCTGTTGTTCTGGGTAAGTGTTTTATTTTTAATAGTTTTGAAAAATAATATGGTTAAATTGGGTAAGTTGATCTATCATTCTGACTTGTTTGATCTTGTTAAACTCAAGTGAGACTTGACCGAGCTAATATTTTATTTTTTACACCTTGTAATTCTTTCTCAGCAAGATTTGGAAAATAATAGAACTATTACAAGTATCAAGATAAGAAAAATATCTTTTTTTTTTTTATCTAAAATAATATTGTGTGAGTTTTTAACGATATTATTTTAGAATAGATGTTGGTTAATCTATTAATCTACGAATTGATCTAGAAAATTCACAACTGAAATCTTGAGTCAAATTTAACCTCAAACCGAATCCAGTATATAAGTTCAGAAACAAAGTAAATTCAACAACTATTATCAAAATCTTCTTTTAATGTAAGAAGGGATTTGAAATTTGATTGAAAAGGGTAGAGTGGGCTAAAATCAAAAGCCAAGTGGGGGTGGGGCAAAATGGTGATTTGTTAGCAAGAGTGGATAGAGAGACATGGGTTTTGCGGGAGTTTTATAACCGTAAAACCATTTTTGGATTCCAACTGCCATGGCTTCAACAAGGAGCTTAGACAAATGGAGTGTTCATCGTCATCTTCAAAATTTAGCTGATTCCACCCCAAAAAAAACACAAGAACAATCAAACCATGTTTTTCTCTCAAAACCCACTTCAAGAAGATGTGCGATTTTGATATCTACCTTGCCTTTTACCCTCACTTCACTACCTCAATTATCTGAGGCCAGAGAGAGACGCAACAAGAAGACCATCCCTCTCGAAGACTATCTCACTAGCCGTTAGTTGCTCCAAACTTCCCTTACTTCTTTTCAATGTTTCCTCTAATTGTACATTACATTTCTTCACTTTCTGTTGCTTTGATTAGTCCTTTATTTTGTGATTTTATGGATATATTTAAAAGGGATTCAGAATTACTAATATTTATTTTGTTTTTATTTTTGTTGGGGATTTAGCAGCTGATGGATTGAAGTACTATGATGTTCTTGAGGGAAAGGGTGCAGTAGCAGAAAAGGGAATGACAGTTCAGGTAAATTTGTTAGAAATCGAAACTAATATGTTTCTGCCTCTCTCATTGAAACTTATGTTTTCTCGTGCATTTCCCTTTGTAGGTGCATTTTGACTGTCTTTATAGGGGAATAACAGCCATTTCGAGTCGAGAATCTAAGCTTTTAGCTGGAAATCGAATAATTGCACAGGTTGATCCTTCTCCTACTTAAATGTGTGTGTGTGTGTGTGTGGACTCTTTCCTGGAGAGAAAAGGAGCGAGAAGGGGGTATGTTTCTTGCCCTGGCCTTTTGCTAATCTGACAGAGGTCTAGCTGAGCTACACCCCACCTTAGGCTAAGTTCAACTGCAAATATTCAGACGTTGCATTGAGAATGAGTCTTGTTTAATTATCAGTCCATGGCAGCATGCTTCTTTAACTTGGATTGTTTCTGTTGCTCATTTCTTGGTAGCATTTTCAAATCATGATAACTTGGATTTGCAATTGGATAGATTGCCCGTACTGATTTCCTCATGGTTTAATTAGCCATATGAGTTCAAGGTTGGGGCACCACCAGGCAAAGAAAGGAAGCGTGAATTTGTAGACAACCCAAATGGTCTATTTTCTGCACAGGCTGCACCCAAACCTCCTCCAGCTATGTACTCGGTAACGGAAGGGATGAAAGTTGGAGGGAAGGTGATTTGCATCCTCTAATTTATTGCTATTATATGCTAAGCTGTTAGGGTGGTTATTCTGTAAGCTCTTAATTTCTCTGATTCGCCTTTGAACTAGACTCCATGACTCTTTATTATTCTTCTATCTTTCCCGGCTTTGTTTCTCTTTTCAGTATCATTTTTTCTCTTCTTGCAGAGGACTGTGATTGTTCCTCCAGAGGCTGGTTATGGACAAAAAGGAATGAATGAGATTCCGGTAAACACTATTCCTTGATTTGCTGACTGATTCCCGTGGATCAAGTTAAACTACAATCTTCTGCTGACATCATTATCCCACCTAAATTAATCATCTTTTGTTCATCCTTGAAATTAGCATTTTCATGTTTTTTCTATGGAATGTGAAAGTGCCATGTTGTTCATATGCGATACAATGTCAAGTAGATGATTTAGCTGAGCAAATGGAAAATAAATGAGGGTTTTTATGGTAGTAAGAATCTAGAGGGGATTCAAATTTGTATTCCTCTCTGTAGAGGGAAATGTGGCTTTGAATTAGTAGGCCATTGGTCGTCGCAAATCAATCTATAAGTTCCATATTAAGGAAATGTTTATGGGAAGAATACTAAATCATTTTCTGCCTTTTTAAATCCTGGAAAGTTCCCCCTTCAACAGGATTTTGTGCAGCAGAAAGCCCCTGCGGCTCTTCTTTCCTCCTCTTTCTTACGCATATCCGTTGTCATATTTTCTGCAACTGCTTGCAGTAATCTAGAAAATGCTTAGGTGACAAACTGTGCTGACTTATTATCACATTCGTAATGCAGCCAGATGGTACATTTGAATTGAACATTGAGCTTCTGCAAGTAATGCCAGCTGAAGGAAAGTAGCCTACTTGTGGTTACAAAAATACAAGGTGAAAGAAATTTTTGTTTCTGACTGGGAAGAGGTATGGCAACATGATTCTTTTGATTGAAGAAACGTTGCTTCTAAAAGGCCACTCGCACTTCCCTGTGTTGGAAGTTGACAATTGCAATTTCCCCCAAGCATTTTCAGTTCTGATATTGTAAATTTTTCCCGGATATGACACGGTTTTGGTTGAGCTCATTGAAGAAACATGATTGCCCCTCTCTCTCTCACACACACACACAACACATGCAATGAACATGTGCGAACAAGCAACCTATGATGACAATGGCGATTACATTTTCGTTTCCTTTTTTTTTTTCATGAATAAAAGCAAAATGTCAACTGTATCATGGCCTCTTGGATGCATATCATAAATATTTGATAACAATACATAACTGGGGGGGATTGCAAGATTGGCTACCAGGGACGAGGGATACTACTCTCCCATTTTGGCATTTGGAATGTGCTCACCGAAGCATTATTCTGGAAGCTATGAGAACTTAAATGATTGATTGGTCTGAATGATAACACCACCTGACCATAGTGGCGGACTCAAAATTCAACATGCAGGGCAAATAAGGATAGTTCTTGTAAGCTCAAAGTTCCATGTATCATCATCATGTAGTAGTTATATTTGGCAAACTATTGCCATGGAAAATTGCAGTTAGCTCAACAAGTTTTAATTTAGATAATAACCAAATTCTGACCCTGAAACTTAGGGACCCTAAACCTAAACTATATTTCTTCAACGTACTCGAGAAGATCTTCAACCTCCTGCTTCAAAGCTACAACTTTTTGTTGATGTGAAGCAACCCGATTCTCAAGTTCCCTTCCTCCAATCTTCTTCTCATAGCAGTCCACTATGGTTGAATGCTTTGCTATCAGCCTCTCTTGCAATTCCTTCTCCTTCGCCACCAGCTCCTCCACCTACATAAACAGCCAGTATTGATTACATTCAGAAATGTGGATGCACAGCAAAACAGAAGGAAGTGAACATGCTAACAGAACATGATTTAGATTGTTCAGTTTTGGCAATTGTATTACAATTCATGTCCCAATTGATAGTTGAATGCTGTTACAAGTAACTGCTAATTCAGTTAGCAATAGCTCTTGACCGCTTCTTGGGATAAATTCCAAAAATGTATCCTCTATTGATGATAAAAGGATAACAGATAAATAGGCAAACCTTTGGCAATATCTGAGTAGCCTGAGGAGAAGATTGCAAGAATGAAAGCAACGGCTTCAACTCTTTGGAATACTCTTTAAACAAGCTGTCAGCAGTCTTTCGAGCAGTTTTACAAGCTTGAACATCCCCAGTCCTAGAAAGATCATGCAGTGATGCTTCTAACCTTTCATGCTTAGATAGGCATTGGTTGATAATACTTATGACTTGCTGAATTGTTGCTCGCACCTGAGATCATATATGAGTTAATATTATAATATATGTTGGTTTTTTCTGTGGTAAACAATGATGTCACACGGAACTAAAAAAAGTACATGGTATGACATCCTCCTTACCTCATCCCACTGCAGTTTTGCCAAATAAGAGGCGGAGGACTTTGAGATTGACAAGTCCACATGCATGTATACGATGCAAGAAACAAAGAGGATGAAAAATCCAGAAATCAACATAAATGGCTCCCTAAGCATCGAGAGTTTGTTGAACCTATAATAGACCTGCAGTACAAACAGCATTTTTGAAAAACAAAAAAAATGGTCATTCAACACATCTAAGACATCTATCATTTAATTATGTGGAATATCAAGACCAGAAGCTATTTTTCCTTCTAATGTTTGTTGGATAAGCAAAATGATACATTCAATTGTTGACTGTATCAAAGACAAGAAAAACCCAGTTCAATCATGAAGACATATTGCTTATAAAATCTAAGAAATGTAGGTCCTGCACTTCAACGTTTTGGAAAATTAGAAACTTAGAACAAGAGTTCTTCAAGTCTCAAAGGATGGGAAACCCAGATGTATTGCCCTCTAATATGCACCACATTACACACAAGAAAGCAGTTGTCTACAATTTCTTGCCATGGTAAAGACCATCGCTTTCAAATACCTTAACCTCTCCAAAGAATAGCAAAACAAAAAAAGAAGATATCTGACTTCTGTTAAATCCATTAGTGTAGGAAGGCCTTGCACAATAATGTTGAAACATTTCTGAATTTCTTGGAGGAATTTTTTTAACACAAAAACAATGCTACAACTGTACACAATATTTACAGTAATCAAGCATCCTCAAAACCAAGTCGCAATTAAGAATAGCAAAAACATTCTTCCATGCCTTTTAATAAACTATGAGGGACCAGTACCCCTCTTGTTCCAATTTTCATTGAATTCACTAGTCTTCAGCTAGTCTCTTGTTTGCACATTCAATATAGTACTGTAGTAACAGTGGCCTTAATTCACACTTTAGCACTTTGATGCAATTCAAAGATATCGAAATAGGCAGTAGAAGTACCTGGAAATACTGATTATGTTCAGGAACAACATTGGTCTTTTCCAGCACAACTACTGGTCTCCCAGCAACATCTAAGTGGGAAATTTTGGTCTGCATTAAATCAGAAAAACAATCAAATAAAGGAAGATAGCCTCAATATTTTATAGCAGCGAAGAAATTATGCCCAAGATAAAAAGCAACTTGAAACATCGAAAAAACAACATTAAGAAATATGAATACAAGACAACCAAGAGAAGACAATATAAACTCTCAACACTATGATACCTCTTGTCCTTGTTTTACAGGAAAGGGAGTAGAAATAGATATATCATCAGATCCCTCTGGCAAAACAACCTGCAACAAGAAAACCGAGTCAAGACTGCCTAAAGAAAACATTCTTGTAGGAAATGTTTTCTATTGAACAAACCTTCACAATGAGATTATCAGTGACCAAATCATTTATTGGGGAACCAAAAGAGAAGTTAAGGAAACGTTTCCCCTCTGACCCAAATAAAAAATCTTGAAGTGGCAAACCATATCCAATGGTAAAAGTAGTTCTCCAGCCTCCAAACAACGGATATCTAGGTTCAATCAACAGTTCTGTCTGCAATTTAAGAGAAAACTTGAATTACAAACATGATCAATTATTCCAATAATTTGTTTTACGTCAATCAAAATGTCAACCTTTTTAGGATCACCCCAGACATTAGATGTTGATATATTTCCAATCTCATCTCTATAATAAATGGAATGAGCTCTTGGTGGCAATTTTGCAACAAGATTCCTGAAGGCTGATGCACCTCGAAGGTGTGGTCTAGCCTGAAAGTCAAGCCTGCAGGATCAAAGAATAAAACCTGAATCAAATTTTAAATATTATAGCAATCACCAACATGATACTAACACATAAGGAATAAAGTAACTGACCTGGAAAATTCACCCTTGCTTTTAGCACCTCCATGGACAATGTTATAGTGTTCTGTAACTTGCACATTACCCCAATGGGAAATTTCTATCTCCCTCACTAACTCTTGAGCAACAGCAAATGGTTGATTGGTTTCAAAGTGAACAACTACGGGTGCATATGAAAAGGGAGGAAGGTTTTCATATGGGCCATATTTGATATCAGAGCCATGGATATTAGTATTCTCTAATTTCGTATACATCTCTATTCTAGCCTTGGGCAATTTAACAGTAAGGGACTGAACCTTAACTGCATAAGGGGAGAGATAGTGAGCAGTATCTTGGAACAAAACTAGCTGAATATCAGCTTGTGTAATTTCCTCAGGAAATGGCCGTAATACATGAGTAAATACTGCTAACACATCTATAGTCAAACTATCTCCTTCACCCAAAGCCTTAGGTAATGATACTGAATGAAAAATAAGAGATGGAGGCAATTCCTCTGGATTGGCAACATTTATGGGGAGGTTACTACCTGAGTTTTTCACTTTCCCTTTACCCTCATTAAGGGTTGCCTTCAAATATGCTAAATTTTTTGCCTGAATCTCAGGAAAGGTGAGCAAAACCTCAGAAACTGGACCAGGACCAACATTCTCCACCTAAAAATGTGAGGTAGCAGTAAGAAATGCAAGCTTAAGGTTCACGAGCCAATTCCCGTTTCCAAAACAAACTAAGTTTAAAAGGGCTTCAATAAGCGAATCAGTAACTGATTTCCAGTTGAAAACATCAAGATCAAACATCAAAATCTTAAAAGAATTAGGAAAAAAAAAAAAAGCAAATCAGTGAAGCACCTTTAATGTAGAAGTAACGCGCACAATTTGAGAAGTCAAATCAATCTGCAACACAAGATCATCAAACATAAGTTCGAGATTTCAAAAACAACTATTCAAGAAAATAAGATATCTGAAATTGCAAAACTTACACGGCGATCGACTTTGGAGAGAATGACATCGGAAAGTACAGTAGAAGTTGTTGTTGAGAGTAAAACAAGTGTCGTAAACAACAAAAGTAAATCAAAACGAAATCCCATAACTAGTCTTTCGTTTCGATCAGTACGGCGTTTGCAGGGAACTACTTGAATATAGATCGATAGATCCTCCTCTGCTCGAACGTTTGATTCTCTCTGACTCTGTGATGCAATCAGCATAGATTAACGGAGCCCGATTTCTTCGTCGGGTCGGGCCAGGCAAGATGGTTTCAGTTATGTATCTGGGCCCATTATGCATTTTTTTAGTGATAAAACCCATTTAACATGGATTGAATGGAATGTCATCTATTTTTGGGCTGCACATTAGAGAGATTATATTAGAGCTTAGGCCCTTCAAACTCAAATCGCAATACTCACCCATGCCACCCATTTTATGGGCCGGAAAAGACGAAACGTGGACACGTGACACCTAAAAATGGCCGAAGCTTGAAGATAACACCGGGTGGGAAACACAACACTCTCTCTATACTCAAGTCTTCACCACTGCGTCGGAGGCGCAGCCACCAGAACCAGGTTTTTACAATCTGCTTGGGTTTCGGTGGATTTTTTAGATTATTGTTAGAGATACAACAATGGAGACATCTCTAAGATATGGAGTAGATTCCAAAGCCCTCAAAATTCATGCCAAGGAGAGGTTTGCCATTGATTCCAGCACCCACTTGCAGGTAACTCGGATTGATTTCTTGATATTATTTATGGGAATTCTTTAAAATGCAAATTTGGGGCTTTAATTTATTTATTTATTTGGTTAGGTTCATGGGGAGCTAGATACAAGAATTGGAGCTCCTAGTTATGTCAGTGCAATGATAAGACACTTTTATCCAGATGTATGTTTCTTGTAATCCTTAATATGGGGAGATAAGTTCTTGTTCTTTTTAAGTATACGGGCTGACGTTGTATTGATTTAACTGTAGTTGTCTGCTTGTCTTGGAGTGGGATTGCAATACGATAAGCATGAAAAAGTCAGGTATTTTGTTCGAGGAAAAAAGGGTTTTCCTGTGACAAATGATGGTTTGATAAGCTTCAATGTTAAGGGACGATGTGATGTTGACAAAGAATTTAAACAGGTTGGTGTTTTCTTTGCGTTTTGTATATGAGAATTTGTATATTTTTTTTATTTGTAATGTAAGTTTTTGATACTGCGTAGTTTATTTGGAGATTTTGTTCATTGATTGAAGTAGATTGTAAGCTGTTGTTCTAGCTACCATATGCAACTAATATCTTCCTTCCCTTACCATGACAGAGGAATTCAAAAGCAGCCGGGGAAGTATCTTGGAGCATATATAATTTCCATAGAGAACAAGATGTTAGATTCAGAATTGGGTATGAAGTGATTACCAAGGTACATTTCCCATAGCTTTATGGTTAAAACATCTGAAAGTCTGTGCATTGTGTTATACATTGCCATGGTCAAAAGCAACTGCTATCGACTTGAGTTGTCTTCCTTTTTCCACTTTTTATTTATTTGTTTTCCCTATTCAGGTGCCTTATCTGCAGATTAGGGAAAATAATTGGACCCTCAATGCTGACATGAATGGTAAATGGAATGTCAAATTTGATTTGTGAGCAAAGAAAGAGCATGATATGTTCTCTTAGAGGTGAGATGCGTGACTGTAGAATGCCTGTTGATTTATTTCTTTGTTTTAGGTTCTGACCTGACTGAATAACAAACTGCAATCTGCTAATATGTCTAGGGCCATCAATTAGATTTTTCACAAATTTTCATCCATCAAGAATTCTTACCTTTCATGTTGATTTTAGGTGATCTCTTTTTGTGTAGATTATACATTACAATTTGCCCCTCTTGTGGGATTCAGTAGAATGCATGATTCTAGTTCTCCATTGCTGATTATGGAACTTGTTGAACTAGTGTTTTTGACTTGCATAAGGTATCCAACTAAGTGTATGCTGTATAAAAAGTTAAGATAGGAAATTAGCATATGCTAATACCCCCCACCCATTTATCTTCTAACATTCTGCTGCCAACATGCATTTAAATGAAGGAACTAAGAAGGTCATTTGAGCTGATGAGCAAAAACTGGTATTTTCTGTGTACAATAGACTCTTCTATTGATCTATGTCTCTATTTGTTGGTAAATTTGATTTTTATTTTTAACTTTCTGCATGGATAGCTTGATTTCAGTTGGATAAATCCAATCCTGTGTCTTTTTTTCCCGATGAAAGTGCCATGGTACATGGCTAGGAAGCAGAGCCGTCCTTTAAGATGCAATCTGATAGTCAACAGGACAAGTAATGGTGTGGATGATTAGGTGATAGATGTTGAAATTGGTAGCAAATGAAATTTAGAAGATTATTTTTTATTGCAATAATATCTTGTTGGGATGATGCTTTGAGAAGATATTACTGGATGCCACTTTTGAAGTTGCTTGTCTACCTTTTATCATACACTGACCATGATCTAGCATTCTTGTTCTTGATATTCTTACAGTGACAGGTCCATCATTTATTGTAGTCTGACTACGGTTTCACGTTCTTGTTTGCAGGGAGTAGTTTTTGTTTGGCCTCCTTGGAATTCCAGTAAGAGCACGTCGTTACAGGGGTGATTTGAACAAACAATTGCTTAGCTATGTATTATGTAGGTAAATTGAGGATTGTATTCCCTTTTAAACATTATGCTTCATATCCTTGTTCCATATACTGAACATTGCTTCATGCCTGGGATATGGAAATCATTTCTTTTCATAACTTCAAGTTGGCACGTAAAACAAAAATATATAATTCACGTCCATGAGCCATGAGCTGGAATCAGTCACTGAACCACGTTACCACGGAGGCGACCCTTCGACTTGAAGGCTTGAAAATTTGCGTTTCTGTACCACCCTCTTGAACGGAAGTGGGATCCATCAATATGGTAAAATATTGATGGAAAATTCGGCAGGGAAAAGACGGAAAGATGTGGAGATGAATGCGATTAAATTAAGGGAGGGAGGAAACAATAAGAATAATGTGGATAAGTTTGGTGGGGACGAAGGAAGCGACGCGAATGGCACACACCTCGGTGGGTCGTTGGATGTTTACCGCACAAGTCACAGCTCACAGGTCACAAGCACGACAAGGGTGTCTGTCACACAATGTCTTTTTATCTACTTGCCCAGTGTATCATGAATGAGCAAAAAAAAAAAAAAAAAAACTATTTAAATTAAGAAAATTAAAAAAAAAAATAAAAGAAAATTAAACTATGAAAAAAAATAATTAAACCAATTAAAATTAAAAAAAAATAATTGATTCGGTTTTGATTTTATAAGCTTGAAATTAAAAATATAAATTGAATTAAACCAAAAAAACCGAGCCAAATAGATAAAAAATATTGAGCTATGCTATGGGTTTAAAATTTCGCCCTTTTTTTTCCAAGTGGCACATGTTTAGTTCATGTAACACTGCTTGACCTGAAAACCCTTGAGAGCGTTTGGCAATTGCGTGTTTCAAGACATAAAAAAAGGGGAGTCCACCTACTGATGCCAGAACATGCATGTGTCGAGGCATGCTATGTGATGGCGTGTGTTACAGTCCATTATTATGATGATGGTGTTTCTATAAGCATTTCAAAGGTTCAAGCTTGGGCCGCCCACCACGATTCCACGATTTGTATCGGTCCATGGTTGTTCCTGTTAAATATCATAATTCTAATTTTGAAAGCCAACACAATAGGATAAAGATCATAATCTCATGCTAATGTATTGAAAGTGTTAATTTGCTTTGAGCACTCTGATTTCTTCAAAGTAACAAAATTATCAGGGACGATCCTGTCATTTAAGTTAAGAGTGCATGGTCAGTAAAAAGAACAAGGCAATTAGTGCACACCTAAGCTAATGTGTTTATCAAAAATTTAAAATTTAAAATTAATTTAGATCTTTTATGTTTTATATTAATACATTAAAATCATTAAATAAAACATTAAAAAAATATTATTTTAATGTTTTTCAAGTTAACACATTAAAAAACGAAAGCTTTCATACTCCTAAATACTCAATGGGTCTAGATCATGACCCATTGGGTCTAGTTGAATTATAAAAGATATTGATTTGATAAAATCCATTTAACCCGTTTAAGTTTCTAATGATTTGGTCAACTTAATTACACACTATCCATGGGATGAATATCACAAATAAAAACAAAATATTGTTTTAATGAAAAAAAAAAAAAGTTAACCTAATAATTTACAAGTTACTTACAAGCAATTTCTTTTTTCAAGTAAATTATTACATTGGAATCTCATTTATTTATTTATATATTTATGAATAGCAATCGAATCTCTTTTGCGATTGCTGGTTTCTACGAAAACGGGACAATCCACGGAATAATGCTACTCTCTAGTCTCCAGTAGAGGAAAGGGAATGGTTCGTTCTTGCCGGTCAAAGGAAGCGTTGAGGTTTTTTTATGGCTACTTAATTCTACTTCATCAGTATTGCTCTCCAGCATATACTTTCGGTTCTGCTCTATTTCAATCACATGAACTCGGAATTTGACTCCATTTTCTGCTCCTGCCCCACCTTGCTCGCGTGTAGTTCAAACAAAATATATAAAAATATTTTATTTGTTCTGAGTAATGCGGGCACTGAGCAAGCCCGTGCTTGATGATGGGTGGTAATTGACTAATTGCTTTGAAAAAACAAGAAATCTGGACCGAGAAAGATAGGACGTGTCTGATAAGTATTGTGCCGGGATGCTGCTTACTTACCCAATAAACTGGATAATATCATGGTACCTTTTAGTGATTAACTTTTTGTAATTAATGACATCGTCCTAGTTATTTTCTAATTCTATCTTTTAAAAAAATATATGTAAATATGAAATATGAAAGAGAGAGAAATCAAATCAATATTCCATAAAAAATAATAAAAATATTCCTACATAAAGCATCCAGGCTTAACACGTTGAGTACCTTGATTCATTTTAGACTTCAGTAATCCACTCTTTTTTTTAAAGTTATCAAATTTTTTTCACCTTGATCGAGTCCTTTTACAGCCATTTGATAGCATATTACTTATAATTTGTAATTTGTTAACGAATGGAGAATTTAAAGGACAGGGACCAAAGAAAAAGACGAGAAAAATAGATGTGTGTTTTAGAATTGACGGGCAAAGTTTTCTTTGGTCCTTGTAATTTCTAAATGATCGGTTACTGGTTCATTTTGTTTTCAATATTTTAATTTTGGTCAGATATTTTATTTTTGACAGATTTGAACTCAAAAAGTATTTAAATTCAAGTTGATTTTGAATTTTTAGATCAGGTTTTAAAGTTATTTAAGACCATAAATAGATTTATTAAAATATTTAGGGTGCTTTTTAGATCAGGTTTAAGGTTATTTAAGACCATAAATGAATTTATCAAAATATTTAGGGTGCTTTTTAAATGTTACAAATATAAAAAAAATTGGTTGAAAATCAAATTTCAGACACAAAATAACCATGGCTCAGTTTCTTGGTGACCTTACAGTTGCCGGAAATTGAGTTAGTCGTCAACATGTCAATATAAATAAATAAAGAATAAACAACACATCATCTACCCTTCAACCTAATGAAAATATTAAGAGGCTAGTGCATGAATCAGGTCTTTTATTAGCATGAACTCGTGCTTGGCCTGTTTATTTTCTTTTATTTTTTTGTCTCTCTTTTTTTTCCATGTATTTTACACTTTGTAACAAAAATTTATTTTTATTGAATACCATCAATTTTTTTTTAATGATATCATAGCTTTTTTTATCTAACTTGAAAAAAATTAATAAAGTTGGTAGATTGTATAGGTAGAATAGATGTTTGATAGGTTAATTTAAATTTATTTAAATTATTTATTGTTTTAATTAAATTTTTTTATTTGTTATCTTTTCTTTAATATTTCCATAATGATTTCCTATCGAAGGTAAAAAGATAGACAAGTGATATATTGTGAATTGGATATTTTTTTTTAAATTTATCTTTTATAAAATTATCTTGATTTTATGAACTAAATCGTGAATTTGATCAATTAATTTATATTAATGTATATTAATATAATACATTATTATCTCAAAATGTTATTGTTTTAATGTTTAAAAATATATAGTTAAATATCCATCATATTTTAAATTCATAATTAAAAAATAATATATTATTTTTTAAAAAAAATATTGTATTAAAATTTCATTTTCAAGCCATGTTTTTTCCTTACAAGTCTAAGCCCCCACGTGATTTTATTTTAAGCTCGGTTTAGATATAAATTCGGATAGAAATACTTCAAGGATGACAGAGGGCCAGGCTTGATTGTTGAAAAGTTATGATGTGAAAATGAAATCCAAACAAATGGGGGGAAATAACAAAAAAATATTTTTTTACGAGATGAAGATATATATATTACAAGTAAATTCATATCTTTTTAAATAAGAAAACAAAAACATGTTTTATTTGTTCTATCTGTTTTTTTTTTTTTATCTTGAAATAATAATTAAAGACTAAAAAATTTAATTTGGAAGAAATTCTGTTTAAACTTATAACATGGAGTGGACATGGACGATGACAAAAAAAAAATAGTTTTAACACACGTCTAAATCTAATTTAAACCTTTAACAAGATTAAAAGCATGATTAGGAATATAATTATTTTTTAAAAAAATATATATTAAAATAATATTTTTTTATTTTAAAAAAATTATTTTTGATATTAACATATAAAAAATTATTTAAAAACATTAAAAAAATATTAATTTAAAAAAAATAAAAATTTTTAATTTTTTTTAAATACTTTTAAAATACAAATACAAACCACACCTAAAAAAATATTTTACACAAGAATGAAGTAAATCAACAAGTTCCAAATTTTATAATAAAAAATCAAAAAATAAATTTTATTACTTAAAATCTTTATTCCTTACCTATAAAAACACCCAAACCCTCCTGACATGAAAGAACACAACACTCTCCCTGTCTCTTTCTCTCTAGCACGCACTCTCCAAAAAGAAAAGAAACGAAACAGAGCTACTCTCTATCTATCTCGCTAGCATGACTCGGCCTTTCAGGCTCCTAAACGCTGACATGAACTCTTCGGCGACTACCACTGGGTCGCCCCCGCAACCACCAGCCACGGTGGACCCAGACTTCATGGTCATACTAGCAGCACTTCTCTGCGCTCTAATTTGTGTTCTTGGCCTAATCGCTGTAGCTCGCTGCGCTTGGCTCCGCCGCTTATCATCCCATACTCCAGCAGCACCAGCTCCTCTCCCTCCTCCTTCCGTCGCCAACAAGGGGTTGAAAAAGAAAACCCTCCGCTCCCTCCCCAAACAAACCTTCTCTGAAGATTCCGCCGGAAAATTCTCCGACTGTGCAATCTGCTTAACGGAATTCTCAGTTGGAGATGAAATCCGTGTGTTGCCTCAGTGTGGACATGGGTTTCACGTGGCTTGTATTGACACGTGGTTGGGGTCTCACTCTTCGTGCCCTTCTTGCCGTCAGATTTTGATGGTTGCCAGGTGTCAGAAGTGCGGGGGTTTGCCTTCAGGTTCGAGTTCTATTAGTGGCGGTGGTGGGGCTGAAACTGAGGCTGGACTAAAGGAGTGTGAAGATGATGCAAATAGGTTCTTGCCGTAGCTTAGTTAGCTTATTTAATATATATATATATATATATATATATATATATATATAGCTAGCAATTTTAATCTTGTTACTAATTAAATATGATATTAATCAATTCAGGATTGTAAGCTAATGTTATTTATATTAGGATAGTGGCTGTTTGGTAATTTGATGTATGTTGTTTTTTAATTAAAATGTATTAAAATAATATATATATATATATATTATCAATATATTAAAATAAAAAAATATCTAAAAATATTAATATGATGTTTTTCTGTGAAAAATAATTTAAAAAATATTTGAAAAAATTGGAAGATGGGATTGTCATTACAAGGAGAATATTTATGAATGAATGTCTGTGTAAATTTTAAAATTTTGCCAACGTAAAAACAAGGGTTTAATGTGAGCAAGAAAAAAATATATTTTTTTAATTTTAATTATTTGTTTCATGCGCGTGAATATCTAGTTCGAGATGAATTCATATTCCGAATTTAAGTTATTTAATAGAGAAAAAGAAGGTAATGATTGAGGGAATCCATCTTATTATTTTTATTTTTTTCGTCTTTGAATGGATGGGAGTTATTTTGTTATTTGAAAGCAGTAGCTATGATGTTATTCCAACCTGTTAAATCGAGGGTAGACTAGAAGGTTGAAAATAGAATCAGGAAATAAATAAATAAATAACAAAAGACAAGCTAGAAGTTGTTTGAAGGAGAGGAATCCAGTAGGCGAGGGGCACCTGTCAAACATTAGCCATCAAATATCCACCGCTTGAGTTCTGGCCTGCGTTGACGAGATGCTTGCTTGCCTTCAAAGATCCGCAGTAGCGGTACAGCAGTTAAACAGCGATCCGATCAAACTCAATTTACATGGGGATTTAATTAGTTACCCGATCAACCCTGTCATATCTTTATCTAAAGTGCTGTTTTGAATGCATCAATTAACTTAATTTAATTTATCTAGCCCGTAGTTTATATTTTAGAGCTAGACGAGAGTTTAATAATTTATTTTTAATTAAAACAATATGTTTCAAAGGTAAAAACTAATTGCTTTTTTTTTTTTTTTAGGTTGACATGAATGTTTGAAATAACTTATATGCACCTCGATTAATTTCGTAAATTCTAAAATTAACGATTATACAAGCTTCTAGTGACTTTAAGTTTTGCAAAACTTGAATTAGTGATTTCTTGAAAGCAAATTTCAGTGTCTAATTAGTTAAATTACATCCTTTAAAATTAATTAATTGCTTTTTCAATCTCATGAGAGGACCACTTGGATCATTTACAGTGAATTTGTTATTTTATAGTCTATGTCTCGATATTAGTATTGTGGTTAATAATATTTTTTAAAATATTTTTTTATTTTAAAAACATATTAAAATATTTTTTCAGATGTTTTTATATTATTAATATATACACATTAAAATCATCATAAAACATTAAAAATATTTTTTAAAACTAAAAATACTTTAAAAAAACACAGAAATGTAGAATTTTAGTAGAAGCGCGCAGGAGCCGTGAAAGAATCAATAAGCAAATGATCAGATTAATTTGTCCCTATTCTAAAGTGGAATGTTTAATTTTATATATATCATCCATCGCCTTCGTTGACAAAGCTATAAGATTGGAAGCAAACATGAATGGGTTAATAAATATGATAATCCTTGGATCCACAATGGCGTCAGAGTGGCACCGCGAAATTCTTGTACAAGATAAGTAGAGAACTGTCTTGTCATCGAACGAAGGAGGAGCCAGCCATTGTGTTGGAGGATGAGAGAGAGATTCCAAGTGCTCGTGCCACGTAAGGCCATAAATGAAAACTTTGGTTACTAGTGATATGATTTTAATAATTTGATTTAGTTGTTTTTTTGTTTAAAGAAAGCTTATGATTATACTTGACTACAAATAATTCCTAATTTAAATTATTTTTAAAAATACGAATAAAAAAAGGGGCTTAGCATGTATTTCTTAATGTTTGCGGCCATGGTAACGATAGAGTCAACAAACCCACTAACCAGCCTATGAACAAAAAATGGCCAATAAAATAATCTCCTTAAGATATGATTAAATATTCACTAAATAAATGTTCACGTAAAGAAGCTCATTTATATAGAAATATGCGGTCGTCCTCTTCCTTGTCTTTACCTAATAAAGATGGTGTTAGTCCACGATATGGTAATTAATGGCAATATTTCTTATACATATATATTCCATGAAATGAACCGTTTATTCCCTTTTACTTGGAGCCGTTCAATAAAATAAACCTCCACTCCATGAACCACAAAAGTGATATTAAGTCTTTCAAGTATGGTATCTTTTGTTTTAAAAATATCTTTTACTTGAAAAATATTAAATTAATATAGTATTTTTCAATGCTTTTAATGTTTAATATAAGAAATATAAAAAAAATTATTTTGATAATATATTTTAATAAAAATCACATCATATTACAATACTAATCATACAATCATATTTTCTTGTGGCTAAGCGTGGGATCGATCACATACAGAGCATAAACTATCCACAATCATGTATAAAGGTATTAACTTTATGTCAAATTATTGGATTAAATGAATGTATCTTTTAATTTTATAAACTATTATGAAATATTTTAATAATTTAATATTTTCATAGGATTTGAGAATCGAGTAAAACATTAGAGGCTAATTCGTGTTTCTCCTTGTAAATTAATTTTAATTTTAAGAATTATAATAAATATTTTTAATATTTTTTTTCAGGTTTATCAATAATTGATGATTATAGAATCACTAATCCTACATTACATGCAACAATACCTAAGAATTACTTCTGAAAAAATAAATTTATAAAATTTAACTTCTTAATAAAAGAATTATTTAAGTCAATTGTTTTTTTTTTTTTTTTGTTATTGGAATAAATAAATTTTTAAAAATCCATTATTGGAAGGAACCTCAGATTTTTTTTTTTTACCATCCGGCTCAAATAAATATAAAAAAAACCAAATGAATCCATATAACAAAAATATATCTCTATATATTATAAAAGCTAGTTCTTATTCATGTATATGGATGATTTGATATGGTAAAAAATTGATTGGATTATTTTTTATTCAAAAGTTACAATCATCCACTGGAAGGAATTTGAGGCTAATATGAGTTTTTCCTTATAAATTAATTTTAATTTTATGGATTGTCATGTGTATTTTAATATTTTTTCTGGGATTCTATTAAGAAATGAGTAAAATATCAGAGGCTAATCTGAGTTTTCCGTAGAAAATTAATGGAATCCACCTGCTATGAAAAATTGCCATGATTAAATAAAAATGAAGAGCCAAATAAAAACAAAACAACAGCTGGGAATTGAACCCGACGTGAATCGAACACGCAACCTTCTGATCTGGAGTCAGACGCGCTACCATTGCGCCACGGATCCATTTGTTATGTGCTCTATAGATAAAGAATATTAAAATAAGCTCTACAAGAGGCAGAAGAACTGAAAAGTAAAGCGGTCGTGTTAAGCGAGGGGGCAGGCACTTGTTCTTAGAAGAAAACAAGACCAAAAGGGAGTTTGGGATTTAGTGCTGAGTTATGGTATAATCAATCGAAGCTGAGTTGATTATGAAATTGGAATTGTTGATGCTCCTAAAACCCTTTTGAAAATGACAACAACATCATCAGTTTCGACTACGCAATTTCACTCTTTCTCTATCCAGGTAATTATTACTGATTATTATTATTCAATCTTAGTGCTAAATTTTCCCCATTTATAACATATAGTGTAGTGTACTTTGATGGTGTTTGATTATCTGATGATGTTATGTAGCCGCCGTCATCGTTATGGGCATCAAAACACCGGTTTTCTCCGAATGTAGTGAAACTCAGGAGGGATTTTGTCTTGTCTTTTTCACTACCCAATTGCAATCGAGTTTTGTTAATTAATCCAAAGTTTCGATTTAGAGCTGCAATTAATATTGATAATGATAATTCGGCGAATCCAGAAGACGAAGAGGTCGAGGAGCAGGAGGGGCAATGTATTCAAGACACGGGAAAAGCAATGGTCAACAAGAGTGAGAGTGAGAGTAGGACCACTGCACTACTGGATTGGAAAAAAGACCCAATTTCCAAATTTCAGGGAATGATTACCACTCTCCCTCCTTTTGTTTTTGTGGTGAGTTTTCTAGTTTGTTTGAATCATCGAATTGCTCTATTGGGAAGCATGAATGCGTGTTTTTATAGTCTTGGAAATGCTTATATGTATTGGCAAAATGTGGAATTTTTTTTTTCGTGGTGAGTTTTCTAGTTTTATTGAATCATCAACGAATTCGAATTGCTCTCATTGGAAGCATGAATGTTTTGTGTTTTTTTATAGTCTTGGAAATGCTTATATGTTTTTGCAAAATTTGAAATCTTTGTTTTTGTGGAAAGTTTTCTGTATTTATTGAATCGTTGACGAATACGGATTGCTCTCAATGGAAATGCTTTTATGTTTTGGCAAAATTTGAAATTTTGTTTTTGTGGTGAGTCCTCTGTATTTATTGAATACTCAACGAATAGGAATTGCTCTCAATGTAAGCATGACTGTGCTGTGTGTTTTTATAGTCTTGGAAATGCTTGTATGTTCTGGAAAAATGTGGATTTTTTACTGTTTCTTGCTGAGCAATAGGAACTGGGTAGGCATCTTGAATGAACTCAGCAGGCATTAACACGATATCTACCTTGTAACAGTTAAAATGTGAAACCAAAACTTCTGTTTGGATTTGTTGACTAGGTTAGCATTTTCAGGTTATTTGCTACTTTGAGTCTTTGATTATCTGCAAGTAGTTATAATTTGTAATTGGAAGCCAGAATGGGTACGGCGTACTTCTAAACTTGATCATTCCAATGGCAATTCTTGTTTGCTGCTGTGATTTTTTGAGGATAGGTTGTTAGTCTGTCTTTGATAAAAAGATCATGTGATCATAAGGGGTATTTTGGCATTCTAAATATAGATCATTCTACTCTTGCTTTTTATTAACAGTGGATTCTTGATTTTATCAGATGAAAAGAGGTGCTGGAAGCAATTTTGTAATATGGCTATGTATTGCTACTGCATTTTTGGTTGTTTCTGTGAGAGTATGCATGGTTAGGAAGTCAAGGCCAAGCCGTCCCGGCTCTGTAGCTGATCTTGTTAGACGTGGCCAGCTGAGATCGGATAGAAGAGGCATGTATGATTTCAATCCCCAATACTTTCTCCTATTGTCCTTTGCATTGTTTCTGTGCACATTGTTGAACGATTATTTTACTGTGGTTTGAATGTTACTTTCTATTCCTGAAGAAGGATTGCCATTGCATGGTCTTTATTTGTAGAAACTAATTTGCTTCATCTCGCCTCCCCTCTTTTTTCTCAATTAGTGCAAGAATCACATTTCATGCTAATCTTTAGTTATCACGTGCTGATTGAATGATAATAATGTGGTTTTAATGTGAAATATCTTATACACAGATCAAGTCCTCTCAAATATGAGGATCCGTTCAATAATCCATTGGTTAAAGTTGGCAAGAGCAATTCAACCATTGAGATATTTGGAAAGGTTTATCACTTAGCCCCAGTTACTCTAACGGAAGAGCAACAAGCCATCCATCAGAGAAGGAGATCGCGAGCATACCAGTGGAAAAGACCAACCATTTTCCTTAAAGAAGGGGATCCAATACCTCCAGATGTTGACCCTGACACAGTCAGATGGATTCCTACAAATCATCCTTTTGCAACCACTGCTAGTGACATCGACGAAGACTTGGCTCAAAACAATGTATATCAAAAGCATGGTGTTCCATTCCGTATAAAAGCTGAGCATGAGGCATTACAAAGAAAACTAGAAGCACTACAAAATGTAAGCACTTCAAAGATTTGTGCATTTAATGCCTTGATAATTTACAAATAGAAAGGGAAGAACGTATTCTCTGCAATGAGAAGTGCATCCCCCAAAACAACTATTCAAGAAAACATGCTGCTTGGCCTATTCCTAATTTTGGAAAATTCTGAGGACCCCAAAGCACCAGGTTTTTGCCATATTGTCTTTTGGCTTTTGACAGCTATTGTACATGTGCCATTATATGAAGCTAGCAGGAAATTAACTTAGCAGATCCATGCATATATCCCATTTCTGTATGGTCCTGCACTACTCTATAGCATAATGTTTCTGATTTCGTTGCTGGATATATTTCCCCTCTGTGCTCCATACTGCAGTTTCCTCTGAACTTTATTTTACTGTTTGTTTGCAGGAGCAAAAACTCAATAAATTAGTCATTGACACCGGAAATGCTAAAGAATTTGAGAGACCATTCAGGTTTAATCCAAAGTCAAATGAGCTTGTCGAACAGAACCCCTTTAATAGTCAATCTGGCGATTCTAAGCCTTCAAAATCAGATCGTGCCCCGAAACCTTTTAACAGCAGTTCATCCTCAGAGGAAATGCAGAAGCCCTAAACTACTCAATATTAATATCATTTGTCAAATATGTTTATTCTGCCACTTACTATGGATTTTTTTAGTCTTACCATACAGATCTGGATATTTGCTTGAAATTGCCAGTGAAATTTTGATGTCAATTTACTGTAGTCCAGCTTGTTGTAAAAAACTTGAGGTTGGGCTGTGAATAGGCCGGTAGGTCTGCATCCGACTTTATTTTGTTTACACATTCCCATCATAGAATGCTGACCTCACAGTCCTTATTGGAAGCTCTGCTCCCAAAATTGGGCACTAGCAGCAATGAATGTTTATGTTTATTGATGTGGTGCATAGAAGCCAGATGGTCTCTGTAAATGCTGTAGTTGTGGTCTTTGGCTTGTAGCTTGCCATCAATTAGAAGATCTCATTGATTAATTTAAATGCCGGATTATTCATTTGCAAGTTCTAGTATTTAAACATTCCAATGTCACTATTTCTTTCATGCAAGACATCGCACAGCTGGGGGCCTTTCCTTTTTAAACCTCAAAAATGAATGCAAGCTAATTAAATCCTAATCAAAACAATCAGCAAATGCTTCAAGTTTTCCTGAATCATTCCTTCTTGGCAGCAGCAGCACCTTGTCTGGCGCCAACAGCAAAGAACTCTGTAATGACTTCAAGAGGCATTCCTTTGGTCTCAGGGACCTTCAAGAAAACAAAGATCCAAGAGATTGCGCACACGACAGCATAAATGCCAAAGATTCCGACGAGGCCAATCGAACTAAGCATCACAGGCAGTGTGTAGGTGACAATGATGTCTCCAATCCAGTAAACCATGGCACAAATGGCGATGCAGAGGCCTCGGACTCTTGTGGGGAAGATCTCTGAGCAGAGGATATTAGGAATTGGTCCGTAAGCAGACACAAAACAGCAGATGAATATGATAACACAAGCAGTTAGAATTGCAGCGTTGACGACTGAGCTCACAGTCACTAGTTCAAAAATAATTAAGACGATGAGGGAAAGTATCAGCACAGGAATTGTGGTAAGGAGGAGCGTCCTGAAACAAGGAGAGGAAGAGATTAATAAACATGCAAGTCACAAATAGATCTAAACGTTGATAGACGCAACATAACAGCAGACACCCCCTCCCCATATATATATAAAAAGATTGTGCGATTCTTCTTATGAAAATCAAACAGGATGTTCTCATTCACCAAAATTTGAACATTGCAGCTCCCACTTCAATCTTTGAGTGAGGGGAAACAATGATGCATTGAACAGGTGATGGTACCTCCCAAAACTGAAACTGATCCCTTCGGAATGAAAAGGGATAACAGACAAGTTTCTCTTTTAGGCAACTGGGCGTTTTCTTGCTAGTCTGTTCCAAAACAAAAGATGGAATGAAGAAAGGAAATCACCTTCTCCCCGCGATATCCATGAGCCTCATCGCTACACCTATGCATGGAAGCATAAGAAAGTTTGTAAATGCGCTTATAAGGAATGACGCAGAGGTAGTGCTGAGGCCCAGGTTTGCAAGAAGAACCGAAACACCTGCCTTTTCAAGAATTTGAGGGGTGTAGTATAGAACCCCATTTATGCCAGCAAACTACACGCAAATTTGAAAAAAAAAACCCAGCTATTAACAACATAAATCACAATATGATTTTGGTCAAAATGAGAGAACCAGGATATTAAACCCCACATAAATGTGGATTAGAATGGATTGAGAAAATAAATTTAATTCAATTAACTGAGAGAGAGAGCAAAAGATAACAAATGAAGTCATGGAGTACCTGCTGAAGTAATTGAATTCCAATCCCAACAAACAATGCATGCTTAACTCCAGGTTCAAGCAGAGCGGTCCAAATTGGAGCTTTTGTAGCTGTTTGAGATGGGTGAACCATTGCGGGTCCAACTGGATGCTGGTCCATAAGCTCCTTTGAATAAAGAGCAGGCTGGCTTACCAGAGCGGCAGCCTGGATGTACTCACCTTCTTCAGGAACATCACCACCAGGAAGCGAAACAAGAGACCCGCGTCGGGATCCAGGAACTCCTCCTTGGTGCAGATAAATCCTTTTAAATCCCCCTTCCTTCTTTCCATCCTCACCTTCCCTCTCAGACCATTTCCATGCCAACTGCCAACCCCCACCAATGCCAGTACCGTCAACTGCATCCCCAGCTCCTTGCATTAGACTGCTATGCCGTCTCATGCTCAGAACACTGCCATGGGAAGTTGGGTGGGCCATATCCTTTTCCATGCTTGTTGTCTGGCGTGAGATTAGTGGACTGTGCAAATTGTCATCGGAATCCCCACCACCAGCCTCTGATGTGTAGCCCTCACCTTCTCTTTGTACACTCTCTTCATCCCATTGCTCGGTCCTAAAGTGAGGTTCTGCTGTACTAAACATGCTGCCAAAATTAGGGAAAAGCATGCTTCGCATGCTTCCTGTCTCAGGGAGCTTTTCATGAACACTACCAAAAAGAGTCACAAGAGGGTCCATAAGAGGCACGCCTTGGCTCGCCATGCTTCCATGGCGTGATGCAAGAGCAAGAGAACTCTGTCCAGTAACGGGTCTAGCAACCCAGGAAAGGCCTTCTTCAGGTCCATATAACTTGATTTTGTCTTTATCAACAGTGGGTTCTTGACCATTAGCGAGTTCATCAGCAGGGCCTATTATGTACTCTTCTATGGATGTTTCACCCCCGATACCAAGACCTTCAGCCAGTAAAGCCATCTCGCCTGTGCATCATAGAAGCTTTAGCAACAGCCACATACACGAGTTTTATAAGCTACTTATACAAAAGGAGAAGCCTAAATTCCTACCAATGGAAATTCACCAAACAAAAAATCTGAATACTATTAAAAACATTTACATATTATGCTCAAGTTTATGGACACTGAATCCTGAAAAGAAATGAACTCTCAACAGTGAAATAGTTTTGCTCCCTCCTATCAAGTTAAGCTCCTCAGCAATTTAAAGTATAATCGGCAGATAAAGCTATATGCCTCAACTTTCTCTCCAAAACAATTGGTCAGGTTTTAAGGATACCAAACAACAATATGGTTTTCACAATTCCACAGAGACCATTGCTGAGAAAAACTGAATGACTCCCTCAAAACCACTTCAAAGTTAACTTACAGGGCAAGATTAGCATGCATCAAAAGCTTCTAGATTTATCATGTATAACAAAGAAGTCAAGTTGACCAATGAAAACATGGATGTTTAAGTTAGCTGCATGTGTAAAGTTGGGTACTTCAAAAATCTGTTCCCAGTGAATTACACATGCTGTCATCAGTCATGGAAATTCTTCAACATGCATTCAAGCTAATGATTCAAACAAACTACCATTTGAGTCAGCGAGATCCAGCATCTTGTCTAAAACAAGAAAGACCAGGCTATTCTCTCAGCCCATAATCTAAATTTCTATACCTTCTTTCAGAAGAAAAAAGAAAGAGAAAAAGAACAGCAGTGAAAGAATAATGCGTGAACCTGAAACATCTTCCCTGCCACGCAATCTCTGGAGAACCCGCTTTGCCTCAAGCATCTTTCCTTTACTCACAAGCCATCGAGGAGATTCAGGCAAGTAAAACACTGTTAGTGCAAAATATAGTAAAGAAGGAATGGAAAGTATTCCAAGCATCAACCTCCAACTAGGTGAAGCTGTCAATGACATCCCAAAAATCATACAGTATGACAGAAACATGCCACCTGAACCAGCAAACTGAGGTAGAGTATTTAACATTCCCCTTATATCTGATGGGGCAGTCTCAGATATATAGACTGGAACAAGAGTAACTGCTAAACCAATGCCAAATCCATCTAACAGTCTTCCTATGCACAGGACGTAAACATTGGGTGACCAAAACATTACCAAACCACCGACAAAGTAGAGAATGGATGAGATTATTAGCATTGGACGCCGACCGAGCCAATCCGATATGGGTCCTGAGCATGTCGTGATAGCAGCTGCTCCAATAAGTGACATGGCCACAACAAGACCTTCCACACTTGCTTGCAACTTGAGGTCTTTATTGACGTAAATGATAGCACCTGAAAACATAGAAACAAGATTACAGATCTGCATCCATTCTCTAGTTCAACACCGAGACCTCTTATTCAACACCAAAAGTGCGAGATAAGAATAATATAGAAACAACCAACTCATAAGAGAAAATGTTCTAACTGGAAGCCTTGGAACCATCCGCCATTGACAACAAATCTCAATAGTTTCAATCTTTACAATTTTAAGTTTTTAATTTTAAACATTCCCATCCAACATTTCTTGGTCCAAATCAAAATATTAAATAGATGAGAAATTTAAAGAGAAGTACCAGCAATGGTAGCATTATCCCATCCTTGCAAGAAGTTACCAATGCAAGCAGCAATAGCCACTAGTGCTGCTCCCTTCATGTTTTAACCAATGAATCAAGTCCTCAATTTCCAAGTAACCTGTAAAAAGACAAGAACCCAGATAAACCAATCAAACAACAAGCACCACAGATCCAATACCGTATCTAATCAATAAATTCAATCAAGCAATGAAAAAACCACACATTCACTCATTTAAGAAAGAAACACATGACCGTCCAAAATCATCAGCAAATAAAAGATTCAAGAAAGATGAGATTTTTATAGATTGCTTACCTCTTGAAGATGAGGTTCAGCTTGACACTGAGATACGGGGTTTTACAAGTAAACAAGGAACAAAAGCTGGTTTAAAAGAAACAGAGGAACACAGAGTAGTGGTCCTTAAAAGTAGAGCCTGATATCAGTGAATGATCTTGGATTGTAAAAGTAAAAAAGAAGCGAAAATATCAGGCAAAGTGCGTTAACTGAACTGGCAGCTTTTCCACTTAGATAAAACAAATGACAAACAAAAAAGAAGATAGGTTCAAAAAACGAGGAGAAGTGACTTGTATACTCATAATTTGACAGATGGAGTGAACAACAAAGAACCCAGCTTTTAAGCTGATACTGATATCAGATCCCTTTTTCTCCCAACAACCCTTCAACGCTTACACCATACCTCTCACCCACTTCATTGAGTTAATGTTTTTTTAAAAGTTCCTCTCATTGCTCCAGATACCGATTTCACCAGAAAAGGTTTTGATTTTTTTAAAAGGGGATAGATTTGAGGAGAAAAAATGTGTTTAGACTTTAGAATTCAAGAAATTGAGTGAAAAAAGGAAAATTTTAGTGAGTTGAGTAAAAACTAAAGAAGGGTCAGTCTGGAACATAATGTATATACTCCGTGTGGTCCAATCAAGTGTTCATGTTTCTTCTTCTTGTTGTTTTTTCTTAAATATTTGTTGATTTGGCTTTGTTATTCTAATAAATAATAATTGAATTTGGTGAAGCTCTGTACTGTGCTATAACTGTAAGAATTGGAGTTCTACCATTGGGAATGGACAAAATATTTTTCTTTTTGACTAATTTTTGTGATTTGTGTTTTAATTATATAGAGTTTGTCAAGGAATTCCAACTTTCCCTTTTTAGAGACATGAAAGGGAGATCCCGTCATCTTTCCATTCATCACCTGACCTTTTTACAACTGACTTTTTGTCTACATTTGGAGGTGGATGATTACCTTTTATGAATTCTTTCCCTAAAAATTTTCTCGAATCTTTGTGGTCATTGTCTAGTCCCAAAAGTTGCTGGAACATTGCGTGATTTTGTGGCCAGTCAAAAGAAAGTAGATTCAACTCAGAAAAGGAATTAACTGTGGAATGGCCGTATTGTGTGAGAAATTCTTTTACGAGGAACACTAAGTTATTTATTCTGTGCCCTCGAGCCTTTGTTACTTGTTGGCATATCGAGAGTTCATGCAAATTACAAAGTGGGATTTCTGGACATCCTTCAAGAATCTTAGTTTCTGCACCAGTTTTCTTCACCATCAACAAGTTTAATGAATTCAAATTTTGTAGGATGACAAATTCAATGATTAAGTTTCCTAATTGGCTCAAGCAAGGAACACGAGAGTACATATTATTTGAGAAATTAAGCCGCAGAAAAGTCCAGGAAAACTACCTGTCAAGAGGAGGAAACGGGTCAAAGATTAGAAGCAGCAATTTCTAACAGGAGACCATTAAGCTGAAATGTTGGTTGAGCCACATGGGAAGACGAGAAAGTTTGCCAGATTACTTTGTAATCTTCAACTTGTAAAATCATGCTAAGCAATCGTGTAATTCGCGCGTGTGTGTGTGTGTGTGTTGAAAGAGAGGCAAGAGAGACTAACTTTTGCTGAACACAACACCAGCTAGATCAGATTTGCAATAATAATATAAAAAACTTGATCATCGTATTGTTAAAACAAAGATTTCTTGAATTATATGCTTATGGTACCTGCATATCTAAGGCAAGAGTTGTGAGGGAAGCGGTGAAGGCCACTGGTTACCATGTGCCACTCGCATGTCATTGCAATGTGATTGTCATCGCTATCAACCAACATTTGCTCGTCGCTAATAGACATGGTGGCAAGTAGTTGGCTGTTGATTTGACCACGCATACAAAGGTGGTAGATTTGGAGAAGTCGACCGCAGCAATTTTACTTTTTTGGAGGAAACAGGTTCATATTTTAAGGGCGAATCACATCATCACATGTTAGCTTCTGAAAATATGTTACAGCCAACCAGTGTTTTTCGAGAATCTCATGTATGCATGTGATTATTTTCATCGATCTGTTGAGACATTTCCTGGAGGACAGCTGATCTTTATTAATTTCTTGCCAAGGGAGGTTTGTTCCTTCAAGGTGGGATTGGGCCTTTATAGATCAGATCGTTTAGCAAACTGGAAACTAGTTAGCAAGGGGGCAGAAAGAATTGCCCTTGGAGTTTCAAGGCACGAGGACATGTTCGAGATCAAGATCTAGATTTTTTATTTGTCTGTTTTACTACGAATTGATCAAGAGACTTGAATATATAGTTGATTAGAGACATCTTAATGATACCTTAAACTTGAACAGTTGAATTAGAGACATCTTAATGATACCTTAAACTTGAAGGGATGGTTTGTTTTTATGTTTTAAGTTTCTAAAAAAAATAATTTTTATTTTTTATTTTTTTATTTGTTTTAAATTAATATTTTTTTTGGTGTTTTTAGATTATTTTAATATATTTTAAAATAAAAAATATTTTAAAAAATAATTATTATCACTCTTAATTACTTTTAATTTGTTTTGTACCACGGAGAAGAGGGAATGTCGATGCCATGCATAGTTTTAAGACTTTCAAGTGGATTTACTTTTTAAGACAAATATTTTTTTTAAACTCACATACATGGCTCGAAAGACAGCACGTGCTCTACCACCACACCAATGGTTTCCTGTTGGATGGTTAATTTTATGGCCCAAGGACCTGAGAAAGCACAGAAAGGGGCCTTGAGGCCCAATTACACAAGGCTAATAGGTCATGATTCAGTTCAAATCGGAACTTATCAAGTGAGCCCAGCAACTTATTATAGCCCAATTCACAGTTTGCCATGAAGGCAGCACGAAGAGATTGCAGGAAAGGTACTTAATTACAACTGCATAAAATCAAATAAAATCTTAATCAATCTACTACTTTGACAAAAAGGTTACCTGCTTATTTACCATCCCATAGTGATATTAACATGAATTGCAAGAGCCAATCCAGTCAAGGCTTGGACATTTCTTTTCTTACCTGGTAAACTTCACATCAGGATTTCTCATAGGTTTGAGCCACATGTCAGCCATAATTCTTGAGGAAATGCTCCATAAGAAATCTTTCCCTTTTGACTGCACATGTTTTCCCTTTTTCCCTGCCTTTCCAAGTCCATATGCCACCAGCCACTGCGTCGCCGTTAGCCTTTGCCTCTCCGAATCCCACAGATTCCTCTTTCTTCCTGACTTTCCCTTCATCCCTCCAACGTGCAAACTCGTTACTTTGAATTTCTTTTCCTCGTTGTAATTGTTCTCTTCGATGTCAGCTTGTGTTGCATGAACAAGTGCAACCACAGGACCTCCAACTGCCTCGTATCGCCTTATAGGATCCCGTAGCTGGACAACCACGGCCATGATGAAGTGGTTTGCTTGGTCCCCTGGAGAAGCTAAGCCGTACTTCTTTATCCAATCTTCTAATGGAATGGTTGAAGCAAGAGGGTGGTTTTGATCTTTCCCGCTGTCTGTGCTTGCCTTTCCAGTGAGTGGAGAAACATCAAAAGGAGCATCTTCCTCTGCTATCTCTGCCTGAATTTTCAAGGCTTCAATGGCCATTACCTCAATCTTCTGCAATGAGAATGCCAAAACTTCCTCAGCTGTCAAAGGGTTTTCATTTACGTTCCAAATTCCTGTTGAAATCCTCTCTTTCCTGCCTGTACTCATCGCCGTCGCCATTGTTTTTACGGCAGCAATAGTACGAGCAGCACTTGAACTAGCGCCTTCTTTGTTTCTCCCTTGGATGATAGCAGAAGCTATGCCTTCAAAAGCTATCTGTTCTGCAGTTTTCCCTAACAGTTCATCTAGGGGCATCAGTGATAAGATTTGAGAACAAAGTTCCTCAAAACCAATGGATGCCATTCTCTGAAACAATTCAAACCCGTTCATGGATTTGTCTGATTGAAGAACGAGTGGCTTCGACAGCTGCATTGCTAGTTTTGGAGTATCTTTCCTTGAAACAATGGAATCTAGTGGGTTCGTAGCTGCCAGGTAGCCTCCATCTCTTGTTTGAACTACACAGCCTAGACCCTTCCCAAGATCTGAGAGATATACCTTGGATTCAGCTTCTGTACTATCATCACCTCCATCGAGATGCAGAGTGGGGATTTCAGGTTGATTGAATTCGAATAAATTAGTTTCTTCATCTTCGAGCATCTGGAGAAATTCCTTCGTTACTGTTTCTTCATCCGCATCTAATTTTTGTGATTCAGTTTCCTCGTCTGTCTTGGCAGTTTTTTCTTCCTCCATCATGGACTCAAGAACTTTTATCTGCTGAGCGATTGAATCGAGTTCGGTTAGTCTTGTCAGGTGTACTTGATCATGCACTATTTCCTTAACAACTTCACTTGATTGTGATTTTTCTTCCACATTTTCTTCAGATTCTCCATCGCCATTATCTTCTTTGTCTTGAATCTCCACCCCTTTATCCACAATTTCGAAATCTGGAAGATCAAGGTCCTCTATCTTTTGTTCTGGTTCTTCTGATTTCTGAATTGAGGGGGGTGGCGAGGGAACTGGAGCTGTCTCATCAAGATTCAAGTCATCCATTCCTTGTATATCCGCAGCTGGTTTTGTCTGTGAAGGAGTCCAAGTTTCGGATCGTAACGTCATCCTTGGACTCGAGACACTGAAGGATGATTTAGACTGCTTGCGTCCCAAAGAAGATGAGAAATTTTTGAATTTAGTAGTTTTCGATCCTTCAGCTTGACTATAAATATCAATCCCTCCTTCTTTCTCCATAATCTGAAATCCCAATTTGAGAACAAGCTCTCCTCCTTTTGCCTTCCCGGACAGGCTGAAACTTGTGTCCCACTGCCGCACTCGAGTACCTTCTTGGCTCTTCTCTATGGATTCCTGAATAAGTTCACTTAAATCCACTGAAGTTCTCCCAAAATCAAGCTCTTCAGCATCAACTGCAAACACATAAATAAAAAATGGACGCTGCTCAAATTTAAGCTGCTTCCCATTGCCAGGAGTGCAGTACACATGACACTTGATAAACAAGGTCTCTTCAAAGTCACCAGCTCCTTGTGAAACCCTTGAGGGCATTGTATTAACTGCGCCATCTTTTGTTTCCTTCTTCCTAACACAAACAGAAAGCCGGAGTCCATTCATCGAAGCTGGAAGGCCTTGCACAGCAACTACTTCAACAGAGAACAAGCAGCTCAATTTCTGCATCCCAATATGAGAAATAGCACGGATTGGCTTCCAATTCCAAATCCCTTTTCTCTCTGTTGCAGAAGATCTATCATCCAGCTTCTTAATTCCTGGTTGATTGATTTTCGTTGTTTTGCGCTCGGTTTCTTCGTCAGGTTTTGCCCTAGAACGCCAAGGCGACAATGACATGCGCCTGGACCGAGGCTTGCTGCTTGATTTTTCATCAATTTTGGCTGTTGTAACCTCATCTGCTGATGTAATAGAAGGGACTGAAGTTCGAGGAAGTACGAGGGAAGCAGTTCTTCGGGAGCTGGAAGTGTGAGTTTGGTAAAGAGATTGGCTGAGTTCTTCGAGCTCTTCCAAAAGCTGAGTATTTGAACTCCTTCTATCTGTTGCCATTACTCGAAGAAAAAGAAAGCTGACCGGAGAAACTGGTGAATACAGGTGGCCTATGATACTGAGATTGCTTGCATATAAACACAAAGTTGAAGAAGAAGAAGAAGAAGATAAGGAAATCACATGCTTGGAAGAATCTAGAGGTGGAGAAACAACATCCATATATGATGATTATATGTGGCAATGTGTGGACCTTCCAAAACCAGAAATTTCTGTGGCTGTTTTAGATGAGAACTTTCCTGCTCTGTCTTTTTATCAGAAAAGGACAGGATTTAAACAAGAGGCAACTTGTTCTAAAAGAAATTTATTGTCTTTTGGTTAATTGTTCACTTGTTCTGTTAATCACTGCAACACAATATTTTTGGGAAATTCTACGATGAAAAAATCTGGACAATCTGATCGCTTGCTGTCTAGCTAGTTGGCTGGACCCATTAGAGCTTGGGACTGGCCAAGTCCATGTGGCTCGGCTCAGTTTTCTGCCTGCACCGATTCTATACCTATCAAATCTCATCAATCATTAAAGCTTATCTGGAAGCATTTTACTACTTGGGATAATTCCACTAACATTTTACTGTTATTATTTTTTCATAGGATTTTCAAGCATGATGATATGGCTTGAATGTAGGAGAGAAGCCAATAAATTAATGGGGAGACAAACAAGCGGGACAAGTCAAATGACTCCACTAATTTAGGGTTTGGTTTCTAACTGAGATTTTGCAAGCTGTTTTATGCATTTTCTTTACTTCATGCACAGGTAAGACTGGTTAATGGGCTAACAATGGAGAGCAGTCCCTGCTTGAAGTACACAGATCTGGAGGACTACAAGAGCAAAGCCTTCGCCACTTCTTAGAGAATAATATTAGATGCTTTACTGCGCGAGGTTAAATATTGTTTATGTGTTTATATATACAGGTTAGGTTTTTTTCATACTCTTTTATAGTTAACAAATTTCTAAATAAAAATAATCAAGTTTATGTATATCGTTATTTAATAAATAAAAATAAATAAATCATAAAAGATAACTAAAAATAAAAATAAAAAAATCGAGAGATAAATATAAATCAAGATATTTAATATTGCAAGACATAATATTTATCTAATTGTGTTTACTAAATTATGTTTATTAAAATAATTTTTTATTCAATCAAATAATAATAGAAATAGACAGATATATTAAATTAATTGGATAAAAAAAAAACACTTTACAAGGCTGCACAAATTAGATATATTATCTGATAATAAATATTTGTTATTTTAAAAATAAAGTTCATCTATACAAAAGAATATATATATATATCAGAAAAAACCTCTTCAAAAATTAAATGCATATAAAATAATTAAAAAATACTTGTAATTTAAAAGAGGTTCTCCAAACAAAATAAAAAAGAGAATGAGTATTAATCTAAATATAAAAAAATAATTCTAATTTTTTTTTTAAAAAAGGAGTCATGCTAGCCTGCCTGGCTCATTTTGTTAGGACATGCACGACTGAGTCTTTTATTATGTTTTTGCAGCAGGGGCAGATGACATGTTGTCCGATCTTTTTTTTTTTTGGATTCAAACGACGTGTTGTTTAGCCACTATGGTGGTAAGAAAAATAGAGTTAATGGTTTTTTCAATCTAAAAAACAAATTTTCATCCTATTATTTTACTCACAACACCCACACAACATCATAGACAATATAATAAATCCATTCATGACCTCGAAAAACCTAAAAAAAAAACATCTCAAAACTTGAAATCAACTCGAAATAATTTGTTTTACCAAGATCAGATCTATTTTCTTGGCAATTTCAAAGTAAAAAAACCCTCTAATGTTAGCTCTACCCGTCAAAAAAAATAGTTTGACACCAATTTTAACTGTTTTGGTTGCTAGAATCAATGCCAATGAATACTTTCTCTCTCTAGCGTTGGATTCCATCAACTTACTCTCACTTCTCTCGCATAAGGAGTTTAAAAATAAGAATAATGAAGTTTAGGATCAAAATTAAATTTTGCCTTTTAATTTGAAAATCAAAGGGATCTAACATCTAAAATTTATAAAGTATAAGAACAATAATAAATATTTTTTCCAAACTTTTAAAAGGCACCCATTCCCTATTTTTTTTTTAATTTGGTCTCTTATCTTTTAATCCCATATCCCCCCCAATAAATTGGCTTATAAATTAGTCTAATATTGGAACAAATTAAAAAATAAATAGCATTGTGAATAGTCTCTCTACATTGCCATACAAAGGGATCCAGAATGCATTTTGCATAATGAATCACTAGTATTTTTAGTTTTTTAGTTGATAAATGATATTTTTAGACCTCACTTAATATATTAAATTTTTTAATTAAGATGATTTTTGATATAATATAAGAGTTATAGTGACTAAACAACGAATTTAAATTTTATCATCATTATTCTCTCATCTAATTAAATCTAATTAATAAGATAAAGTAGTGTGAGCATTTATAAGTCACAATTTTAAAGAGTTTTCATTTAAAAAAATATATTAAAAAGTAATATAAACAATATTTTGTAGTCATACCAACTTAAATTTTTATATTTAAAAGGTTATTTGACAGTATTGAAGGACACCCAGGAGTTGAGCGTAATCAAAGTAGTGATTTTTTTCCTAATATTCTAATTACGGCTTAACGGACCTGATTTAATTGAAATTGTTTTGATAAAAAAAAAATATTTTTTTTCATTAACCCAAACTAAATTTGATGATGAATTAGCGGATCAATGGATTAGCCTTCTGGATCGGCATCCCTTTTGGGCTAGAGAATAAAAAAAGGAAAAAGATTGGAGAAAGCCCAGCCCAGAAGTAGGCGGCGATTCAATAAGTCTCGGGTCTCGTCTCGTGGTAAGCACGCAGCATCAGCAAGCGGTCAAGCAATCAGTGTATCAGAGAAAGCTAAAAGAAGAACGGAAATGGCGTTCTTTATGAAGGGAGAGCCTTTGGTGGCGAAGCTAGCAGCTATAGCCAAGTTCGGCGTTTTTCCGGCAGCCATGGCTGCCGCCCTCTTCTATTCTCCACCTGATTACGTTTTCTCCAAGAAGGATAGCTCCTCTAAATAATTGATTCGGTTCGTATGTCTCCCCTAATCTATTTTTTTATATGATCGTTTCCTCTCCGTTATTATTATTTCAATATCTAATCTGGTTATTGAAAAAAAATGGAGATCTGGACTCTCTTCGATACCTATGCACTAGCATCCTCCACAATGGGGCGGCCCACTGCATAAAAGTACCATTGCGTTTACCACTGAGATGTTATGATCTAGTTGTCGTTGATATAGGAATAAATTTACCCTTTAACATCCGTCTAGGCTTTTGGGAGCAACTGGCAGTTTGTTCCTGCGTTAGATACCTAGGTTGTTATGTGGTATGGAGGGTAGTGCCTGCTCATTTGTCCTCCCATGGAAGTAGGGTCGTTAAGTCCAAGATTTGTTGATATTGTTTGTTAGGATTACATCAATAAATTTTTTATGAATAGTTGTTGTTGAAATGTTCCTGATTAATTGTGTTATTCACTGTCTAGATGGCCTTGGCCGTCTCATATCAAACCCAAAGTTTTGCTTGGAGTTATTTTGTTGCTTCCATGTAAGAGATCAGGTTTAATCTATCTATGATGTTATGAGACCTAATTTTTTGTTTGGATGCTTAGGTTTGTAATTGATTTGGAATAGACCATATGAGCTATATGTAGAAGCTCATTGATCCCTTGCTGGTAGCAGGTAACAATGATTTTGTCGTGCTGTCTGTAGCAACTTGAGGTCCTTAGGGATCTCTGGTATACGTTTTTCTCATTTCTTGTGGTATTGAGGGTAATGCCTCCCCATTTGACCTGCCTCATAATTTGGGTGGTAGTACAGCTTTAGTGATGTAGATTGTCTTGCATTTTGAGTTTATGATTGCTGAGTGATTTACATATACTTCATTAGCTTTCCTCGGTGGATAGGTGCATGATTTTTGTGTTCTGGAGAGAATGCATAGGCTTTTGGTTTTGAACAAGTTCCAGTTATGCAGTTTTATCTATTTTCTCGAACTGCAACTGGGTGTAGAAAACTCTGTTACTTCCCCCCTGTTTGTCCTTGAAGTCAGTCAGCTGTGAAACTCGAGGCTAGGATTCAACCTTTTCAAATCGCTCATTTCCTCTATACAAATACATCAAGGACTCTTATCTGAATTCCCGGAGTCCTTGAGTTACTTAATTGTATCACGAAAGCAAGGCCATGTTGTGATTGATGCATGGACTTTATTCAATAAAAGATTTGTCCAAGTGTGATTTCTGCTTGACTGATGGGTTGATGGCTTCGACTTTAAGCCCTCTAAACATGCCAGATTTAGAAATCACAGCCTGAGACATGTCTCACCTTTATGTCTTCTTTTTGCGCAGGAGGTGCTTTGAAATGCAGTGAATGAATGTGCACTCCCATGATGTAGTTGGGCACGTGTAATAATACACCCATCATAGGATGCAATAATTGTTGGATTTGGTGAGTAGGTTTTCAGTTAGTTAAATGTTTGTTTGTTTTGTTTTTTAATTGAAGAACTTTGAGTTGTGATATTTCTCAGAACCCTATGATGGAGCTTAGGGCTTTTCAAATGCATAAAAAATGGAATTCTCACATTGCTGAATGCTCATTAGATCTCTGTCATGTAAGGAGCTCAGACCATTTGCCAAAATCATATACCGTAACTGTTTTCCTTGAGTTAGCAAAGAATGATGAATCTTTGTTTTTGTTAGCTATTTATTTACTCGGGTTTTTATCATCAGATAGATTACTACTAAAAGCATCTGTGAAGAGCAGGGTTTTGAGTTTTCAATCCCCGACTCTGAGATTACTAGTTGCAAAAGGAAAAAAAACTTGCGCCCGAATGCTTTCAATGGCTTTATTTTACAAGATGCAATCTTTCCACATGGTTTTGTCAAGATTTAATAGTTAAAAAAGTGGTGGGTTTCTTACCATCATTTTTCCTAATTGTGAAAGTAGGCAAGCTTATCGTGCCCCCAGCATATAGCATATCTTGATTAGCAAACATACCAGACTGAAAATACAAAGAGCAATCTTATATGGAGAATATAATTATACTGAATTCAGTGTTTGCAGAAGAGGACTACACGCCTGCCCAGAAAATGAAGTAAAGCGATGAGCTGTAATAAAACCCCCTCGGCAAATAATAAAGAACAAACAATCAATTTTCCTAAAACAAGAGGACTCTATAGGTAAATTAAAATAATTCAAAATAAGAGGTTATCAAATGGATTTGGCAGAATCCAAGCCATGTCATAATTCTAGGGTTGTTTGGAACTCTGGGACTGCCTTGAATGTTCTTCCTCCTCAGCCTGCGGGGGTGGTATCTATAACAGGAGTATAAAAACAAAACGCATCAGAAAAATTAAACAACGTTGTGATCTAGAGTAACTGCAATTGGTCTACAGACTTGTAATTAATGAGAAGATGATACAGACATGGTAACTAAAGAATGAACCAGGTTGGAACATCATGGGCCTTTTATCTTCTGTATGGGGAGCTTGAGGATTCCAACTCCATGGTGTTAGAAACGAGTTTTCAGAATATAAGAAAGATGTTAGTCTTTGTAGTTTCTTTTCCCGTTGTTGTCTACACAGAAATTCTTGGTAACCGGTCCAAGCGCGAACTTGTTCTGCTGTTATTGACGGATAAAAATAATTCTGCTGTTCACGGCCATATACATGGTGTCGTAGATATTGTTGTGACAACAGGGGATGATTCGGTAGTGATTGCTGTGGTGGTTCATCAAAGATAGCCGCAGGATTTCGCTGACCCTCTGTTGGATATTGCAGGTCATGATGCTCCTGCAATGATTGCAGCTGCTGCTGCTGCATCTTGTATTCTTCTTTAATCAAACCTAGCTGTTTTTGCCGGGTCCTCTGGTTGCTGGTTTGAGAAGGACTCTTTCTTCTTGATCTGCTGTTCATGTTTATCCACCACTAGCACTTAGATCTCCACCATTGAACAGCCCGTCCTATGCTGCTTCGTATTTCTAATTAACTAGTGTAAGGTTTAAGTCCTCCTGTAATATTTAGGGCTTGCAGATTTCTTATTCAGTAGCTGTTACGTATACGTGTCCATGATGTAATCACTCCAGTCAATTTTAGGGTTTGCACCGCCATTGCTATTAATCTTATATTTCGAATTTAGTATTTTCTTGCTTTGCAAAGGTGGCCTAGCAATTTTAGCTTCCTGTTTTGCAAAGGTGGCCAGGCATGTTTAAGTTTGTAATTGTTTTTTGGTCCCCAGAAGCCTCGATTGGCCTTGAATCATATAAAGGTATGTTTTGGAGTGAATTAAATCCTATAATAATAATAATAATTCACAAGTCCTAACCGTTGGATATTTATATGTAAATAGGCTTGGTGCCTCAAATCCATGAACCATAACCCAGGTCCAATTACTAGTTCGTGCAATAAATCAATAGAGATGGGCCAAATGAAAGCTGGGCGCTATTGACCAGAAAGGTGAAGAGATTTCGCAAAAACTCGAGTTCTCAGCGATTTTGTGGTTTGCATGTTCATCATTAGGAAATTCTTAACCATATTATTAAACTCGGTCCAATCCGTTAGGTTATGGTAGCATATTGTTCCTGAAAGCAAATCAATAGTATCACACACAATAACAAGAATAATTTAATCTTAACTGATAATTTAGATATATCATACGTAAAAATGAAAGAAATCATTTATCATGAATTTATATAGAGTTATAATAATATTAATGTTGAAATAACTTAGAAATATTAAATTAGTGGACAATAGTATTATCCCCATATCGATTGTGTATGATTGTAGTTTTAAGACAATGATTGATTCTTTCATCAAAATGGTTTGAACATGATAATAATGTATATGAATAGTTGATCAAAATTTATGCGTGTCCCAACTTCTACTAGTCCTTCAAATTCAGTTAATAAAGTAAAAAATAATTTATTATCGAATGATTTGCTGTGAAGGATAGATATTATTTATTTATATAGAACATTCATTAAACAGGATCCCATGCACTCAAGCTTGTAGATTGTTTACTTATGTTGCATTCACATTTACATGATGATCAAGGTGAGTATTACTATGAGCATGAAGAGCATGCCTATGATATTTATATATAGCATGAGTCATAATACATGTTTATCAAACCGGTCGACACTTTTATTTTGCAGTTGCATGATCAACATCGATCAGAGGATGTATTTACTGACATTATAAGTATATTTAATTTTAATATATTTTCAATTTAGGTTTAATTTAATTATCATTAAATGTAATATTTTGGTGTAATTATAATTGATTTTTTTACACAAGAAGAGACTATTATTTACAATCGTACATATATGTAAGTGCGATTGTATGAGCGAGTTCAACAATATGTGATCCAAATTGATTTTTTGTATGTCAGTTATATTTTTACTGTATAAAATTTGATCATGACTTGATCCATGTTTTAATTGAGCGATTAAGAAGTGGGTTACACACGTTTCATTGAAAAGATTACTCATGCACTACAAGATATGGCAGGTTTGTTTGGATTGTTTATTGATGTACAAACAATTAAATCTATTGATGTTTGTAATAGGATTGAATTATTACACAGGCTATTGTTTTTGAACTGACATATTTCTGAACATTGAAATCTTCAAACTTTGATATTTTTCTGAATCTTTTTAAACCTTTACTATTTCAACATTTAATTATATTTTAGATGTTAATTCTTCAATTTATCGCTATACAGGCATATAATTATCATACAACACCTTATGCCATTTGTCATCGACTTTTAATAGCAGCCTTTAAACAGAACTTTTTGTGTATAGGGACCAAGCTACGTACTTTAGGCATGGCAGGGTAAGGGACCCAGTCCCATCATCAATAATAAATTATTTTTTAAAAACAAAAACCTGAACTCTATGTATGGACAACCTCCAATCCCATCCATGGCGTCATATCAAACAGAAACTGTAGCTGACCAGTGAAAGGCTGAGAATCTCCATACCCCCATTAAGCAAGCAGCCAGCAAATCTCGAAAACACAGCAATCCTTGGACAACAATTATTACAAGTACTCCTCAATCTTTACATAGATACGTGCATGGATGAACTTGCGAATTGCAATGGCGAGGCTACATCTTAGAGGAGCTTTAAAACATGCTACAATGTTGTATAGATGGAAACACCCTTATATTATACTATCATCTATTACAGCAATAATTAATGTTTTTTGAGGCCTTGAAAGTCCCGTTAAGGATCCAATGGCCAAGATTCTCCAGGCAGTCTGATGGGAGTATCTGACATCATCTGCAAGCCGGCTCTGCTAAAACCAATTGAAGTGGACATGTCATGGATTATGGTATCTGCAGCAGAAGCAGATCCTGAGAACCCCAGAACATTGCTACTACGATCCATCTCAAAAAACAAGGGATTGTTTAGGTATGGATGTGGGCGAGTGATCTTATCCACACCACTGAAGGTAGCATCATGGGAAAAGCTTGCTTCAGTCTTCCACTGTTTAGAAACAGTACTGAATTGTTCCTTCAATGTGCAATCTTGATATGAGAGGATGGACTTGAGGAGCATCGATGGTGACTGGCTGTTGTTGTCCGTGTTCGTGTTTTTATTGGTTGATGTGGCTGTGCTGTTGATGGAGATGGGAGTGGATGAGAAGGAGGGCTGCAAGCCATTTATTGACAGGACATGGGATTGGGAAACAAGAGGGTTTGGCAGGCTCTTGAGGTCATTTTCATGGTGTTCAGGAATCAGAAAAGCGTTTTGGAGGGCATCAATTACTTTGTTCTTGGATTGACATTGATCAAAAAACGATGCTGATGCATCAAGCAATGGAGGCAAAGAACCTGAATTGGCTGGTGAATAGACTTCCAAGAGGTGGTAGCCTTGTTCAGCTTGGAGAAACACATCCTTCTTCTCTCCTTTTTTGTGAAATATCCTGCAAATCACCCATTCATCCTGAAAACAATGGCCATTTCCAAGGAATATGAGAATAAAATATTAAAAATCAATTACAATAAACTTTATTACTTGCCATCTTCCCTTGATATAAGCCCGCAACAGTGTATCATGGGGAAAAAGCCACAGCATAATGCAACATTAATTGTATGTATAAAGTTTGAATACAAGGGTAACATTTTGAACCAGACAGAACAATAAATGGAAGTGTAACCATTGACAACGGAACAGAGCTTATTAATCAAACCAATCACATCAAGCACTACCCTCCAAAGGTGAATAAACGAAGTGAAAATTGTCTAATCCGCGTGTACATGATCTTATCCCAGTTAAGATGAACAAGTCAACTCAGAATCAAACAAAATATCACAGTAGCAAGCTAACTTGATTCCCACGGAGCACCTGTGGCGGGAAAAGGTGTCGGCGTTACATTACCTTACAAGTGTGACGGTAGGAGAAGTCACCGTCCAGGCGGTACTCGTGCATGACCCACTTGGTTTTTTCACCTCTAGGAGCTCTCCCTTTGTAGAAAACAAGGGTCTTTTTCATGCCAAGTAAAGCACCAGTGGAAGCACTGTATACCTCTCTGTCTTTGCCTGTGGCCTTCCAGTAGCCAGCTCCGGTGGCCCGATTTGTTCTCAGCCCTGTTGGGTACTTCCTGTCTCTCAAGCTGAAAAAGTACCATTCTCTTTCTCCCATCTTTGCCACATCTGATTAAACAACAGGAGAACCAACACCACAACAGCATTAACACACACACACACAGACATGCTGCCCTTTCTCAAATGCACATTAATGAAATTGGGATTTTCTCAGAAGTTAATGAATGCATGGTCAGATCAGTACAGTAAAAAAAAAGTTTCTAGAGGAGAATTAACTTAATTAATGGCTATGAGTGTATCATACTCAAATGCATAACAATGACAACATAATTCATAAGTAATGAAAATATATATATCACAAAACATAAAGAGAAGCAACAATATGTGGGTAGAGGTCCAATTCTTTTGGCAAACACAGGACCCATAATCTGGTTTTTTGCCCTCCAAGCGTAGCTAATTACATTATACATGTGCTCCTAGTTTGTCAGAAATTGGGTTCCCTTCAAGATAAGGCATGTTTTTCGGATGATCCAGTTATAGCTAGCCTAGCCTCAACTGAAAAGGGAGAGGCATCTTCAAGTAGAAGATGCAAAGAAGAGCTAGACATAATTTTGGAAACTACCTGCAGTAGAGTATGTGTGTGTGTGTGTAGTATCAAGCAAGCTAAGTCATAGCAACAACCTAAAGCTAAAGGGAATATTCCGATCATTTTCTTTTGGCGGTGCCATGCATCTTGACATGAAGAAAAAATGAATGATAAAGCGATTCGGAAGCAAGCAGCGAGTAATAGCTAGCTAGGCGTAAATGTATATACCTGGAAGCTCCCAGGGTTCACATCTGTTAAGGTCAACCTCAGCAATTTCTACGCCACAAAAACTCCCATTAAACACCTTAGAAGCCAGATAAAAGGTTATAAGCTCTTCATCTGTAGGGTGGAATCTAAACCCCGGTGGCAACCCTTGGTCGTTTAGCCCTTCACTGCTTAGTTCACACAGCAGCTCTTCCATTGCCAACATCTTCACACGCACACACAAAGAGAAACACAGAGTATTGAGGTTGTAAAAACGGGAAAGAGGGTCGTTGATTGGGATTTGGGAGTGAAGGAAAGGAAATGGTTTGTTTTGGCATGCAATTTATAGGAGCACTGAAACCAAAGGAGATGGGAAAATGCGGGCGTGAGAGAGAGAGATTGAAGAATGGGAAAGAAGGGAGATAGATTTGGCCTCATAAAAGCTCAGTGGGGGCCTTCACAACGGCACCTGAAAAGCTCCCCAATCAGGCAAATTTTCTGAGAGTTTTTCTAAGGGAAAATGAGTGACCAGAGATTAATTTTGTGTTTTTGTGAGGATGGGAAGGTAGTAAATCTTAAGGGGTCAGCACGTTTATGGGTCCCTCTATCACTACAAATTGATCAATCAAATGCCCCATGGGAAAAGTGTTGACTAAACACCTTCTATGTCTTCTTCTTCGGTAGACACTTGGTTTTGTGACCTTCGCATCTCATGGAAGAACATCGTCAACACAAGAAAAATTTATTTTGGTGGCTTTAGCAGTAATTTTTTTTTACCGGAATTTGACTACCCATCATCTTTCTCTTTTCTATTTAACAAAGAACTGAAAAAATAATAAAATATATTTTTATATTAAAATTAAACTTTTAAAAAATTAGACTAACTTGAATTATATAATTTTTGTTATTTTTTAACTTTAAAAATCTAAATGTGTTTTTTTTAATTCTTTGTCACGCCGTCCATGTTTGAGGTTTTTTGTTTTATTATGGTTTATTTTCTTTTAATTTCATCCAAGAAATCAAAGCAATTTACTTGCAATTATAATTAATTACTCAAAATTAAAATTTAAAAAATCAAAATAAATTATTAAAAAATACACAGTTGATCCATTAATGTCACGTCGTTTTATGAATAAAGACAGCTATTTTAACTTTTTTTTTTTTTTAAATGAGACGGGGACTAGAGCATATAAACCAACACATTTTAAAATATATATATATATTTTTTTATCATCGAGTAGAAAAAAGAATATTAACTCAACCCTTCCTAGTTAAATGTGAAGGGTTAAGGCAACAGCTTTCGAAGCATTTAAATATTCCCCTATGAAACGAAATAAATTATGTACCACGAGCTATATATTCTAGACGAGGAGCAATTAGTCTAGCATCGAAAATATAATCGAATAATTTCGAGTTGCAACAGCATTTGCAAAGCCTACCTGTTGTGATAGCAAACATTACTTTTACTTGAGTCTATATGGCCTTGAAAATATTAAAAAATTAATATGAAATGAAAAAAAATACTGGGATGATATAAACAAACGGGACCCCAGAGGGATGACATGAAGCAAATTAGAGGGATTGGAGCAATGATCTCCATGATAAAAAGGAGGTGCCGAGCATTATGGTTGGCCTTGCAGAGATTTTTATGATGCGTGCGTGCGTGTGTGAGCAAGTTTACACAGAGGTAGGAGGCAGATAGAGGCTAGCATCCTGAAATAGTGAGATCATCCTGATAACCTAATTCTTTATTGCTATGCTGCTGCTACTGGTTCTTACCCTAGCTATAGTGGAGAATGAGTAAAGAAGATACAGAGCAGCCATGGATTCCGTGAGATATTTCGTGCACGTATCTTCACTCCTTTCCATGCCTCTGTTCTACGCTGTTTAACGAGCTTTTATTCTCTCAAGGAACAGACTGGTTAAAACAAATTCAAAAAAAAAATTAATAAAAAAAAATCTGGAATCAACTCTCTCCTGGAACTTGAACTCATCATCGAGCACCAGCGCTGCACAGGGGAACATGCATGCGAACATGACTAGGAACAGTACAATAGGAAAAGAAGAAATCAGAAGACGTCGTGAATTTGGATACTACTTTGGACCCCTGTGCTTCCTCATCTAGCTACCTACTTGTATAGATTCTTTGTTGATGCTAAGTTGATGCTAAAACGCTAGTTGCGTAGCGTGTGTTTGTAAAAATATTTGAAAATAAATTTTAATTTTGATTGTTGTTTTTTCGGTATTGTAATTTTAATTAGTATAAAAATTGATTGAGCATATTTTTTTATTACCGAATAAAAAACAACAAATAATCCTATTCCTTTGTTTATTTGAACATGAATTATCCTATTCCTTTGTTTATTTTTTTATTACCGAATAAAAAACAACAAATAATCCTATTCCTTTTCGAGGGTTAACATCGTCCCTGCATTTATTTGAACATGAATTATCCTATTCCTTTGTTTTCACTGGTTTTTTTTTAAAAAAACAATTGAAGAAAATGTCGTTTCATCAAATAATATAAAAAAAATATTCTCTACACGTCTCTTTCCCTTCTCTCTACCACTCTTGCCTGCAGCAACTGTTAACCAGACTTGGAATAGAAATTCAATTCATGTGGTGTCCATCATCCCATTTTTCACTCCAAGATTGAAAAATTTGTTGCCTGTTCTCATCAGTACTGAGAATCTAGGGTTCAGAAGAGAGGATTGGTTCCTCGCACGGAATTTCATTACTATTTCTTCGTGTGGTTGGTTCCATGATTTTCAGATTTTGATGAACTTGGATTCAAGAATAAAACTTTCATTGTAAGCACATTATTTTCTTGTCACTGTTTTACTCCTCTAGATATTGATGATTTTTTGGTCTTTAGAATTGTTGTTGTACCGTGATTTTAAAAAAAATTAATTTATTTTAGCTTCAAATTAATTTTTTTTAATATTTTTAGATCATTTTAATGTATTGATATTAAAAATAAAATTTTTTAAAATAAAAAATATATTATTTTAATATTTTTTCAAAAAATAAATATATTTTTAAAAAACAACCTCTATCACAAATCCAAAATACATACTAAAGTTGGAGATTAAGAAAGTCTCAAAGATGAGGACAGAGTTTTTATTGCTATTCCAGGCTGCGTCTGTGCACATGAAATGCGACACTACGTCATACACAAACAACATTTGATCATTAGTTTTGAACCAGATATGAGCTCACCCTATGTTGTGGGTCTGTATTTTTCTCTGTGAAAAAAAAATATCTAGATACTGCAAGCGTGTTTTAAATCAATAAGAAAAATAATTTACTTGAATTACAGCCTTGATTGGGATTAATAAGTTGATTTTATTTTAATAAGATAATAAAAAAATTAACAACAGTAGTAAATGAACAAAATAAAATTAAAAAAAAGACTAAGATAACTGAGAAAAAAAATTTTTTTGAAAGTATATAATTGGATAAAAAAAAATAAAAAAATCAAGATAGTTGGATGATAAGGGGAGAAAAACTCGTGTTAATTCATAAAACACATGGCTTAGGTCATGAGATAGGGTGAACCTTATAGAAAAGGAATTTAAGCAAACTATAAAGCCTTTTTCAATTTAAAAATTTAATATTGAATAATAAAATTAAAAAATATATATAAAATAAAAGCAGATGCCGGTCTACATTAATTTTTTTAAACCCGTGACCCAAGTTATTAAACTAGAAATACCATATATAAAAAATAATGAAACTCAACCTAAACAAATCAAACGTTAAATAATAAATTATCACTATCACTATTCACTATTGTTGTTATCGTTATTACCATCATTATAATAATTATTATTATTATTATTATCATGGCTACTATTATTATAATTATTATTAATAAGTAATATCATTGTCATTATCACTATTACTATTGTTATTATTATTATTATCAACTTCATTCTTATTCTTCTTCTTCTTATTATCATTAAATACATCATCACCTTTAACCAAACCATTAATTACAAAAAAAAAAACCTTGAGGAAAAGATGCAAATACCCCTATTTAAATGGCCTAATTTTCTGTGATCCAAAGAACAAACATGTAATTGTATTAGACAATTTAAAACAAAAAAACTAAAACATCCTTGTACAACAATGTTAGTTTTTTTTAATTATTATTCTAGAGGTATTTTTGTTATTTTACCGTGCATAAAAATATGGAATCATTGAAAACACTTTCAAATAAATTAATAGTGACTAATGTACCGTGTGAAAATACTGAAATATCCCTGAACCAAAAGCTAGCTATTTTTTTTTTTGTTAAGGTTATAGATGTCATGTTATTGTAGTGAATAGTAACATGAATTTATTGTTGCGATACAAATCCCAGGTTCATGACTAGCAACGCAAGAGTGGTGTTATCAGGACACCCCCACCTGTGCCAAGCCTCGAAACACACATATCATAAAAAAAAAAATATAATTCACATTGTTTTGTAAACTTTTTAGGCATTTCATCACTAGAATAAAACAAAACAAGAGTTTGTAATACTTATTACATTAACTAAATTCCAAATGTTAAATAAAATTATGTAATAGTGGGGTGTCTAAAATTTTGAAATAAAAAACTAAAAGAATGTTATCCGTACTCATTATATAATCAACATACATAAATATTTATGTTACATGCATATTAAAGATTATCTTATTAAAGATCATTAAAAAAAATGTCAGCAAAACCTTAATAGATACGGAAAACACTAAAAAAACAACTCAATACAAGTAACATAAAAGATTAAAACTCCTAGCTCAGAGATCAAAACATAATTATAAAGTTGAATACTGCCGGTCAACCATTATCACAGGTCAACCGGTCGACTAATATCAACCAACCAACCACTCGACTGACAACAACCAATTAACTGATCGACTAATTCAACCAATCGATCAATTAGTTGATTGAGATTTTGAGCAAGACTAACACCCTAAATATCAATTATAATTCATAGATAATTCAATTATCTAATCATGATTAAAACCCTAAGTCTTCTTAAAACCTTCCACAATTAATTTCCGACTAAGAAAAACAATAAAGAAGGAGATACTTGCTTATTTCTAAACGTTCTTGAAACCAAAACTTTAAGTTCAAAGCTGATTTTTTAGTGTATATGGGTGTTGGTCATGACAAAGACGAAAAAAAAAAAAGAACATAGGAAAAACAATTTTCCTTGCAACCATTTTTTTTTAATATTTAGATTAGTTGGGTTGTGTTTGGGCTTAATTCTAGGCTTATGATGGTCCAAGAATAGAGTCTTATATTTATAGCCTCAATGAACTTGCTTTTTTTTTTAGTAGTTTGTTTGTTTTGTTATTGCTCTTTAGCATTCCCGGGATAAAGTTGATTTGGTTTGAACATCAATCTGATTAAAAGTTATTTGGTTTGGAACTGTGTTTCAAACTATGTTTATAAAAGAATTAAGAATTTTTTTTATGTAAAATTATTTTTTTATGTTTCTGAATAGTTTTAATGTGCCAAATTTTAAAATATTTTTTTAAACAAATAAAAAAATATTTTAAAATAAAAAAATACCATGAAAGTGGAGGGGGGGTGATCTTTGGGTAAGAATTGGTGTCGGGGTTGCACGTGTAGCTGGAGCAGGTAAAACAACAAGTTTCCATGGCTGGCAGCTGTATAACTATGTAGATCTTAGTAACTCTCCCAAGTAAAAGATAACAGTCAGGCACCGGCCAGAATATCTAATCCTAAAGAGTAAAGACTGCTACTACTACATAATTTTCCTCACATGTTACATAAGCCTACACACCACCTACTGCTGTTGCCTACTTGTTTCATATATATCAATATTGCTTCCCTTTTTACTCTTTCTTTTTTCACCTTCGTAGCGACCGAGGCCTCTGTCTGATTACCCTCAAGTGCATGATCACATGTGATAGATAGTAGGCAGTAACCACTCCCCTACGCCTCTTCCGCCTTCTGGCATTGCCACGCCTCCTATTTGACATTAAATTATTCATGTCATTCTTCTCAAAGAGAGAAGGACAGAGACAGCAAAGACGTAAGATTTATAGCCAGGTCTTTGGATCATAGACTTCCCTAATACTACTGGTGCTAGCAGTTATAAGATCTGGGAATTAGGTTAGAGGGAATGCTGCAGCGATATCATGGATGGCTTTAGAGGAAAAATATTCATCTATATATATATCCCCGGCTCAAGGAGGTGATTTCTTGGTGTTTTAAACGCACGCAGGTGCAACTGTAGTACAAGTTAATCAAGTATAGAAAAGGAATCTTCATTGATGAGAAGCCTCAAATCTCCAGTGAGATTACAAGAATAAGAACATATTCTATTGAGGGCTATGGTAAATTTGTAAAGAAAGTGCTAGCTAGATGGAAACTGTCACTAGCGAGACGAGATAATACTGGTGGCATGGTAATAAATAGAGTGGTTAGGAAAGAACTGGCAGGCTGGCACCATGCTCTCCTCTACTACAAAATAATACGGAGAACACTTCGAGGAAGAAGGACAATCTAAAGCAAGCGAAGTCAGAACCCATTATTGATCACTCCAGCATCCCATATCCCTTTCCTACCTCTGCTAGGATTCAGCCCTTCAATGTCATGTTTATATTTCACAATTTTTCAATGATCGAACTCATTATTTTCCATCAACTGGAGCTCGCCGAGCTCTCTCATCACTTCAGCTCCTGTAGAATTATAAGTGGAAAAGGGGGCCAATCCACTTACAGGCTTGGGATCTATTTCGGGGCAAACATCTTTAATTTCATGCCCCTTCAACTTGCTTGCGGCATGCAATGATAATAGCACCTATTATTTCTTGTTGTTATATATTAGAAAAATGAATTTCATTCAAATCGAAATTCTTTAAACAGTAAGAGGCATGGTTTCGTGACAAGGAGTCTTTTGTACTTGTAAAGAAGTTATGAGGAGTTGCAAGATTAAGAAATCATGGTTTTCTTCATTACAATTTCATGCAAATGATACGCTTTTATGCACACGGGCGAGGTGAGAATTGTTGATGCATGGAGGTGACTCATTCCAGCAGACACATTGTGTAGCTAGGCCATGGCTGTTGCCAGCGTATCTCTGAACCGCAATAGCTTGTTTATCGTTCAGTGCAGGAATAGGGCTATCTTTAATTTTCCCTTCCCATATTCGGTAGGCCATGAATTTCAAGCTTACGCTGTGTTTGGGAACCAGAAAAAAGGAAGCAGAGAGAACGAGGGGAGGAAAATAACTCCCTTTTCGTTTTGTGGTTAATTAAGGAAATTTTACTAATTGTATTTCACTTTCTCTCGAAAAATGGAGAGATTGATTTCTGTGGTCCCTTGTAAAGCAACTCCATCCTCCTTCCTTCTCTCTTCACATCTCCCTTCTTCTTCCCAGAACAGTGGAAATAATTTGAACTTTCCTCTCTCACTGGTCATTCCCTTCCTCCAACTTTCCATTTCTCCCAAGCACGTTGTAAATGTCAGGAGTGTAGCTTTTTGCTGCATTTAATCCCATCAACTCTCAATCAGCTGATAATCAGCCCTCTGCATTCAAAGCAGGCTCTCAAATTGGATCACATAATTGTCGTTATACAGAAAACAACAGCTCACTGGGATTATTGTCGTGTTATTGAATTAAAGTTGATAAATGGAAGAAGGGCATCCAAAGGACATGCAATTAGAGAAAAAGGACTGTCGAGAAACCAGTCTGAGTTTCATAATGCATCTATGCAGGCACAGAGGCTTTAAATTCCAACAGCGCGGACAGGCCTATGCTCAGTGATGGACCACCATCGAGACGTTGCTGGACTATGGGCTCTAGCCCATTTCCATACCAATATCTGCTGCTGTGAGGACACTTAAGCCCATCAACATGACTGTCTTCGACGAGGAGGCCTGATCTTTTTTTTCTTCATTATTTTCTCATCTTAGATGGTTAATTAGAACTAACGCCTACATAGCAAGTTACATTTACACGAAATATTACACGTGACCTTTAAGCAACGGTCTTCACCCCTTATTATTTAAATAAAAAAACCCTCATTGCTTAATTTCAAATTCAACTGATCTTTAATCTATAAGGATTTTTATGTTTTTTAGGTAGCTTTTGATAAATATACCCAGATAAAAAGGACAAAATAGTTGAAATAAAAAATCCATGTTTTCATGTTTTTCTTTTCTTTTCTTTTTATCGTGAAAGAACAAAAATCCATTATAAAACAATCTCAGAAAAAACAAATTTATTTTTATATTTTTATTTTCATTTCTTTAACCAAAAGCGTTTTGTTCTTTTTATATTTATTTTTTGCATTTCGGATACCAACCAAATACAGTTATCATAATTTTAGGGGGAAATGCCCTTTTGTATTTTTTTTTTATTTTATTTTTTTAAATTGTTCATTCATAATACATACATACATACGTACATGTACATACACGTATATATGTGATATCGTATGCTTAGATTGAAAGCAATCAAAAGAACCAATCTTTAAGTCTCAGTATTCAGAAAGTAAACAATCCAAGCACTTTACTTGAAGCAACACATGCCGCATACAGCAAAGGGCATAACCTATATATACCACCCCTCCCCTTCCTTCATCTCCATCCTTCCACTCAACAATTTTTCCCATTCTCAAATTCAAACAGCTCAAATGGCTCTTCCCGCACTTTCTTTCATTCTTGCGTTGTCTCTCATGTCATTTTTTGCATCTTCTGGTTTAGCTCGTGATTTCTCAATTGTAGGCTATGCCCCAGAAGACTTGACGTCTAGGGATAAGATCATTGATCTCTTTGAATCATGGATATCAAAACACCAGAAGATTTATGAGAGTATTGAAGAAAAATGGCACAGATTTGAGATTTTCAAAGATAATTTGTTCCACATTGACGAGACTAACAAGAAGGTTGTTAACTACTGGCTTGGATTGAATGAGTTCGCTGATTTGAGCCACGAAGAGTTCAAAAACAAGTATCTTGGCTTGAATGTTGACTTGTCTAACAGAAGAGAATGCTCTGAGGAATTCACATACAAGGATGTCTCGAGCATCCCAAAGTCAGTGGATTGGAGAAAGAAAGGAGCTGTTACTGATGTCAAGAACCAAGGTTCATGTGGTAAGTGTCCCATGCTCCTTCATCTCTATCTTGTATACTTGCAAAAACAGTCATGGTGGGTGAGTGTATTTGCTTTTATGCAGGTAGTTGCTGGGCCTTTTCAACAGTGGCAGCAGTAGAAGGTATAAGTCAGATTGTTACTGGAAATTTGACATCCCTCTCTGAGCAAGAGTTGGTCGATTGTGATACTACATACAACAATGGATGCAATGGAGGACTTATGGATTATGCATTTGCTTACATAATCTCCAACGGTGGACTCCACAGGGAGGAAGACTACCCATACATCATGGAAGAGGGCACCTGTGAGATGAGAAAGGTATAATGATGCCGCCCATTAACAAAACAAAAAATCGGCCACAACAATGTTCCCAAAGGCCTCCAATATCATACTGATCCAGGCCATGCTCGTTCTCTTTTTGGTTTAATTTTAGTTCGTCATTGTTCTCGCAGGCAGAATCAGAGGTAGTAACCATTAGTGGATACCATGATGTGCCACAAAACAGTGAAGAAAACCTATTGAAGGCACTGGCAAACCAGCCCCTCAGTGTGGCCATTGATGCTTCTGGCAGAGACTTCCAATTTTACAGCGGGGTAGGTCATCATTCACTACACACACGCGCGCGACTAGCTATATGTTTTTCATTTTGAATGGTAGGCTAAATTGATTTGTTGATGCAGGGTGTTTTTGATGGTCATTGTGGAACCGAGCTAGATCATGGAGTGGCAGCCGTTGGATATGGATCAGCCAAGGGCTTGGACTTCATCACAGTTAAAAACTCTTGGGGATCTAAATGGGGAGAAAAGGGTTTCATAAGGATGAAGAGAAACACTGGCAAGCCTGCAGGACTTTGTGGAATCAACAAAATGGCTTCTTATCCCACCAAGAAGAAGTGACATGCTTAAATGTCCTAAATTTGTGCTTTTCCCCTTTTTATTTACTATTTCTAAAATCTGCATGTCACGGGGACGATGATGTCTTGTAATAATTCATTTTCTAAATTCATGTCCACTCAAGCTCATGTTTTCTCTGCTACTACAGCATGCCCCGAAAAAATGTATTAGCATCCCCATGTTCTGTTACAGCTTCCTTAACTCCATTCTGGCTATCTATCACGTTCATCAAATTATTGTAGGCTTACAAATGAGGATGAAAACCGCATGATGATAATAAGCACAGCTATAGCTAGCAGTACCTCCCTTAGTTCATCACCACCACAGGCTGTATTTTCATCGCCGAAACCACTACCACGGAAGCTAACGGTGACCTGATCACCATCGCGTCTTGCTTTTTCTTTCTCATCTTCTTTTTTATCTTGGTCGCCAGGATTTACAGCATTTTCTGCATCTTTCCCTTGTCAACCACAACTTCCATCAGCGCTAGCGAAAAACAATCATTGATATTATTGAAATCGTCATCAAAGTTTGGCAGATTAGTAGCGAAATCCCTCCGGTGAGGTTATGAACAGTTTCCCTCGATTTTCAAAGGTTCTTCCCATCTTGTAATAATTGAAATCGTTGTCAAGATTTAGCTTAGCTCTGTTCCACTGAAAGTCTGTTAAGCTTTCTGCATGATCTACGTGTACACAACTGACTATTTAGAACTATGAGACTCATCAGAACCACCTACATCAAAAACCCTTTTTGTTCTGTTTTGTTCTGTTCTTCTCTCACTCCCATTTGTCTGTCCTGTCCACAATCCATCCACACCGTCTCAAAAATCAACTTTTAAATAATTTTTTTTCAATTCCTTCTGTTTTAATTAACTTTAAACTGTTAAGAACTTGACAATGAATCACAGGAGGCAATTGTTGGCCTGTTGTGTGATTGACTGTCCAGTTTCAGTTCATGAAAAGTGTGAAAAGTTTAAGCTCCCCCCAACCACGCACCACTTCTGGGAAAGAAGCTACAAACCAAACCAAGAGAGATATCTCTACTCCAAAAAGTCAAGACAACGCTGGGAATTTCCTAAGACTTCATGAGTGTTTTTATCTTAATTAATTAGTCATCCAAGTTTAATCACTTCAATTACATCATGGTGACGGTAACAAAATGGACCTTGTGCACTCAACCTTCTCTTTCCTTTTAGACGTCAAGGATTGTGTTGAGGAAGTGATGAGGAAGACATGCTGAAGGTATGAATTTGCATACCATTGCTGCATTAGTAAATCATCTTTGCCCATAGAGGTGACGCTTGGATAATATCTAGTTGTTCTTCAACTCATAACTTCGGATTTGGGACGACTGAATCAGCATAGAAACGTTAAATATTGGTTTGCCTTACTGGCTAGCATATATTCCTTGACTGCTCAGCTTGGATGTAAATTTGTCTACTCTATCTTGGCACCATGCTTGGTATTATGGCAAGCCAAGCTTGTGTATGTGCATCTTTTGTGTTCATGAATTACAAGATAACCTCTACAGTTATGGGTTCTTGATGAAGTGTTTATTGTACTGTTGGGAAAGTATGTTATGCAATTGCATATGTAGAAAATATAGTAATAATACCCGACCTAGCTCGAGTTCAAGATTTACAGATTTACATGTCAACTCAAACTAAGAATTTTTTATAAATTAACTAAAATGACATCCTTTTTAAGTAAAACCCGATTTAAGCTAAAATTTGGTAAAAAAACATGGTAAATGTAGAATAATTAAACACTATTTTAAAAGGATAGAGAAGTAATAGTACAAATTTATCATTAAATATTTACATAAATATTTCTGAGAGTTTTAGAGTTCAATCATCTAATAGGACACCAGCTAAAATCTAGTGCTTCGAGGTTGGAAAAACAAAGAAGAGAAGAGAAGAAATCGTAGCAGATCTATCTAGATCGATTTTCTTGTCCAGAAAACAGTGTTTTTAGTTCTTCACAAAGCAATCACTTCTTCAGGGACAGAGGTATTTGGGTGGCGATCAGCATCCATCAAACATCTGAATAAGCACAGCTCACTGTTTTACTTCTCCTTCTCATTCTCCTCTAATGATCTTCCATTAGTTTCTCTCGTGAACAAGTATGTCAAAGCCATTCCCAAGAGACAAATCCCACCCAAACTCACTAAAGCAATTCCCGTTGCTTCGATTCTTGGCTCATTATTTTTTGTTGCCCACAGAAATCCTAATGTCCCAAAGAAAGCACCCACCTTCCCCATTGCCCCAGAAATTCCATGGCATGTTGATCTAAATCTAGCTGGAAAAAGTTCTGCTGGCACGATGAATGTTGTAGTGTTGGGTCCAAAATTTGCAAAGAAGAAAGTAAGACCATAAAGGACAAGGAAACCTTTATTTTCATTTGTACCCCAGTAATGGTATGGTATCCCTATTGCAAAATACACCATACCCATGCAGAGAAATCCCATCATTTGGATTTTTTTTCTTCCAATGCGATCAATAAAATAGACTGTGAACCAATACCCTGGAATTGTAGCAGCAATCGCTACCATGGTTTGGAAGAAAGCAACTTTGAAAGCTTCATTATAAACATTTGTGTCTTGCAACTCAAGATTCTCCCTGTAAATCTGGGACTGGAAGAGGCTGCTGCTATAAAAAGCAATGTCAAGAAGTAACCATGTGGTGGCACAGGAGAAGAGATCAATGCCATGGACACGGAGGAACTGCATCGAGATTAGAGGATAAGATGATGGATTTTGTGGCTGCTGCATGGGATCATCTTCTGCTATTTGGAAAATTGAAACATCCAAGACCTTCCCCATGTCCTTTGCTGCTTGCAAGGCATTATTCTCCACCAAAGCTGTGTACCTGCACCATGGTATGAAAAATATAGCTGCTGTCATCTTCAGAAAACCAAGGAGTCCAAATCGTGAGACAATAAATTAATTGTGTGCAAATTAAATTAACTTGCTTGCTTGACTCCATTTTTCTCAGTCAACCGGGAAAGAATCAACGCCAGCTAATTGATCTTTCATCGTTGTTTAGCAAAATGATGATCCAGGATCAGTGCCAAATGTATTTCCTAATCGCTGGCGGTGCATGCAGAGATCATATATAATTTACCATGGATATAGAAAATCAAAAATAAATTTTCCATTTGGTCAACTTAAGGAGGCTCCGCATACAATCTGTAGTCTCCTTAACCAATCCTAGCTACATATAGAAGTCAACAAAGCCAAACTTATGGCAACCAACGGCGGATTGAAATCAACAAAAACTAGTGACACGGTATAGTCCAGTGATCTAAACTATAATAATACCAATGAGAAAAAATATAGATAAATTTCAATATTCCTCCCTCAAATACTGTGAGTGATCTTTATATTTTAGAAAATATTACATTTTAATATATATGTGTGTGTGTGTGTGTGTGTAGTGTACCTGGCCGTTTCAGGCATCATCATGCGCCAATAATAAGTGAGTCCAGCAGGAACAGCACCAAGCATCAGAATCAACCTCCAAGCAAGGTCAGCATCTTCTGGCGTATGATGTTCTGACAATTTCTTGGAAGCAGCAGCCTCAAAAGTCTTAGACACCACCATAGTCACCATGGAACTAGCCAAAATTCCAAGCCCTTGCATAGAAAACACAGCCGCTATGAAAGCGCCTCGTGTATTCTTATTAGCAAATTCAGACATGATTGTAGCTGACAAAGGGTAGTCTCCACCAATCCCAAGTCCCAGAAAAAACCTGAAAACCCCCAAACTGACAAGAACGCAGGTTTTGGTCCTGCAAATGGAGAAACCGCACCCAACGGAGCTGAGGACCATGAGCATCAGTGAGATACCGTATACGCGGCGCCTTCCCATTCGGTCACCAAGTATACCAAATACAAGTTGACCAATCACTGTACCAAGCAGGACTGTGCCTAACATGGTAGCAAGCACAACTTGTGGGATTTGGTATTTGTCATGATCGTACTCGTAGTATACACGGCCAAGAAGTTTCATGATTGGAGGGAGGCAAAAGAGATCATAGGCATCAGTGAAGAGGCCCATCCCTGCTATTATTATGGCTTTGAAGTGATAATACTGTATTTTTGCTGCATCAAGGGCAGAAAGTACTCTTAACCCCATTGTTAAAGAGCTTCAAATCAAGGGCGGAGCAGGAAAGAACGAGGAACAAAGGAAATAGAAAGAGACTCTCTCTAGTATAGTCTCGGTTGTTACAGTGAGTTAGGGTTGGAGTGCTTAACTGTAAAGAATAGGGTTTATATATAAAAATCTTCTGGATTAAATTTTTTTTTGGTCCCTCAAAGCTTAATCTTTATCACTTTAATCCCTGTCATCTTTGTCTTTAAGTACTGACACGGTCCTTCAGTCAACAATCATCAAAGCTTCTAATGACAACGTTAAACATCATTACCATTATTTGGTTCAAATCTTAATGCCATCGTCCTCTGCCCTTACGGAGATATAGGAAATGACCAAATGAATATACAAATGAGGAGTCGGCTAGTTGGGGAATGATATCAGAAGAAAGTATAATAGAATGACCAAAATAACACAAAAGTAAGAGTAAGGGGCCCAAATACACAATTAACCCAAAATATAGGTATACTAGTAACACAAGATTTTTCAAGGGGAGCAGCTAATAAATCTGAGGAACCTTGTCATGCAATTTCCCGGAGGACAGGGACGCTGGGATCACATCAAAGAGTAGACTATTGACTGAATTAGTTGTATATTCTGGAGGGAGAGTCAGTCTATGATTCCATGAAGATGCGAATAAGTTGACTTCCTGTTAACTTTCGCTGATTTTTCTATATGTGAGGAGTTACACGAGCCATTGGGTGACGAGGGATCTCAAGGGATTATTGGACATGGGAAGTGCTTTTAATTTACGTTGTTGATGGTTTTTTTTGTCTGATCCCCTTGACTGATTTATACGGGGTTTTTTTAAAATATTGTTTTTTTGATAAAATTAGATGTCATGAGGGTCAACTGAATGGTGTCCGAAGAAATCCGCGTGCAACTTGAGTGGTTCGTGGGCCTCAGATGGTGGCCCTTCTTTGTACTCAGCCTACGCTGACGAACATCATTGACTTCTTCTTGTCTTCGATTGATTAACAATTTATTCATTAGTTTCTTCTTGTCATTTATTTATTAAAAAACTGGTGGTATAGGAATCTTCAAGGAAATTCCATCCTGGACTTCAGGGAGAGGCTCCATCTTCTGGCGAGTCAGCACCTAAGGAATTGGAATTTGATTGTTGTGTGTTCACGTTTTCAGTTTTGAAGCTGACTTACACGGTAAATTCATTTCAAATACCCGGACCAACAAGTTAAAAAAGATATTTTTGTTGAGCTTGATTAATCTCAACATTGAAAAACAGATTCAAAACCAGTGGATTTATGGTAGAGCCAAAGGTAAGAGATGTTGAAGGAAAGTGAAAGAATCAAGTTTGGTGATCATTGATGATGTAATGATCCGTTTGATTTACATTCACAGCACAAATTTTTGCTAGATTCGTCGTGCATTCCGCAGCTAATTGTGAGAGATGGCCCTGCTTCAGATGTTAGTTATTTTCTTTTTTAGTTTTCTCGGCAAGCCTATGCTGGTTTATGTTTACATCGGTTCATGGATAGTGCAATTAAGCTCCAGATAAAAAGCTCACAGAGGAGGAACCTAGTTTGATGAAAGAGTTGTTACTCTGTATTTCATTACCGTTGACCTTTCCGGAAATGGGCGGAGAAGAGTCGAGGGTCAACTGTCCCCCGGGCAGTTGAAAAGAAACGGTGAAAGGCCCCGGAGGGCAGAGTTGCTGGCCACACATATGGAAGACTCTTGGTGAATCTCTCAGAATTCCAGCATCAATGGCTGCCACACCTTTTTTGCGAACAGTCCCATCACGTTCAATATCACATGATAGATTGCCTGCAAAGACGAGTATAATGGACTGGGTAAACTGCTATATCACAAGAGCAGCCATTCTTCAACGCTTTAAGCCTCAGCATAATCCAGTGCTACTCAACATTTGAGGTAAGAAACTTACTTTCATTTGATCTCCTCATCCCAGGCAATACAACACGGAAAAAATAAGCATTTTCATTGATGCCAAAGTCGACAAGACAAATGGATGTGATAAGGATAAAGTTCACAATATTAAGATTGACGATAAACACTGATATCTTTATCCTAGAGTTTCAATGTTCCCAGTTCTCTGTTTGTTCCTGTCTCTGCAATTCCCATCCCTCTGCAACTACAACTCTTATAAAGAGTTCTCATTGTAACAGACTTTACGTGTATATATATGGCTGAGTAAACACAGTTTTACTCAAGCAATTTCAGTTGTAATTTAATTCTTTCATGGTATCAGAGCGTCTCATAGCTAACGCTTCCAATGATCCTATGGCTACTACTTCAGATTTTTCTTCCGCTGCATTTCATCTTCCAGCTCAAGTTATTTCCATCAAACTTGATGGAACTAATTTCCTTGCCTGGACTGCTCAATTGCTTCCTCTGTTTCGGAGTTATGATCTCATGGGAATTGTTGATGGATCTGATTTTTGTCCTCCTCAATTTTCCAGCGAAGAATATAAAATCCAAGGTATTACTAATTCTGCTTATATGGCTTGGCAGTATAAGGACCAAACAATCCTTGGATGGATTATCTCCTCATTATCTCCTACGGTGGTTTCCACCATTTATGGCCTTGAAACTTCTCGTCTTGCTTGGCAAGCCCTTGGTGCACGTTTTGCTGCGCCATCAACTTCTAGAATTTCTCTTATCAAGCGAAAGTTGCAATCTTTACAGCAAGGCTCCTTGCCTTGTCAGAAATTTCTGGATGAAGTCAAAACTCTTGCAGATGAACTCTCTACTGTTGGCAAACCTATTGATGATTCTGATCTAATATTATCTGTTCTCAATGGTCTCAACTCTTCATTTCATTCATTTGTCACTACGTATATGCTCCTCTCCAAAGAGAAATCCATGTCATTCTCAGATTTTCATGCAGAACTACTGAACCATGACCTTATGCAACAATTTCATAGTCAATCTCTTCACCATGAGGCAGGTTCTTATGCTCTTTACTCACATAAACCTGCAGCTAAAATCAGTTCTCGTCACAGCAGTAATAAATCTCGCTTCTCCGGGGTATCTAAAGGATCGGGTAGTGCTTCCTCTCAATTTCGGCAACCACTACCTCACCTCCCACGTCCATCTTCATCAGCTCCTTCTGACTCTCGTTCCAGATCTCCATGTCAAATCTGCAAACGAGAGGGCCATCAGGCCTTGGATTGCTTTAACCGCATGAATTACTCTTTTCAAGGACGACATCCTCCTACTGACTTAGCAACCATGGTTGCAGAAGCCAATACAACTTATTTAAATCAACATCAATGGTATGCAGACAGTGGTGCTAATATTCACGTTACTTCAGATATTGCTAATCTTGCAACTTCTCATCCTTACGAAGGTGATGCTTCTGTGGGCGTAGGTAACGGTACAGGTTTGCACATATCTCATACTGGCAATGCTTCCATTAAAACCCTCTCTTCTACTACTCTTGCCTTAAATAATGTTGCTTATTGTCCTCAAGCATCAGCTCATCTCCTCTCTATCAATAAATTCTGTCAGGATAATAATGTCCTTTTTGAACTCACTGGTTCTGATTTTTCTGTTAAGGATATCCTGACGGGGAACACGCTCCTGACGGGACCAAGTGATAATGGATTGTATCCGATCAACCTTCGTCAACTATCTGCTTCACCATATCATGCTCTCACAATGACTGTTGGTGTCAAGGCTCCTACTTCCATCTGGCACTGTCGCCTAGGCCATCCTTCCCTAGAAACTCTTCGTCGTGTCATTTCCAAATTTTCTCTTCAGTTAGTGATTCCATCAATAAAACATCAGTTTGTGCACCTTGCCAACTAGGCAAGTCTAAACAATTGCCCTTTTCTGACTCATCAAGAGAGTCCACTGCTCCCCTAGAAATAATTCACTCTGATGTCTGGTCCAATTCCACACCTTCATTAAGTGGTTGTCGTTATTATGTTATTTTTATTGACGATTTTTCTCGTTTTTGTTGGATGTTTCCTATTTCACATAAGTCTGATGTTTATTCTACATTTGTTAAATTCAAGCTTTTAGTGGAGAAACAATTTAAATTCCCAATTCGGCAATTTCAAAGTGATAATGGTGGTGAATATTGTTCCACCATCTTTAAACATTTTTTAAGGGATAATGGAATTTTTCATCTACTATCATGTCCTCACACTTCTCAACAAAATGGCCTTGCTGAGAGGAAACATCGTCATATTATGGATATGGGACTTACTCTTCTAGCTCAATCAGGCTTATCTAAGAAATTTTGGGTTGATGCTTTTCTCACTGCTATCTTTATCATTAATCGACTACCTACTAAAGTTCTTGATTATGTTTCACCATATGAACGTCTTTTTCATCTTCCTCCAGACTTCATATATTTTCGAGCATTTGGATGTCAATGTTTTCCATGTCTTCGTCCTTACACAAATGATAAATTATCATATCGTAGCATGCCTTGTATTTTCATTGGTTATAACTCCAATCACAAAGGATTTCGATGTTTAGATCCTTCCTCCAGACGTGTCTATATCTCTCGAAATGTGATTTTTGACGAAGAGCAATTTCCTGCACACTCCATTATCACAAATCCTGCCAGCTGCGTCTCCTCTTCAGGTATGTCTCCAGGTTTGTTCTTCACTCCTCCTTCACATATTTTCCCCTCATCCTCTGATTTTTCTCCTCCCCCAGCAACTTCCTCACCTACCCAGGTTCTCACTGACCTTCCCTTACATAATATTCATCCTGCTCCAGCTATTAATTCCAATGAATACCATCTCCCCTCCTCTCTCCCATCTCTCTATTCTGGCCAACCCGATTCTTCTGAATCCATTCCCATACCTAGTGCACCAACTCTTAGTCCTTCTTCTGACCACCATGACAATACCATCCTTAACCTCCAAAATGGTGCCCTATCTACTCATGAGTCTTCCACCAAAATAATCACTAGATCACAGACTGGTCATCATAAGCCTCGTAGGTTCCCTGACTTTCATTTATATTCCACTCGTCACCCCCTTCAAGCTTTGCATGCAGGTCTGATTTGTGTTGAGCCCCGTTCCTATGCTGAAGCAGTAACCATTCCTGAGTGGCGTGCGGCAATGGACAGTGAATTCCAGTCCTTGTTACAGAATGATACATGGTCACTATGTTCTCGTCCCCCTGGTAAGAATTTGGTTCCATGTAAATGGGTTTTTAAACTCAAACGGCGACCTGATGGCAGTATTGAACGTCACAAGGCCAGATTAGTTGCTGTGGGATATCTACAGAGAAGTGGCGTTGATTTTCTTGACACATTTAGTCCAGTCATCAAGCCTTCCACTGTCCGAATGGTTCTTGCCATCGCTGTTTCTTTCAACTGGGATATTCGTCAACTTGATGTCTCTAACGCCTTCCTTCATGGTGTGTTAGAAGAGGAAGTTTATATGACACAACCCAAAGGATTTGTTGATCCTGCACACCCCCAATTTGTTTGTAAGCTTCATAAATCTCTTTACGGGTTGAAACAAGCTCCCCGTGCCTGGTTTAATCGACTGTCTACTGCTCTTTTGGCTCTTGATTTTCAAAGTTCACAAGTTGATCCCTCACTATTTATCTGTCATCGTGACAATGTCCATGCATTCTTCTTAGTTTACGTGGATGACATTCTGGTTACCTCAAATGATCAGAATTTTATTACCACTCTTATATCTCAATTACAACTTGAGTTTGCTATGAAGGATCTTGGTCAGTTGACATATTTTCTGGGAATCGAAGCCATACGTAATTCTTCAGGGTTACATCTTCGACAAACAAGGTATATAATTGATCTTCTGGACCGTGTGCAGCTTACTGGTATCCGCCCATACCGTGCACCTTGTGTCTCCGGGTCTAAGCTATCCAAGTTTGATGGAGAAAGTATTCCAGACCCATCTGAATATAGGCAAACAGTGGGGGCTTTACAGTATGTAACTCTCACACGCCCGTACATTGCATACTCAGTCAATCAACTCTGTCAACACATGCAAGCGCCTACTTCAGCTCACTGGACAGCAACCAAACGCGTGCTACGATACTTAAAACAAACACTTGATTATGGTCTCTTCTACAGACCTGGTTCCTTTGCAATCAATGCCTATTGTGACTCTGATTGGGCCGGTGATCCTGACGACAGACGCTCCACCTGTGGCTATGGTGTTTTTGTTGGGTCCAATCTAATATCTTGGTCTGCTAAGAAACAACCTGTAGTGTCAAAATCCAGTACTGAAGCTGAATACAGGTGTTTAGCTCTAGTTACAGCTGAGGTGTATTGGCTAAGAATGTTGTTGCGTGAGTTGCAGGTTTCTCTTGCTTCTGCTCCAGTCGTATGGTGTGACAATATAAGTGCCTTAGCTCTTGCCTCCAATCCTATTTTCCATGCCCGATCGAAACACATTGAAGTGGATTACCACTTTGTCAGAGAAAAGGTGGCAAATAAAGATATACTACTTCAACATGTTCCCACCTCTCTGCAACCTGCAGATATTTCTACCAAGGGACACACGGCTGATCGGTTCTGTTACCTCCGGGATAAACTTTCTGTGACAGATGTCCCTGCCAGTTTACAGGGGAATGATAAGGATAAAGTTCACAATATTAAGATTGACGATAAACACTGATATCTTTATCCTAGAGTTTCAATGTTCCCAGTTCTCTGTTTGTTCCTGTCTCTGCAATTCCCATCCCTCTGCAACTACAACTCTTATAAAGAGTTCTCATTGTAACAGACTTTACGTGTATATATATGGCTGAGTAAACACAGTTTTACTCAAGCAATTTCAGTTGTAATTTAATTCTTTCAGGTCGAGCACCACTTCGCTTCGCAGTTCCATTTACAGTCACCAATGGCATCATTTTTGGGTTGGTTAGCAGAACCAGAAGCATCCATGCTGCCCAAGTGAATTCCTGCAACACTCGAGTTCTCAATATCCACATATTAACTCAACAATCATTGTAAACAGCGACCCCAGGCTGCCAGAAAATTCCATCTACGCTTTCATCCAAATGTTTCTATTTGGATAAATACATGTACAAAATCAGCTGAAAGCGAGCACGTCATTTGCTTGGTGAATTTTTAGTTTCCACTTGCATAAAAAACAGTTCCTTTGAAAGAACCCGCTCAAGAAGCTGATCTATAACTCGGTGTCATGGCACCTTCATGATTAGACGACATGTAGTTTTTTTCTATTTTAGATGACAGGCTGTCTATCAAGCTTACTCTGACTTGTTATTCCAGGACAAGGGCATAGATGACATGTCATCATGTTCTAGGCTGCTAGCAAACGACATAGTACCTAGACCGCTTCTTGATCCGGTATTATATTTAGGTTAAGGGTTGGAAAGATAAGCTTAAATGAATTTAAAATAATATTGTTTAATAATTATTTTTTAGAAAAAAAACTTAAAATAATATATTTTTGAATTTTAATATAATCTATTGAGTTAATTTTCATTTAATTAAAATTAAAATTTAAATCAATAAATCATTTAATTAACCTATCAAAATAAGTTGAGTTTAATAATACTCATGTAAAATAAGCATCTTTTAGCATATTGACAATGTTGTTTTTCTTATAACTTGGATAATCTAAAATTTCTGTATTACCCTAAAACTCAATAATTATTCAATTTTTTTTTTTTGAGATTTTGAGAAAAGTTGTTTTTTGTAAAGCACAGTACAGTGAAAATGATAAGTTGTGTTTGAAAGTGAAGTTATTGTCTATTGTCAGTCTCTATGGTTGAATCAATTGAGAGTCCGAGAGGTGGTGGTTTGCTCTGTGATGGATGTTAACAGTTCGAGTCTGTTTATCTTCAACTCATGAGCTTAGTTAGTACAAAGCTATATGATAGCATTCAATTTTTTTAATTTTGCAGCTTGATTTTTTTTTTCAAATTAGGTTAATCAATTCATTGGAATAATTCATGTAATTTGAAATTTTTGGAATGATGCTCACTCTAATATTGACAATGTTGTTGAATACATTAACCATAAACCATATTAAAAAAAATTTCAAAAGATTCAGAAATTTAAATGTGTTTTTTTTTAAAAAAAAAATATTACACAAATTGGGTTTGTGTGATTCAAAACAATATAATTAATTAGTATTTTTAAATTATTTTGATAGGATGATGTTAAAAATAATTTAAAAAAATAAAAAAATATATTATTAATATGTATTTTTACATAAAAAATTATTTTAAAAAAAAACCATAACAGCCGTAAGCAAACTCTATCAACCCAAAATCTTCGAACATGTAAGAAGTGGCTTATTTTTTTTATTTATGACAGACATCATGTGCTTTAGCAGAATTTTTGTCTGCGGAGCTGAGAATGTGGCTTGTCATTTGGGACAGTGATAGTCGGGATCCAAAAGCACTACACTGCTCTAACGATTGAGAAAAAGGGTGCAAGATCAAGTATGACCAATCGAAAGATGTGTAGAGTTTCTCGAGAAATGTACTTGCAATTAAAATTCGAGAGATCCCAGATTCCAATGCATGTTCTTCACCCTGGTTCCGAGCATCCCAGATTGAGAATCTTCCCGGGCTCCCCCCATAAAAGCACCAACAACTGCCGGCTTTTTCCTGTATTTCTCTGTGCTCGTCTGCAAACGTGATGTATTCTGGGGCCGCATCTACGTTTAACTAGCAAACGCGCCATAATTAATATTTTTGTTGCAGTGTAGCCTACGATGCATCGCGTGCCTTGCCAAACAGTGTCTGATTCAAAACGAACAGATGGCTGCTTCTTGTCAATACAGTGCACCGCGGTTGCATTTATGTTTAATTAGTAAAAACACCAAACATGATTTTTTTATTTATTGCGGTGTAGCCTGTGATGCACCGGGTAGCTGGACGCTAGGTGTTCGATATATATATTTTTTTTAATTTGAAAAAATATTAAATTAATCTTTTTTTTTTTAAATAATTTCAATATGTTGATACTAGAAAAATTAAAATGCTTGCCTCACCTTGAAGAAAAGAGAAAGAAAACGCATCTATCAGTCATCGGCAAAGCTAACAATTCTGATTGAAAATACCAAACTTGCTGTGTGGTTTGTCGCTCTCCATTTCGTTTTCGGAACCTCATGTTCGAGCCCTCGTCATAGACAAGTATGAAGCCTGTAGAAATGGGAAACTACCATAACTCTCTTATAAAAAAGGGTATCTTAGGAACCCAAGCCATTGATGAGGAACAAGTGCGCTCCGTCAAGAAAAGAACATGGGAACACCAGAGCTTGGACCCACCAGGAATCGATCATGAGTTTACCAAATTGTTCGATTACATGGATGGTCAAGATCTGCTTGTGAATCTTTTCAGGTTTCCTAATCCTAATTTGCCTCATTGCCAATTGCCATCCCCACATGAAGATAAAGGCAATTTGGTTGGACTCGTCAAACCCAATCATTTAAAATGCTTGAAGCTCACGTTGCTTTGGGCGGAGGGAACTACTCTCTTTGTCTTTGAGTCTTGGATCTTTGAGCCCACTTCTCAGTACCTTAACGGTGTTCAAGTTGTCTGGCTTACATGTCATGTCTATGTGTCTGTCTCTCTTTGAAACAGAAAAGCAGATGATTTCATCGAGTCCTTGGAAGCAGAAGACTAGAAACCTACTTTATTGTTTATTCCATCTTTTTTCATGTCCCCCCCCTCCCCCCCTGCTATATAAGAGCCAGACATTCCCCTTCTGTTGCATTCATTCTCCAGCTCATCGTTCCATTTGTATCCTGTCCTTGTTTGTTTCTTTCCCTTTTTATCTCATCATCTCTAGATCATTATTCTATCATCATTTCCAATCAGAATTCTTCATGGAGGTACCATTTCTTTTCCCTTTCTTGATTTGCTTCATGCAGTTTTTTATTATAAACGTTTCTCTATGTCTTGGAAATTTAGAATTAAGACAGTTCCTTTTCTCAAATGCCACCAAAATCTCCGTCCTTTCATGCTCACCAGTCACCCGAAATAAGTTCTCTCATGCTAATGAAGATCCATGTCCTGGAAATGGTTCGAAGGCCAACCAAAACTGGTTCAATTTTTCATCAACCAAGGCAAATCCCACTAAATTAAGATTTTGTCTTTCGACCAAAATCTTTTACTTTGACACCGTTAGCTAAAAACATCGACTTTTTTTTTATTATTTTTTGGTGGCAAAACATAGATTGCTGGTTCACAGTGCTGTCAAACGAACACCGAGAGTGTTCGGGAATGAATTTCAATTTATTGTTAAAATTTTAATTTATTTTTTTAGTATTTTTGCATTGTTTTAATATGTTATTATCAAAAATAAATTTTCAAAAAATAAAAATATATTATTTTAATATTTTCAAAAAACAAAATTTAAACAACAAAAACTACTAAATTCTCGATCACCATTTTAATCTTGAAGGGAGTGCTTTATCCTTGCTTGGAAAAACTTCTAAGTAGCATCACTCTCCCAGAAAAATGTCAAAGAAATTCTTAGAAAAATGTTCCAGGGGGGGGAAATACATATAGAAAAAGAGAAATTCTTAGCTCCCATTGGAGGAAGTGCCCTTTATTAAAGGAAAAGTAGTGTACATTAGTCCTTGATACACCATCACTCTCCCAGAAAAATGTCAAAGAACAATGCCAGCTGTCGTTTTCATGTATGTTCCTTTACCTTATCATTTATATTAATATTGTCATGTAATGTCATTTTGCAGACTGTCGAATTGAAGGTGGAGATGGTTGGCATACATGAGAAAAGACTGAGGAAATGCCTGTCAAAATTGAAAGGTACTGAGTTTGTTCTAGATCTCTCTTTGATCTAATATTTTTATGTGATTTTATACATATGTTCATTGTTTCGATACCTTGCTTAAGTTATTCATTTTACCTTCAGGAATAGAGAAAGTGGAGGTGGATGTTAGTAGTCAGAAAGTGATGGTCACTGGATATGTACACCGGAACAAAATACTTAAAGCCATAAGAAGAGGTGGTCTTAAAGCTGATTTCTGGTCTACCCAAGATGAGCTTCTCAGTGTTTATGCAAGTGCAAGTTACGGAAGCTTGAGATTCAACAACTTCAACTTCTTCTAAGACTATTTTACTTCTTTTCCTTTTTCTTTTTTTTTTTATCATATACCAAGGATGTGATTTGTGCCTTCATATTTTATTGTTCCTTTCCCTTTCCCCTTCCCCTTCTCCTTTTCTTTTTGAAAGGAACTGTTACATGTTGAATGATGATACATAGAGTGAAATAGAAGAGTCCTGAATTTTGCAGAGCCATACTCTTTCTTTTCCTTTATCTTTTTCTTCTTTTTTTTTATATTTTAAATACTTCTATTTTCGAAGTGTCTTCTTTGTTAATGTTTACTCAATGCAATGGAAATGAGAATTTGGTGCCGAGGAGAAGAAAATTGGAAGTGTCGATTGTGTGATGGCCAGTTGGGGTTAAGTTTGAAGATGAATCTTTTTTGCAACCCCCCTTGTCTCTGTCTCATTCAAATTCTGTATAGAAACTCAGCCGCATGATGTCCAATTGAGAATTAGACAAAGAAATATTCTCTCAATTTCTTTTGGATTAAGATTAAGGATATTTTGAGACTAGTTTACGCGTCACCTAATACTATGTCCCTTTTCAGATAATCTCATAGGCGTACCTCGACATAAGTCGTGCATTTAGATAATTTAATAAATATTTTCGGATGTTAACCCTAAAGTTTGAATTAAAAAAACTAAAGAAATGAGTATACTTCCTTAATTACTAGGATGACCATTTAAAGTTGATATGTAGTTTTTCCTAAACTATTTGAGTCCACAGTTGACCCTTAGCAGTTGATGCACTGTTGTGTCCCTGTGTAAGAAGTAGACAGCACGTTCGTGGTCACTGGTGGATTGAGCTTCGTGGGATCCGCCTTGTGTCTGAAGCTGGTCCGTCGAGGTGCGAGCCTTTGATTTCTGGCCTCCTTCTCCATGGTCTGATGACCTCAATAACCATGGAGTTCACTGCATTCAAGGTTCCATCACCCTTTATTTATTCCAGCCAATCATTCATGAATTCCTGCCTTTTTTAGTATTTTGTCAACCCCCCTGCTTTTGATTATGAGCAAATCAGATTTAAATTGAAAAGATCTAGTAAACATTAATCAATTTGGTGAATAATAGTAAACGATTCAATTTTAAGGTCCGAAGTAGTGAATTCAGTCACTTTGCAAGAATTTTAAGAGCATTTCCATCAATACATTCTTTGTTGCTGGATTTCTATCAATAATTATTTGATCTAGACTTTAAACCAAGCATTCACTGAATTCATTCTTAACTGCTAGGACAAGTCGCTTGGATTTTTGCATGTCTTGCAACCTGCTAAGCTACCAAGATTGTGATGATATACGGGATCTTAATCGAAAACAAGATGTTGATATAGCCTTACGTGGGGCCGATTGTGTTTTCCACCTTGCTTCTTATGGCATGTTGGGGAAAGAAATGCTCCGGTTTATGTGTGCACATATAATGTTGTATTTGGTGGAAAGGAGGTTGTGAATGGCAACGAGAGCTTACCTTACTTGCCTATTGATGACCATGTTGATCCAAATCAATCGCGTAAGACAATTGCTTCTGAAGCAGAATGCTCGTCCTTCAAGCGAGTAAAACAATTGGCGCTTTCCAAGGATCATATCCTTTGCCAAGTTAGGTCTTCTGCCTTCCAAAGTTGGTAATGTAAATGTGAAAACAGACTGGTTTTATGTGGATAACCTTGCTTGTACTAATATTGGCAGGCATGGGACTTTTGGATGACGTTCCCAATAATGGAGGGCATCCAGTAGCCGCTGGCCAGCCATATTTTAATCCTGAATAAAAAGTTGACAATATGAGATGAATTGGCTTCAATAGATAGAATGATGTTTTCGGTGGAAATGGATTAAGGAACTAACCTGCTACCTTTTCAGGGTCTCCGATCAACAGTTTTGAACTCCTTCAGCCACTGCTTAGAAGGCTGGTTTATGATGTACCAAAGGATAGTTTATCTGTTCCTCGTGCTCTTATGCTGGAATGATTTTCTGGGCTATCTATATAGTCTTATACCTGTGGTTGAACCAACGGTGGCTTCCTCAGCCTTTGATACTTCCTGCTGAAGTGTACAAGGTAGTTTCAAAATATCGTTTTTTCTGCTCAACATTCTTGCTGGTTGCATGCCTGGAAATCAAGTCAGAGAGGCTGCAAATTATGCACAATTATACTGCAGAAAAAAAGGTTTCTTTTCTTTCTTTGCTGTTCTATGAAAATGATGAATTTGATTTATATGCATGTTTCTGATATTGTAATCACTGTATTGCTGAGTGTATTTCAAGCAGGTTGGAGTGACCCGCTACTTCTCGTTCCTGAAAGCCATGGCTGCCACCATCTCATACTGGCAGGAGAGGAAAAGGAAGACATTGGATCGACCTACCATATATGCATGGCTCTATGTTGTGATTGGAATGATTCCATTTTTCGGTACTGCTACTTGCCAGACATAGGACCGGTGCCACTTTTAGGAGACACAGGGCAGTGTTTGTTTTTTCTATGGCAGCCCATATGGGTGAGGCTTTATATGCATGGCAAATGACAAAAAGGCTGGATCCTGCAAATGCAAGAGCATGGTTTTGGCAAACATTTGCCATCGGGTTCTTTTGATTGCCTTTTCTGTTGCAGAGAGCCAAGAGATAAAATCCTGGCATCAACCAATGTACTCCTGTACTGTTTGTTTCATTTTAAAACTACCTTTTTTTTCCCTTTTGTGGGAAAATGTAGAGCCAAGCTCTAAGATGTTGGGCCTAGGCCTATTAGTTCGATTTGGTGCTTCAATCGATCTGCTAAAACTCGACTAATTCCACAAATAAGCTCATGTGCAGGCCAAATTTAAACTGATTCCACTTTCATTGTTGAGTAAAGCTTGAACTTCTCCAACAATGCCTGGGGAGTTGGAATTAAAATTCCCACTTGGTAGTTTTTCGATGCTTGGACCTCCTTTGTTCTCTTTTATTTATTTATTCAGGAAGTTTACTGAGCTATTTACTGTGTGTGAGGGTGTGCAGTCCCCAGATAAAAGGTGCCAATTGACAGAAAAATAATTAAATTGAAAAAAATTATTGGGAGAAAATTCATGGACATGAAGAATGAAGAACATATGACGACACCATCTTAAATTAAAACTAGCACCTGCAAGGTCTTGATCGTCAGGTAAACAAGGATTGATATCCAATGCATATGGGCAACGATAACTGCAGCAAGAAGAAGCCTACTACTACCACAAGTCAACACAAGTCAAGCTAATCATCTCAATCTAACGCCTTCTAAACGACTTCACAACCTCAGAACATCTCACAACCTAAGTGACCCTATCCACCAAGCAAAACCAAGTTATATTCTGTAGTCTTATTTTTACTAACACATGACTTAAATTACAAACGAGACTCCAGACCTCATTAGAGTCCACGCCTTCTACACAAATTAGAAATCTAAAGCTGAAAGGATTTATTCCCATGGCATGCTTGACATGCCTTGTGGGTTACTGTTATTGCAGGCTCCAGTACTCTGGTTCAGTGGACTCCCAGGACCACCTGATGATTCACTGAGAGTCCCACGTGATGGTGGGCTGCTCACCCCAGTCGATCCACCTTTTGGAGGAAGCCTTGATGTTGCAGATGATGGTTCAGTGTGGTTTGCTGTCTTTGATTCCTTGCGACCATCAGCAACGAAACTACCCACAACTACCTGCAATGAAAATGATGGCTCAGTATCATTTGCTGTTAGACACACTGATGCTGGGTAAAAATTGTAAGAAAAGCAGTATTCAAGTATCAACAAGCTCAAGTGCTCGTTGTTAAAGAGTAATAAAAATTATTCTCGAAGCTTCACCTAACAACTTAAAATTAGTTGAGAAAATTATTTGACATGGTATCAGAAACATATAAAGTAATGGTGGGTATATAAAAGTTGGCTTAAGTTTTTAGATTGATATTATTTTTTGACACGGCAAGAGAGCGCAAACACAGAAACAGTGCCTAACAAGCATCCCTCATCAAACTATCACAAAATGACTGCTAGTGAACGCAAACATGTAACAAGATATAAAGATACGACTACATGGGAAATTCTGATGGAAATATCAAGGAATGCACTGCAATCGAATGTAACCTTTACAAGATCAGATATTCTAGGAGGTAAAGATAAACTGCTTAAAACTACAGTCAGTGACATTGTCTTCACAATTTTCAGCCTTGCATAAATAATTGATAAAATATTCCACTTATAGTTAACAATTGATATTAATTTGTTTTAATTTGGAATGGTTCCGTGGTTAATATGCTTTCCAAATTGGAAATTGCATTCCATCATTTGGAAAGAACATCTAAAGAAGAATGTGGGGCAGAGGGATTCATTGTAAATCTGATCTCAACTATTATGGTGTCCCACAAAATTTTGCATAATTAGAAGGAAAACTCAAAGGTAACACATAAAATGAACCCGTAGGAAGTGCAAGTGTGTAGGGACATACTTGGACGATGAGCACATCATTTCCTTAGTTCCTCCAAAAATGCCATTATAAAACTATAATGATAAGAGAATAGCTAATTGACCTGTACTGGGGCTGCAGCCACTAGAAGACCAGCTACACTACCACCTAGCACCCGTCCATCTGGGCCAGATAAACACACGCTTAAACCTCCAGATCTGCTCCTTTGACCCCCATTTTCTGATGGCAGGTATGAACCAGAAAGTGCCAGAATTTCAAATCTTCCCTGCGTTGAGAGAGAGCAAAAATTTTGAAAAGAAACAATGAGTGAAAAATTTGGTTAGAGGTGGACTAGAATGTTGAACAAAACTCAATTTTGATCTTGCTCCAAGAAAAACACAACAGCTAAAACTTTCTTTTTATTATTTTCTTATGCTTTCTTATATATATTTCTAAATGTTTAAGGTGACTATATATTGCATTACAAGTCCCTATTCAGACTAAATTTTTTATCCTTATCTAACTAAGATGAAAACTAATCAACTAGCTAACTCCTAACAATGACAAAAACTCTAATAGATAATGATCTAGTATTGCAGAAATCTAACAATCTTAGAATTCTTACAAACTTCAAGTTCTAATTCCTAGTTGATGTTGAATTCTAACACTCCCTCTCAATATCATATGTCCCTTGTTTTTACTACATTAAGATGATGCTGAAAAGATTCAAATTTACAAGTGCTTAAGCCTTCTATAAATAAGTCTGTAACTTGTTTATCTATCTTGATCAATCTCATCTCAATTTCTTGTTGCAATAATTTTTCTCTAATTAAACGATAATGTATTTCCACATGTTTTGTCCTTGAATGAAACACTGGATTTTCTGTCAAATGAACTACTAATTGATAATCACAATACAACATTACTTCATAATCTACTTGTTGGTGCAAATCATTCATCAACTGTATCAACCAAGTATTTTCTTGAGTTGCCATTATTACTGCTTGATATTCTGCTTCTCTTGTTGACAAGGATATTGTTGGTTGTCCCTTACTACACCAATCTTAAACAAATAACCAGTTGTAGATCGTCGGGTGTCATGATCTCCTACATAATCAGCATCACAATAACCAAATTGCAATTTGTACTTTTTCTTGTATGAAATGCCATAGCCAATTGTACTCTTCACATGTCTCAGCATTCTTCCAACTACTTCCAAATTAGACTTCTTTAGATTTTGCATGTAACAACTCATTACACCACCTACATACAAAATATTCATCTAGTCAAGGTTAAGTAGATCAAACTACCTACCAATTGCTGATACATTGTTGCATCTATTAAGTCTTTTCCTTCGTTTGGTTCCATTAGTGTTAAACTGGCTTGCAACCAAGCATTCCTAACTTTCTTGAATATTTTTGTTGGCAAACAAATATTCTTATGTACGATCAACCTCTAACCCAAGAAAATGCTTGAGCTCTCCAAGTTCTTTCATCTGAAACGAACTTACAAATTCTCTTTTGTTTGGAGAATTTCTTACTCATCATCACCGATTATGATCAAATCATCCACATTAACTAGTACAATAGCTACCTTTCCTTCATTGACTCTCACAAACAAGATGGAATCTGGAGGTGTTATTGAATATCCTCTTTGAATAAAGAATTCAACAATTTTACCATACCAAACTCTTGATGCTTGTTTTATTCCGTATATTGCCTTTCTCGATGTACACATGCTTAGGATGATCTTTACTCTAGAAACCTAATGGTTGATTCATGTAAATTTCTCGATCCAACTCCCCATGAAGAAATGCATTCTGCACATCCATCTGCCATAGTCTGCAGTTCTTGTTTGCTGCAAATGCAAGTAAAACTCGTACAATTGTGAGTTTTGCTACTAGATTATATGTTTCATCATAGACCAAACCAAATTATTGTGAAAACCCGCGAGCCAACAAACAAGCTTTATACCTTTCAATCAATCCATTTGCTCGATGCTTAATCTTGTAAACTCATTTACAAGATATAGGTTTCACATCTTTTGGTTTAGGCACAATATCAGGTTTGATTTTGTTCTAGCGCAATGACCTCTTCTTTCATCACTTTAATCCATTCAAAGCTATCTGATGCTTCTTCAAATGTTTCAGGTTCCTTTTCACTTTCTTCTTCAATTATGGCTGTATTGGCATATTTAAAGTTTGGCTTACAAACTCTCGTTGACCTTCTAAGATGTGTTTGTGGAGGTGATTCTTCAATTGTACAAGGTTCATCTATTTGTTGTTGATAGACACCATTATGCCAAGGATTCTGATAAATTCCTTGCTTTTCAATAACATCATCATATACTCCTTTAGGTTTTTTTGAACTTGATTGAACCTGTATAGCTTATTCATCATTCTGTTGTTGTAGCCTTTCTTCAAACTCTTTGGAATCCAAAATCACCCTTTTATCTAAAGATCACCAAGATGATGCTTCATCTCATCAAACACCAAATCTCATGCTATGTAGAACCTTCATGTCGTAGGATCATAACATTTCCACAAGACTCCTGCTATTTGCTTTGCTATATTTTCTTGATCTGCAAATTTTCAAAATCAACTAATGATGGTTGAGTATGTGATCCTTGTACTACAGCAACAAAACTCCAATATTTGAGTTTTAAATCATGGATGATTATTCTTTTCATCCTTGTTTCACCAATAGCTGCTTCAAGTTCTAATTTGAAAATCTCATGCATGTTGATTTCACCTTATTAAAGCATTGAGGAATCTTCATGTCTCATTGTGTCATCAATAACAACTCGTTCTTGAGAAGTTGCAATCTAGCATTATTCTTCTTTGAGAAAAGACAAGCAAGGGTGTCTCATGCTTCTTTTGGCGTTGTAGCATCTCGAATGTGCTTCGACACATCTCTTCAATTGTGGTTTTCAAGGCAAACACTGCCTTACCGACTTTAATCCTTTACTTGTGCAGACCTCCATTTTTTTCATTGCCATTGACTACTTCCCACAGATCTTGGCCTTGCATGTAAGACATCATGCATGTTGACCATGTACTGTAATTCTGATTGTTAAGCTTCTTAATCCCTCCAACAATTTGAAGATCTCCTGTGTCTGTTACTGCCTATGCTACTGTTGTCTTGGCTGGTGTGTGCTGCTGACTTGTTGCTTATATTGTATGCTACTACAAGGAAACTATTGTTGTTGTCTATGCCTTTGTACCTGTTGTGGTTTCAATGCTGCAAGATTCACTGCTACTGCTAATTGTCTCTGTTCTTACTGCTACTTTCATGTTTGTCAACTGCTGAAGTCTGCTGTCTTAATTTGCTTGCTACGTTTGCTTGCTACGTTGCTTGCTACTGCTGGATCATCTGCTAAAGCTACTGCCATGAATGAGAAGGCTGTAGTCTGGAACGTGATCTGCTCGTCAAAGACTACTGTTGCTGGCATTAATGTCTGCCACGTTTGCCATGTTTGCTACACTGCTGGACAACAAGCGTCACTGCTGGATTGTTTTGTTGTTACAGGAGGCCACTGCTGCCCCAGGTTTATTCTCCAAGCTTAAATCTTGCTTCTGTCACTTTTTCGAGAGATATGCCAAAGACATTGCTGCTTCGCATGTGCCTTTTCTTCTTCCCAACCTATTGGCCCTCCTTTTCAATCTATAGGCTCTGATACCAATTTTTGAACAAAACTCACGTTGGTTTTGCTCTAAGAAAAACAAAGTAGCTAACACTTTCTCTTTATTATTTTCTTATGCTTTCTTATATATATTTTTGAATGTTTAAGGTGGCTATATATAGCCTTACAAGTCCTACTTAGACTAAGATTTTTATCCTTATCTAACTAAGATGAAAACTAATCAACTAACTAACTCCTAACAATGATAAAACTCTAATAGATAATGATCTAGTATTGCAGAATTCTAACAATCTTACAATTCTTAAAAACTCTAAATTCTAAGTCATAGCTGATGTTGAATTCTAACAATCAGCAATGAAAATTGTCTCCAGTACTCAATTGAAACAGCTGTACATGGAAACATATTGACCTGCAATGCTATAGTAATGAAAAGCAAAATTTCCATAAAAGAACTGACATTGTAAGAAAATCTCATTCATGTTCTGTACATGTTTTAAGATCACAGCCATCTATCCTGGACCTATTTGTTCTCTAATACAAATGGTACTTTCAAAAGAAAACAAGGAGCAGCATAAAGTGAGCCCTTGTGATCGTGAATCATATACTTCCATGAATATGAATTATCAAGTTGCATGAATAAGTTGGGCAGGAATTCGACACTACAAAACAGATTCTTACAGCTCACAACCCAGATATCTTTCTATGCCTCCCAACAGAGAATGAAATCAAATTATCACTTTGAACGAGAACATTAAAGTCCCTACGCATTCACAGATTACAGTATCATTGAACTTCAGCTTCACTTTTCTAAGATTTTTTTTTTTAAAACAAAAACTACTATTATTAATTCTCAGACAATTTCTGTTGGTGGGAAACTTAAACTGAAGTTTTGCAATGTCACACACCTCATAAGTTACAGTTCCTCCAGATGTGGCCTGTTGGCGAAGAGTTACGTTAGATATGGCACCATTTGCTGACAAGATACAAACAGCCCTTGGACCATGCTGAGAAAATGACATAACTTTCGACGAAATATCCTTGAAAGGAATAAATAAAAGTCAATCAGCAATTATTAAGCTAAACTACATACTGATAAGCACAAGTTTAACAACAAAACAAACAATTAGTTGGAAAGAAAACCAAATTGTTTCTATGATGAAATAAAAGCTATGAAAACCTGACTTTATATATCCATGATAACACAGCATAACACATGATTCTGTGAACTCTTTCATAGAAACATGATGAAATAAGGAACTTCTAACTGAAATACATGGCTATTATTATATTCAAATTTATAAGCATGCCAGTATTACCTCTCTCTATCTTTGGGTTTAGGAGCAGGGAAAGGTTGGTTGTCCTACTACAACACCATGCTACATTGACAGATAAGAATGACACTGCTGTATCTTGCATATAATTCTGATCAACAATAGTAACTCAAGAACACAAGAAAACCAATGTAAAGGAACTGCTTTCAGGGAGATATATATATATATATATATATATATATTAAAAGATTAGCAAACAATCCATGCTTCAAACATTGCAGTTAATTTAATCTGCCACTAATGGCACGAATGGAAGAAACATGAAAAAAACAAGTCCTTACAGTTGTAAAGTAAAGATTGTAATGATATAGATATGTCTTGCTATCAATGCGGCCTACATAATCTAAGCTAATAATAACTCAAAATTAAGTTAAGGTAATGCCTATAAACTTTTTTTATATATAAAAAAAATTATGGGGTCATGATGAGTAGCAATCAACAACTAAAATTTACCGCCAGAAGCAGCAAGAAAAAATGAAAAAAAAAGGGTTAAAATATAAGGACAATATAGACCTCTCCAGCTTTCACAGTGATAACATGTGGAGTGAATCCAAACCCAGCTGATCCTGCAAAAAGAAAAATTTATGCGAGCAAATAATTACAGCACAGTATTCATATGAAAATGAAAATATCTTAAATTCGAGACATATACACAGAAAGAGGGAAGAGGAAAGAAAAAAAATATATATATATATATATGTGTGTGTGTGTGTGTGTGTGTGTGTGCTGGCAGCATTCTGCAATTGGCATTAACAAAAAAATTTATTCTTACTCTGATAGATATAGCATGAAGATATTGTTAAGAAAAAAAAAAATCATGAGAAAAAAAATTATTAAAGGAATTTTATTGTTTTTATTTCAATTAAAAAAAATCCACCACCAATAAATTGTGTAGGAGAATAAAATTAAAAGAAATAATTGGATTTTGCCAATATAAAAAATAATAAATAAGGGGTAGACAAGTAATATTGAGAAGCCAATAAGAATCAACCACGTGTCTGATCATGAAATGGATCTCAAGACCAGCACAACCCACATCACCTTCCCTTTTTTATTATTAAGTTTTAATTAACCTCCAATATCCCTTCATCAATCCTTAATATTATTCTCCTACTTTTACTTGTTGCATCTCAGCTGTCAAAAAAAAAAAAACAACAAAACCAAAAACAATAATAATAATCACCGAAGCAGGACCAGACCAGCATGATAGATTTGATTCTAATAAAAACTACACACACACACACACGCTGTGTTATAATTATATTATAAGATTTATTAAAAAAAGATAAATATAGCAGTCAGTAGTCATTACCCAGAGCATCAAGTTGCTGTTTTTTGCTGGAACCAGGAGGTCTGCCTCTGGCTTTCTTCACCCCAGTTGGCGACACTGATCCTCCTAGAGTGACAGGGGGAGAAGCAACAACACCAGCAGCACCAACGACACCAACATCAGATCCAGGAGGTGGGGGAGGAGGAGAAACAAGAGGGTGAGTCTGAGCTGGAGGAGAAGAGAAACCACCTCCAGTGGCTGTACTTGTTGGTTGGGTTGCAGCAACAGACTGAGGTGCAGATGCAAGAGCTAATGCCATAGTGCCATCTGGCCCATACTTCCTTGGTCTCCCTCTCTTTCTTTTCATTGACTCTCCTCCAATCCCTCCTCCCATATTCACATTAATCCCGTGAGGAGATACCACCGCCCCACCAGCCGGTCCTTCCCCTCCTCCAGGCGGGTAGGTAGGTGACACCGCGGAAGTGGTAGTGACGGTGGATATCGGTTTGTAAACAGCAGTGCCGTCAGCACCGAAGTCTAAACGCATGTTTTGTATGAACGGCTGTGACTGTACCGCTGTTTTTTGTTGGAGTCCTGTCAAGCTAAAAGGCTCCCTGCTTGTCATCACTCCTGTCTCCGATCCCGGCATCTTTCTTTCTCGTCTAAATTTTCAGACAACCTCTGTCCCAAAAAAAAAAAACATCGTTTCAGATCATTAAAAAAACCTCAAAATTCACACTTCAAAATTCAAGATACTTAGTGACCTCAACTGAACTGTGTAAGACAGAAAGAAGTAAGTGGCTTTCCCTCTTTTTTTTAATGGTGGCGAGAGATCTTTAATTTGTCTTGAATTTTAGAAGAAAAAATAAATAATAACAAAATTGGAAACAGAAGAATCCCAGTAAATCTAGGGGACAAAAAATCTAGACAAGAATCCAGTGAACCCATAAAATAAAATAAAATAAAAAATAATATAATATCAAAATAACTGCTAAAACTGAAGTAGGGATCCTTGTTTTATGCCCCAGATTTTTTATTTTTTTTCGTGTAGATGGACAGAAGAATTGGATTACAAGAAATCAGAAAAGGCAACAAATCAGGATAAAGAAATTCATCATAAATTTCTTTTATTTCCAAAATTAAAAAGGAAAAAAAAAGAAAAAACAAAACAAAACAAAAAATGAACATACATAAACTTACCGGTAAATTAGGAGAAAGTAAAATAGGAAGAAATTTCACAAGGGGTGGAGGAAGTGAAGAGCTGCAAAGGGTATTTCTCAATCTAAATATTAAGTTAATAATTTAATTCAAACACTCTTTTTTGTTTTTGTTTTTACAAATAATCTTATTTTATTTTTTTTTATTTTTCCTTTTTCACCCCTTCTCACTCACGGTGAGAAGGAGAGGGGGAGGGGAGGACTTTATTATTATTAAAAAAAAAAACAAAAAAAACAAAAAGACAGATAAAAAGGAGGCCTCCCTCTTTTTTCAAAACCATCTCTTCCTCTCTCGAGTATAAACTTCCTGTACTCGTATCGTTTAAATAGCACGTGTCGATCAGGCTATAAAAATTCCAAGAAATATTTACATGTATGTTAATTCCTGGCGATTAGTTTTTTATTCTACTCGGGGAAAGTATGGGAGATTTGTGACAATTTTGTATTAGGCTCTGCTAATTTTTTTTTTTCTTGATTTTTTAAGTTATCTTCAATTCATTATGTCTAAAATTTAATAATTGGTTATTAGACTCTTTTTTTTTCTAATCTTTACCAAAATTTTATTTTTTACGTTTGGTTAATGTCATTTTAAATATATTTTTTTTTAAAAAAAAATAATTTAATTTCTTGTGATAAAATAAATGAATACATAAAAAATATAAATATATTTAGTTGAAAATATAAATATATAAAATAAATTTATTTCTATGATAATCTTAGAATGAATTTTGTATTTTTAAAACACAAAATACATGTTTTTTATTATTAACACAAAATACATGTTTTTTTATTATTATTTTAGATTTTTTATATTCAAAAGTAGCAACCAGACCCAATTTATTTTAGAAAAATTAATACTTCCATTCCTTAGATAGTTAAACAATTTTATGATCTACAAAGTTGGTAGATAAGGTAGTTGGAACATAAACTTAAAATAGTGTTCAGGAGTATATTAATTTTAAAAATATATTAAAATATATTTTATAATTTTAATATTAAAATATAAATATATTTTTTAAAAATACATATTTTTAAAAATTACTTTGCACCACTATATTAAATACATATTTTATTAAATGTTATTTTTTTCTATCTGAATTTACTTAAGCTGCATCCCAAAAAAGTAATCAATAACCTTGATTTTAAATTTTACCAATAAAATGCTGCCAATAAAAGGTTACGGAAGCTAACGATCCACCTAACACTTTTTTTTTTTTTTTTAATAAAATAAAATATTGATTTGTGTTTTACAGCAAGTTTACCAGCTAAAAAAAGAAAGATATTCTTAACATGTATTATAAGAGCACGTGTCTATTAATACAATTAGAAAAGCCCACTTGGTTTATTTATTATTTACATAATTGAGTAAAATAATTTATTTTTAATTTAATATTTTTAATAATGAAAATGGAATTATTCAATTTATAATAAAATTAAATTCTAGCACATGTTAGAAAAACCTATAAAATGAATCACGTGAAAGGAAAAGGTTGAGCCGAGAATTAAATTTCTTAAAAATGTTTTTTCCTTTATACTTTAAGAATGCCATTGATTTTTTTTTCCATGCTTGAAATGCAATCTTCTTCCTTTTCAGTTCTTTTTTATCACTGCTATAAAAACATTAATTTAATATTTTTTAAAAAAGCTTGAAATATAAAAAATTAGAAATTAACTCCTTTTGTCCTCGGAACAATTATGAAAACTTGACAATGGAAGCTGGACTTTATCTTATATCCTCAAGTACATTGCACGAGAATGCATTGCTATGCAAGGATTTATTTATTTTTATTTATTTAAATAAAAAGATAAAGTTTGTTGGGTTTTGGATAGGTAATTAGGATTTTCGACCACAATTTTGGTCGGTCTGATATTTTTTTTGCAACATGATTAAGATGGCATCTTAGGGACGTATAAAAAGACAAGAAAAAATACAAAATGGTTTTTCAAATTTTTTAAAATATAAGTATTAGTTTATTTGAGTTTTTTCCTAATATATTTATACTTCTTCAAAGAAAAATAGCGGTTTCATTAACAATAAAACAAATATATATAACCAAATCATTAACATTAATAAATGATCTTTGGTTATTTGAACGATAAGAAAAAACTATATAAATCTCAAGCTGTTCATATAGAAACTAATTGCATCATACACATGTAAGAGTTTAAATCGTGATAAATTAATTAAAATTATTTTTTCTTCTTAAAAAAATATCTAGTAATTAGTGAAGTATAACAGAAAAAACGGATAAATGGAAAGAGAGCAAAACAGTAGAAAGCGAATCTAAAAAGAATGGCTTGTATTTCTTCACTGAACTCTCTGTCTCGACGTCCTTTCAATCCCAATTTCTCATCCTTCTCTTCCAACAAGCCGAGTCTTTACATTCTAAAATCCAAGCTTGACACTAACATTCCTGCTCCTTCAACTTTTTTAAGCTGCAGCAGACGCAGAAACCAACATCAACATGTTCTCTGCTGCAACAACAACTACAAACAAGAAGAAGAAGACGGAGAAGAACTGCTGTAACTCAGCTTGTACCTTTCATGGCTTTTTGAGTTCACTTCTCTTTGTTAAATATTATTCATTTTGGGGTTTGATTGTTTTTGTCAAATTGGTGTAGTTTTTGCCTTGGAGAAGTCCCATGTGGAACTGGAACTAAAAGAAGAGAAGCTTTATTCAATATGGTATTTAGTGCTTTTACTTTCCCTGCAATTGCCTCTACTGCATTGGCAGCCACAGGTAATTTGTGATAGTAATGTTTCACTATGGTGTTATTGTTTATGTTTATTGTAAAAGCAATCCCTTACCTGCTGAATTTCAGGCGTGGCAGAGGATTTACGTGTTTATACCGATGATTTGAACAAGTTTAAGATATCTATTCCCCAAGGTACATTAACTCTGAATCTATTGATCTCTGTAGCTATAAGTAGCAGGTGATGTAAAAATTGAAGAATAGTGATTGGGTGACGCAGATCGAAAGAAAGACAGTTACCACAAACAATACAGAATTCTATCGAATAGGTTCAGCACACACAATTCTAATTCGAGATTTTATTATCGAATATTGTTGTGTTAGTGTTGGTAGGAAATTCTGATGGCTGTTTACAGTTTACGCTAGGCATGAATGGTGGAGGAATATTGAGAAAGACTTCTTGTTCTTTGCAGGCTGGCAAGTAGGTGCAGGAGAGCCAAGTGGATACAAATCCGTCACTGCTTTCTATCCAGAAGAAGCTTCTAATTCAAGTGGTATTTGTAGAGATTTTCTGACAAACCCACCTTTTAATCGATCAACAAATAAGTTTATTGATGATTTTCACACTTAATCAATTGGTTTGCTTCAGTCAGCGTTGTGATCACCGGGCTTGGTCCAGATTTTACTAGATTGGAATCATTTGGCAAAGTTGATGCCTTCGCTGAGACTCTGGTACGTTATTAAGTATCCGATTTTGTGGTCCTCGAGGAGAAGCCCCTTCAGCATTGCTGAATTGCGGGTTTTGTGTACGACTGATTCTACTGATTTTGTGTCTTCGTGTTCAGGTGGGTGGATTGGACAGGAGCTGGCAGAGGCCCCCGGGCGTGGCAGCAAAACTTGTAGACTCTAAAGCTGCTAATGGTAATTTTCTTCAATCTTTTCAATGAATTACAGTGTGAGATAAGAGTTGATGATGGATTGAGGATGAGATCTGCTCACGATAAAAAGCCATGATCAAATTTAAGATAACCTCCTTTTTTCCAACATTTGATAGGGCTTTACTACATCGAGTATACGCTGCAAAATCCAGGCGAAAGTCGCAGGCATTTGCTTTCAGCACTTGGAGTTGCATTCAATGGTTGGTACAACAGACTATATACAGTGACAGGGCAGGTGAGGCTGCGTTAACTCTACAGAGACCTTTTTTTTTCCTCTGGTCTCCAGTGTTTGTTCATTTCAGATTTGATACATGCATTCAATATTGAATTCTGGCCTTCAATATTGTTGCAGTTTGTCGATGAAGAATCAGAGAAATTCGGCACCGAGATCAGGAAGGTATATCAGAACTCTTCATTTACACGGGCTCAGATTTTTGTCTTTGAAAGATTAAAGCTCCTGCTGACAACTTGGAGATAAAAGAATTCAGAAACTAACTAAAATCCCATTGCTATTTGGTTTTGCAGGCTGTTTCGTCCTTCAGGTTCCTTTGATGACATAAAGTAAACCTGGCTTGAAACTGTACCATTCTTCCATTTTTCTTCTTTGGCGGCCCCATATGTTAAGAATTCTTGAGTAATCACATATGTTGAGAGGATTGAAGTCATGTCATTTTTGTTGAGATCTCTGATTTTCTTCGTTTTAATTATCCAATAAAATTAAAGGTATGCAGGTGTAGATGTGGAGTTCCAAAATCCCTTTGCTTTGCTAGATATGGAATTCGAAATCTAGGCAAATGGATTAAGCACAGAAGTCCTTTCATCAACAAAATTTATGTATAGTTTAAGATGAATGTGGTTGCATTTGCTTGCATATTGAAGGTGAAAGAAGTACAGGTCCTGGTAGGGTGAACCATGATTTCGTGACCAGAGGCCACTGTTCAGCTGTTCGCACAGGCCATTTTAGAAAGCTGCATTGAGTTCCAATCTGCCAGTAGAGAACATAACGCTTTTCTCTCTCTCGTAACACTAACTTCTATAGCACTAATTACAGCTTAATTGCTTCGTATTGTAAATGAAGTTTTGGCATCTTGCAAGCTACAAGGTTGTAGCTATGGAGCAGTGATGGACCTCTCAATTAGCTTGAGTTTTTTAGCTGGTACTTCCATCATCCTATCTTCTCCTGAATCATCGGTGCATCTCAAGGCTAGTTCAGCGAATGCTTCCAGTTGTTGCCGGTCAATTGCTTCTCCCCCATTTCCCCAAATCGTAGGATACACATCTTCATCGACCTGATCCTTTCAAAACAAGTCTTTCGCATACTCTGTCAGTGACATTTCTGGTTGAAATGCATTTCGTCCAGTAAGAAGGACGAGCAGCGGCACCCCAAAGCTGAAGACATCAGTCTTTTCTGTCACAAAACTTCTGATCATGTAATCAGGATCGATGAAACCCACTGTCCCCGCAAGATCATCTAATCCCACACGTTATTCCCCTTCATTAATTGACATCGCGAAATTGAACAATTTGGAAGCATGATGCTGGTCGAGGAAGATATCTGCAGTTTTTTTTTTTGTCTCTGTAGATCATGGGCCAAGGAAATTTAATATGGAGATACGTCACAACATTTGCTATTTTCTTGGCAAATTTCAATTTTGTTCCCCCGAGGTAAACGATCCATTATGAATACGTCTATCCAGACATCCATTCTCTGCATCTTCATAAACCAGAGATGGACCCGGGAGCTCCAAGCAGCAACCTAATAGCTTGAAAACACAATGTCACGGAAGACCTATTTACGGCCAGCAGACGGACAGCGGTGTTGCAGATCTTCTGTCCTCGGTAAAGCAACGGAGTTTGGTGTGTATTGAGTGACTAAATTACAAATTGTTCCGTTAATGAAATCAGGAGCCACCGCCACCTCTCACTTGAATCGCCATCATAAGTACAAAATAGATTGCCACCAAAGTGCAACGCCGGCAAGATATTTGGAACCTCACAAGGGGGTGACTGTACACACAAATTTTTTTTTTTTTTCTTTTGAAATTAAATATAGCTTGAAGCTTTCCCCATGTTTTGAGGTCTGCCTTCCATTAGGTCCAAATTACAAAGAGTTGAGAGAGAGTCTAACAAAAAAGAGAACCCCTAGTACTAATATGCACAAAGCTCCAATGATTGTTAAATACAACGCAGGAGACCACCAGACACCAGAGAGACTACCTATACACCCAAATGCTGGGACTACTAGACTATAAAAGAATCATATGTTGATTCTAACGTGTTGGTTTCTTTTTACACTTTTATTATTCCTATAATTTGGTTGCCAGAAACCAATTCCAGCATCCATAAAATGCATTGCTGCTTGTTACTCGCCCTGAGCTCTGGCAGCATACACAGTTTTTAACACACTAGGGTAAAGGAAGAATTATCCACGTCCCTTCTCCACCCATTCCGAGCGACTCAGACAACTGTCGACTTCTCTGGTGAGCATGACTATCTATGACCTGCACAGTATAAAATCTGTAAGATCAATGCTTTCCATGGGATTATATTAAGGGCACTCATGCTCATGTATAGCAAGTGACAGTTTTAGCAATACAGTTTCACAACCAAAAAAGGTTCAAGCTGGCCTCAGACAAAGTCAAGGGGGTTCAAGCTGGCCTCAGACAAAGTCAAGGGGCTAGCATGTGCATTCACAATATACTTTGACTCGCTAGATCGAACATTTAAATTTAAAATAACAATAGGAATAGCAAGGTAAAGATAGAGCTCCAATGTAGCTTCTAGTTCAATGCAAGACTAGCTCTTATTTAGCACTAAATATGCATGCATACAGAAAACACAGAGAATGATTTGTACCTCTAGAATGCAAAATAAATAGTTTGCAAGGCTAGATTCGAAGCCCGCTACTCAAGTAGCAGTTCCGCTGCTCTTAGTCCTGCTGCAGTCTTAAGGATACCTGAGATTAAAAAGCAATCAATCCACGTTACACCACAATGGTGACAGCATAGGTCTGAAAACACAGTGTCATACTCCAATGGCCATCTGATGCCACTCACCTTGATCAGCCCCTCACCCAGTGGTTTGGTCAGAACCGCTACCTTGCATATACTGAGGAGAAGGAGCAGGAACAATAAACTGTGATTGTGCTGGAACGGCTGCAGCTATACCTGCAAAAAAACAATGCACTTGCCTAATCAGCTTTACCAGTGTGGTTACTTTTTGAAGCAACATTCATCAGTCAATTGCACAACAATGTCACTTCTTTTGTTGGTATTTTACTCTCCCTTTATCATCAAAAGTTCAAGATTATTAATCCCCTCCTCAAAGGGTTCAAATTCTTTCTGAGCCCACACCATTTACCATTTCAATAGTTTCTCACTGTACACTTCCCCTTCCATCCTCTTCCCCAACTAATCTCTTCACACTATGCATGAAGTAAATTGATGATGCCTAAAATAGCTATGGAAAATATAGACAAAATCAGATATCAGCTAGTCTTCACATGTCTTCGACATTTGCAAGGTACAATGAAAAGATTGTGAACTGAAGTGTTAACCTGTATGATATGGTGCTTGAATTGTTGGCATAGACGAAGTTGTTATTGCATTGACACTTGGTCCACCAAACTGCACAATCTGATGACCTGGCACAGTATATCCTGGCATTGATGTATAACCATGACCTCCAGGAACATTTTGACTCAACTGCCCATAAGGATACATGCCTGAGTTAACTGTTCCAGGAACTCCATATATCTGAAGGTACTGATGGCCAGTAGAATAAGGGTTGTAAACACCCTGCCAGTAGGACAAAAGCAGCAATAATCAGTATCAAGTCAGCTCGGTAGTTTAAGACAGTATAAGAACCCAAGAAATAAATCCTAGTTGTTGTCATCTTTCACCTGTTGATAAACGTATTCAGGTCCATATGCCGCATAGCTGAATAGATGAACCAGCCATAGAGATGGTGTGAAAAGATCAGTATAGGGTCAGGATTTTTACATAGAAATCATACTAGAGAAAAACAACATGAACATATCACCATAACACTGTAAGAATCCAGGATTTTTCAAGTAAACTACACCATTATTTCTTCTACATATGAGCTCTCTCTCTCTCTCTCTCTCTCTCTCTCTCTCTCTCTCAAATATGTCCAAAGTATAAGTGAACAGAGCAATGGGCATCACAACCCAAAAACCAGTACGTTCCAGTTTATTTTCTTTTCTATAAACACACTTCAAACCATGACCATGATCTTGCCTGTTCAATAAACATTGAGCTGGGGCACATATCCTCTGCAACTACCACTTTTTGCATTCCTGCAATTACCAACCACACCATGTCACATCACTGTAACTTGGACAAAAGGAACCCCGAATTCTAGGAAACTGACTACTTAATCCTAGAGCAGCTAGAAATTTCTAACTGACGTCCAATGATGTGATTGGTATCATGTATATGAATAGCCACGAATAAGGGAGGGAAGCTGGAAAATGTAAAAAAGAGAAAGTAGTTGCAAAGTACATGTACCCAATCTAACTGGAAAACTGTGGTCAATCTATCAATGGTTTCATACGACTCACAACATAGATTGATGAGTGAATGCAGAGCACACCAGGAGCAAAAGGATCACTTCTATAGTCGAAGTTAGGGTTTTGCCTATATACAGGTAGACATCAGTATTGAAAACATAGGGAATAGAAACTACAGTTAGGGTTTTGCCTCTATACAGGTAGACATCAGTATTGAAAACATAGGGAATAGATACTACAGCTAAAATATGACCGGTGATCCATCTAACAAAATTTAGTTAACTAGCCTAGAAAACCAGATATATATACAAATTGGCAATGAGTTCACATAAAATCCCATATTGAACTCTACCAAATTCCTTGCGCAGCTCCTGGAAAGTTAGAAGGTATTGGCAGGAAACAAAAAATGGTATTGCTGAAGCATCTTAAGAAGCCAACCAGATGTTATCATTGCAAAAAGAAACGCAACTTCAAATAACACATAAAAGGAGGAAAGAATAAATTTTTTTCTTCAAAAAACATGAAATAGAATTGGATACTTTGTACCAGCCAAAATGAGCAAATTTTTATTGCAGCAAGTAGAATATTACATTTACTTTGGAATGTAGCATGCAACTCACCCATACGGATTATACATCAAGCCTTGTTGGTAGCCATAAGAAACTGGTTGCTGGTAGCCAAAACTTCCAACATAAGTCCCTCTGGGGGTTTGCACACTTGTAATGTACGGGGCAGCTGGTCTCGGACGTCCTATTAGAAACAAAAAGCAGCAAGCAGAGGGCATAAGCAAGAAATCAACCAGGAATCAAATCATATTGGTTTTCAATATTCCTTATCTAGCACAATATTGGCTTTGCATTTAGGGGGGAAAAAACTGATACCATAAGGCAGAGGTGGCCGAGGTCTCCCAAGTGAAGCCAAATTACAATTAGCCCGTCTACCATCGATAATCGGAGTAGGATCAGCACAGGCTCTCCTAGCTGCCTCTGGTTCTCGGAAAGTCACCTACACCCTCCACACAAATACAATCCAAAAACCCATGTCATTCTCCATCTATCAAATAAAAACACACACCATTTTATCCAAAATGGAATAAATCCAAACTTTGACAGCTATCTAGATCACCTTCAATCATCAAATTAAGCACAAGATAGCCTTGATCAAAACAGAGTAAGTAAGTAAGTAAATGCTCACAAAACCATAGCCTTTTGATCGGCCAGTGTTCTTATCAGTGATGACAACAGCCTCAAGAATATCACCAAACTGCTCGAAATAACGACGCATGGTCTCGCTCTGAGTCTCCCAAGCAAGCCCCCCAACAAAGACCTTAGTATAAGTAGTATCCCCAAATGGAGAATTCATGTATTGAAACCCTGAGCTTGAACTCGATCCCGAGCTAGGTCCCGGAATCGCTTGATAGGCCATATTAACAAATTCGATCCAATTAAAATAATGAAAAACAAAAGGGAAAGAGAAAGCTACTTAAAATTCAACAAGATTTTTGGAAGATTCGAAGCATAAAAAGGAAGGTAGAGGGTGGTAAGAAGTGACATGCTTCAAGAGAGAAACCCTAGAAAAACCCTAGAAGTAGACGAAATATACTGGGAATCCATGGAATTGTAAAGGGATCGAGAAACAGGAGTGTTGTTTTAGACAAAAGATCGGAAAGCGGACTGATTGGGTTGAATAGGGAAAGAAAAGAAAGAATCACAATCACAATCACAATAAAAGGGAAGAAAGCGAAAAAAAAAAATTAAAGAAGAGAAAGAAAGAGAAAAGAAAAGAAACCCTAGAGTTGAAGTGGGTGAGGTCGGTGCGATGGAAAACAGATATATAGAGAGAGGGGGGTGGGCTTTGTGTTGTGTGGGGAAATAAAAGTTGGATGGTCAGTATAGACAGGGCAGAGAGAGAGAAATTTTTTTTGGGGGGTGATACTAATAGTATTAACAGGGGTTAGTCTTTATTGATGGTGTTGCTGGGGGTGGAGAGAGGAGGAGGAGGCGGAGGAGGGGAGGGGGGGGCGGAGGAGGGGGAGTCATGATTTGTTTGAAGGAGAGCAAGAGACAGTGAAAATGAATAAGAAAAGGAGAAAAGAAAAGGTGGGACCCTCTAATTTGGGTGTGTCTTCGCTTCCTTCTCTAACCTCCAGGGTTCTCAAACATACATGGACTGACAGCTTGGTTGGGATGCGGATGTGGGTCCCGCTCCTCCTCTTAATCTGATCTCTAATGAGAAAGATAAGATAAATTCTCTCTCAAACCCTTTTCTTTTTTTTAATAAATGAAATTATGTCATGCACGTAGCCACGTACACTACTAAAATTGTGTACGCTTTAGTTAGTGATTAATAAAAATAAAATTTTAAAATAAATTCATTCTTGAGAAGTAATTTTTAAATAAATTTTTATTAATTTAAATCTTTTTTCTTGATTGTTTTGTTTTATTTATCCTTGAAATAGTAATTAAATATTAAAAAAATAAGTATATTTGTCCAAATTCGTGTTTTTAATTGTAATAATAATCACACTAGACTGTAATAGCAAACAAAATTGTTCTTCTTTCTCCATGTTCATGTCTAAACTACAAGTGTTCGTCTTCAATCTGTCATTGATGACTGATAGGTTTTGTTAAAAGAAACTTGAAACAAAACCGAAGATCTCGTTTGCGTTTTATAGCTTGATGAATAAATTGTATATAAAAGTAATTTTTTTTAATGGGCATGCTAAAATTATCATAAAATATTTAAAAAATATTAATTTAGATAATATTTGGGATTGTGATGCAGCACAATTTTTAAAGTATTTTTTATTTAAAAATATATTAAAATACTTTTTTATTTTTAAAAAAAATACAGTAGAACCACACTCCCTAACAGCATCTAATATTTTTTAAAAAAAATTAAAAAACAAAAGCATAATCATTCTCAAACATTCCTTGAAATTATTTCAACTTGATTGTCTGAAGACGTTCCATGCTGTAAAGATGTGTGCCAATCAATGCTGCTTGGAGCTGCCAAATTTTCACATGTAAATAAAAAATAAAAATAAAAAGGGATTTCCACGATATATATAGATGGAGACAAAGACCTTAACACTTGTAACGAAGGGATTTCAGGCACGGGTGTAAATTTAACCGTCTGGTAATAGGTAACGACGGCTGGCGGTTCTGCCACCTAGGGGTGACGTGGTTCACCGGAGACGGCAGAACGGGGACCAAAGGTAGAGGGAGGGAGGGAGGGAGGGAGGAAAGGAAATTTCCTTTTATCTTGTTAATAAATGAATTTATTAGGTGACATGACATGATTAATGGACGTGGGAAATGGATAAAGCTCATGGAGATGCACGTAAACAATGTCAAGAATGGGACCCTCTGGTCCCTCGGCAATGGATGATGCTTGCTGGCTGTGACATGCATCATTCTTATTCTATCATTTACCTCATAGCACAAGTCATGAGTGCTCAAACCCCCACCGTAAGACTTCCTCTGCCGTGTATTTGGCCGGGTGATGTAGTGGTTTTTTTTCTAAGATATAATATTTTTTTTAATATAAATCACACCTTTAAAGTTAGAAAACCATATTTTTATTAAAAAAATACAAGGTATTTCCCATTCAAACACAAACTTGATATTAGAACACATAAAAATACTTTTTTTTATTTAAAAAATACTTTAAAACACAAAAACTGAATTCGCATTATGGCAACTTGGATGCAACCCAGTTTAGAGCATGTTTACTTTTTTTATGTTTTAAAAATATTAATTTTTTTTTATATAATTTAGATATACGAATACCAATATATTTTAAAATAAAATATTATTTTTTATATAATTAATAGTTTTTAACATAATAAAAATATTATTTCGAGGGGAAACTCGAGTACAAGGGTCACTTCACTCACTTAGGAGGTGAGCCATGGGGTTGGCAAGCGGCAGAAGAGTCGCGTTCAAACCAGTGGCTACGATTGCGGCATTGTAAATACAAGGGACCACAGGCCGAAGAACACTTGTGTATATCATGTCCTTTTCTTTCCTTTTTTTTTTTTTTTTTTTTTATCCCTGTGGTTCCCGAGACATACAATTGATTCACAGAGACAGGATTGCACATAGAACTACTTCGAAGAAAACAAGGGATGTGTCTGTCTCTTTGATGATGATGATGTTTTGGCCACAGCAAATACTTTTTATTTCTATCCTAAATTTAGCAATTTCCCTGGACTCAAGTGTGGCATCCCCCCCCAGCAAAACTGTCATGTCATGCAGTGCAGCATAGTTAAAACAAGGCCAAGCTGGATAAAAGAGCGCACACAGAATAAAAATCATGCACAGCGCTGTTAAGCAAAGCCATTTATTAGTTCATTTGGCAAGACTTCATTTGGTAGCTGTAATAGGGATGCATTGCCTTTGATTCCCCACCAAAATTCTGAGGAGGAACATCATGTGATTCCTTTGGTATCATAGTGCCGTGTGGTTAGGAATATATCTAGGTTAATCATAACCTTAAAAATTATTTTGTTTTTATTGTCTTAATGTGTTTTTCATCTCAAATTATTACAGTAAAAACTTAGATTTGAGAAAAGCAAACCTTAAAAACTACCATAATATCAACCATTTGCGGGCAAACACATCTTCTTCGGCTTCTCTGGCTTCTCATACGCTAGCAAGAGGGCTCCATGGAGGTCAAAACTTTTGTGATGTTGAGTTCCCTCCTCTTAGAGCTTCCATTGTCTTGGCAACATAGTACCAGGACTGGTTTCCAGAAAATAATTTTAATTAATTAGCGGATCAAGATAGAGCTAGCCGGAATTCAAAATCAGAGACCATGCATGATCCTTTGGCCAAGTTGGGTTCATCAGAACAGTAGCTAGTTGATGACACAACGATGACTCTCTTCACTTTAATTATCGTTGGAGCAAGTATTTAGTACATTCGGCGTGCCTGTATAACAGCTGGTTCCATCATTTCTTCCAGTGGAAATCACCACAAACCAGCAGCATATATATGAACAAAAACTCACTCCAAAATAAATAAATGGTTTGCTGGCTCTCTGAACAGGCAGGTGGGCAGCGTAGTGATTCTTGAGAAACACTTGAACTGCATCTCCTAAATTTCAACTGTGGTAACAAAATTGTCCTCGTACGTCGAGGTCGACAGATCGAGTTAACCAGTCCGGTAAGCAACCAGTTTCAACGAGGGCTGGAACCTTACCCTGGGAATAGTTATACCACTGCTGGGATCAGGTCGAAGTGCGCAAGCAACGGGGAAAATGGCAGCATATATATATAATGAAGGGTTTCAGATTCTGTGTAGCGTTCACCAATTTCTTCAGATGCACACTTGGAGACCCAAGGCAGGCTGAAACCAGTTAATTACCTGGGGTACGCATCCATTGTTATAGCACTGAAATTACCAATAAAACAGGAAAAGCCGGGTTTTTTCTTGAAGAGATGTGATTATTAATGGGCGTGTTTGTCTAGCACTTTAGATTATATTTGTCTCCGCGGTCCAAACAAGGGCTTTAAAAGCCATTCTCTCTTTTTAAAATGCGGCATTACGGCAGTTAAACTGGGTCGCTTTTCACTTTTTCTTGCATCAAGCTAGCATCTATACATAGGCCCATGTTCTCCTGGTGGTATATATTCTCTGTTCCCGTAAGCCTATTTTAGCCTTTCCAAGCCCACACTCTTATTTTATTTGGTTTCTAACTTGTTTTGTTTGTGGATTGTAGACTAAAAGCGTCGTTTGCAGCATAAATAGCATTTCATAAATATTTATTAATTTTTCTTTAAAATTATATATTTTATTTTTTTATGTCCTTTTGATATTCTAATATTAAAAATAAATTTTTAAAAAATATATTATTTTAAAAAAAAAACCACCTCCAAAACTATATATTGCAACATTTATTATTTTTAAAAAATATTCTGAATCCATGGAGTATCTTGATCATCAATCAAAATTGCCTCACACTTTGTTCTTATCTGGTAAATTCTACATTTTCCATGCTGAGTTATTGCTAGCTTCTTGGATCTAGCAATTGATGGCACTTAAACAGTTGGAGTGGATCTTGGCCAAGGGTTGTGCATCAAGAAGTACGTGAAGGTTGAGAAATCTGTGCCTGGTTCTGGCTAGTTAGAAGATTCAAGGGTTCTTATCTGATACGCTGAATCTTGTTCTCGGTATAGGATGCCATGTCTGTGGCCAGAAATATACTCGAGAATCCAAACCTCCTTCCTGGTGTGGTGGGGATGCTACAGAATCAACTGTATCTGCTGCTCTGAACCAAAAAAGTTCATCTATTGAAGGTATAGAAAAGGTGAATGATTAATCTCTTCCGTTAACGGATCGACCTTTGATTCTTCTTTTGAATTGAACAACTGTCATGCAGATGTTTTTTTAGGATAAGATTTGGAAGTACATTATAGCTTCACTTGATTCACCTTGATGTTATGTCTTATGGTTGCGAAACAGTGGCCTTATGGAGCTGCTGCTATAGCTTTTGAGGCTATGTCGAGGACGTTGGCTCAGAATTGTGGTGTTAATATTGTGATATGATCCATAACTGCTCTGCGAGGAAAGATATGTCATGGATCAATGTATTTTATGATCAATTCATCTACTCGAGAAGACCCATGGATAGAAATTAATGCCGAGAACAAACTTTTTTTGTTTTTAAAATTTAATGCTCATTTACTATAATTTCTCATTGTAAAGTCATTGAGTTATTCACCCAAAATTCCACCAAAATAAACTGTTTTGCAAAAATCAAAATCTCTATCACCAATCCTTTGTTTCCAAGTTTAAAAAAACAAAATATTAACATAAACGTGTGATTATTCATTATCCAAACATTCAAAAACTTGAATTTTTGAGCATATTGAATTCTAGAGCGTCATCGATATCAACTTTTTTCTAAGTGTGATTTTACGAAATAATTGCTCTGTTCACATAATCCGCTCACCCATCTTCTGTTTGCTTTGTCTTAATTTACCACAGCAGCTTGCAAAGGGTGAAGAAGCATGGATTGACATGGATAGGAACAACGGTAAAATTACTGATATTGTAGTTTCATGTCCTCTATATTGCTCTATATGTTCTACTGGAATTTCAGTAACCTTAGTGAAATCCAATGCTCCAAATGGAGGTCAGATAATCACCCTTTTATGCAAAGTTGCAGACCCATGTAGATAGGTTGATCTAGACCAATTTCCTGTTGAGATGCTGCAGTGCGAGGTTGATAAGACCTAATGCATGGTGAAAGTAGAGATGAATGATCTTCTATAATGCCATGATATGCAGGTCAAAATGTATACTGGGCAAATGGTTGATTTGATACCAATTCCATGGTGCCTGCAAACACAGCTAATTAAACGACACAACAAGTACTGGAAGGGGATATTTGGAAAGGAACTTCCCAACTTCAATATATAAACAGATCCTCAGCCAAACTAAATCCTATGCAATGTGCACTTTCTGTTATGTGAGCCCGATTAGCTCAGAGGTTAGAGCATCGTATTTATAATGTGATGGCCATCGGATCGCGTTATTAAGAAGAGACAGCGTGTAGCCACCACTAGTTGCAACAATTTTCTACCTTGCTCTTCTTGCTCTTGGCAGCAACCAGTTGCCACTAGTTGCAACATTTTCGCTTGAAGAATTGCAGGAACAAGACACAACTCCGAGCAACTTTTTGTTTGGAAGCAATCTGAGCATCAAGATATGAACTTCTTTTCTTTTGATATCTTACAAGCCCTACATCAACCTCCATCAAAACTACAAAAGAATTGGAACCCCAAAATCCATCAGATCTTATCAGACAAAAGAACCCTAGAAGAAATTGTTGTGTTGGAAGATCAATGGTCGTATAAAATTTGAGACTTAAGTTGAAATGGTGCAAATGGTTCCACATGTATATGATGTATTTGAATACATCTATCCTAGCAAGCCTCAAGTAGATAATGCTAGTGCCTCAGCGTTCTAGCATCCACCAAACACTTGCACGCACAGACAAAATATCCTTAAACCCAGGCTGCACTGATCGACAGGTCATTTTCAAATAATTTATTGGAATTGTTAAACTTATTAAGATCAAACACAAAAGGGAGGCTAGAATTTTGAATAATCTGTATATTATGAATGCTTAGTCTTAACCTAAATACAAATAAAGTATATATAGGTTAAACTGAAAGTACTATTCTACCCTTAATAAATAATACTACATAAATATTATTTAACATCTCCCCTCAAACTCACGATGCGGCAGCTGTAAGCATCGAGAGTTTGCCAACCAGAAAACGAAAACGAGAGATGGAATGCGCCTTGGTGAAGAAATCTGCAATCTGCAAGGAAGAAGGAACAAAAGGCAAAGTAATGGTGCCATGCTTGAGATGATGACGAGTAAAATGACAATCGATCTCAATGTGCTTAGTTCGCTCATGAAAAACCGAGTTGTGAGCAATCTGAATAGAACTCTGGTTGTCACAATACATAGGAGTAGGATGAGAAAAGGAAACTCCCATATCAGCAAGTAACCAACGTAACCAAACAATCTCTTTGGTGGTAGATGCCATGGCACGATATTCTGCTTCGGTGGATAATTGAGAAACAATAGATTGTTTCTTGCTCTTCCAAGAAATAAGAGAATCACCTAAAAAGATACAAAACCCGGTAACAGACTTGCGATCTGTGGGATCACTACCATGATCAGCATCAGAGTATGCACACAACTCCAAGGAAGAGGTGGATGAGAGTAAAAGACTCTGAAAAACTGTACCCCGAAGATATCGCAAAATACGAAGAACAGCTGCCCAGTGAACAGTAGTAGGAGAAGCAACAAACTGACTAACAACATGAACAACATATGCAATATCTGGACGAGTAATGGTGAGATATACCAAACTCCCAACAATAGTGCAGTATAAAGTAGGATCTATCAAAGGTAAACCATCAGAAGAAGAGTACCTTGCATTAACCTCAATAGGAGTATCAACAGTCTTGTTATCTGTAAGTCTAGCCCACTCAAGAATATCTGCAACATATTTCGATTGAGAAAGAAGGTAACCTCTAGGTGAATATGCTACCTCAATACCCAGGAAATATCGAAGATGACCCAAATCCTTTATTTCAAATCATTTAGCCAACTCTATCTTCAAAACTGAAATACCATCAATATCATCACCAGTAATAATCATGTCATCAACATATAAAGACAGAATGATACGACCTGCATCAGTGCACTTGATAAAAAGAGCAGAATCATGACTGCTAGAAACAAAGCCAAAGAACGAGATCACAATAGAGAATTTTCTCAAACCAAGCACGAGGTGCTTGTTTGAGACCATATAATGCTTTCTTAAGCTTACAAACATATCCAGAGTCATGTGAAATACCAGGAGGGGGTGCCATATAAACTTCTTCTTGAAGATCTCCATTCAAGAAGGCATTTTTAACATCAAGCTGAGAAATATGCCATTGACGAATCGAAGCTACAGCAATAAGAGTACGAATAGTAGTCATTTTTGCAACCGGGGCAAATGTCTCCTCATAGTCCATACCATACTGTTGAGAGTATCCTTTTGCAACCAGCCTAGTTTTGTATCGCTCAATAGACCCATCAGAATTAGTCTTGATCTTATACACCCAACGACAACCAACAACACTCTTACCAGGAGGTAGAAGAACCAGATCCCAAGTATCTGTCTTATACAAAGCAGAAAGTTCCTCATCCATAGCTTGCTGCCAAAGCGGATCAAGAATTGCCTCTTTATAGGAAGAGGGCTCAAAGAGACAATGAATAGAAGCTAAAAAGGAAGTAAATGATGAAGAATAACAAGAATAAGCAAAATCTGGTAGTTTTGTAGACTTACGAATACGGATGGACTGACGTGGAGGTGGATCCACAATCTCAGATGAAGCTTGAGGGGCTGTAGATGAGAATGGAGCAGGTGTGCCAGAGAGTAAAGTACCAGTACCTGCAGAGTTATGAGTACAAATTGATCGAACATGGGGAGAGATATCAGAATCCTCAGAAAACGGATCTATACTAATAACATCAGATTTGGTCAGGTTATGAGTAGTGGATGGAATAGAAAAGAAAGGTATATGCTCAAGGAAGACAACATGACGAGACACATAAAGTTTCTGAGTTATTGGATCAAAACAACGATAACCCTTTTTACCTTCACCATAGCCTAGAAAAACACAAATAGCGGATCGAGAGGATAACTTACTTCGTTCTACATGAGGACGAAGAACGAAACAAGTACAACCAAAGACTCTAAATGAGGAATAATCATGAACATACCCATATAACTTTTCAAAAGGAGATAGACCCGAACTATGAGAAGATGGAATTGTATTAATTAAACTTACAGCAGTAAGAACAGCTTCTCCCCAAAACTCACTAGGAACAAGGGCAGACAACAAGAGAGAACGAGCAGTTTCAACAATGTGCCTATGTTTTCTTTCAGCAACACCATTTTGCTCAGGAGTATCTGTACAAGAAGTTTGGTGGATGGTTCCATCTAAGGCAAGCAATTGGCAAAATTTATTAGAGGTGTATTCCCCACCCAAATCACACCTAAAACATTTAATCACAGCAGAATGTTGAGTTTTGATAAGAGCTCGAAAAGCTGCATATATCTCAAAAAATTCAGAACGATGTTTCATTAAATAAACCCAACAATAACGAGTATGATCATCAATAAAAGAGACATAATATCGAGACCCTCCTTTTGTGGCAACAGGAGAAGGTCCCCATACATCAGAATGAATCAAATCAAATGGTGAAGAAGAAACAGAAATACTTCGATTAAAAGGTAAGGCGGAAAATTTTGCCAATTTACATCCACTACAATCCGAAATGTCACAAGTTTTCAAATTTCCTAAAGCTCCTGCGGATGCCAAAAATCTCAAACGAGAAGATGAAACATGACCTAGACGGGAATGTCATAAATAAAAACTAGAAGATGAAAGACTCAAACGAAAAGAAGACAAATCAACTGTAGTAGCAGCAGCGGCAGCAGCAGCAACTAGCACTTTTAACTCATCCAAAATATATAGTCCATTCTCTCTACGGCCTGTCCCAATTAGCTTCTGAGACTGCAGATCCTGTATACAGCAAAATGAACCAGAAAACATGACTAAATAATCACCAGAATCACATATTTGACCAACAGACGCAAGATTCAATTTGAGTTTTGGAATAAGATAAACATTAGGGAGAGACAAGTGAGGTGTGACAACAGAACCAACACCTGCTAAGGGCATAGGAGTGCCATCAACAGTCATAACAGGAATGGAGGACAAAGGGGAAACAGAGGTAAAAGATGAGGAATCTGGAGACATATGATGAGAAGCACCAGAATCCAAGACCCATTCAGAGTGTGACATACCTGAGGAACTATGATGCAACTGACCTATGGAAGAAGAAGCGGACATTGCTTGTGGCTGCAAGGAGAGAAACTTCTGAAATTGCTCAGCCAAATATATTAGGATCGGTAAATAGAACTTGAGGAAGCTACTGCTGGCAGTATTGTGGTGTGGTGGTTTAATAAACCCTGAGGTGGTCTATGAGCATTAGATTGTGACTGATTGCCAGACTTCCAAGCTTGATTCTGCTGTCTCAACTTAGGACACTGAGCCTTCCAATGACCTTTCTGCTTACAGAAACTGCACTCATCGAAGCCAACCCTTGTGTAAGGCTTATTCTGATGATTAGAGAATGGCTTAGAAGGCACTGCTAATACTGAAGGATTCGAAGCAGAAAAAATTCCCTTTTCAGAATAAGACTGAAGACGTATTTCTTCAGCCAATAACTCACTAACAATAGAGTCAACAGAAGGCAATGGAGAACGATGCAGAATTGAACCCCTAAGTCCTTCGAAATCACTGCGAAGTACTGTTAAAAATTGTACCAATCGTTGCTGCTCTCTACGCTCAATATAGGCACCACATGCCTTTAATTCTGCCGATTCTGTAAGAGCCAATTGATCCCAAAGATCTGTCATAGCAGAATAAAACTCTTGGATACTCATATTCTTCTGATGAAGAGCTCGTATGTCATTCTCTAATTGATACTGTTTTGCAAAATTTAATTGTGTGAATAACCTTTGCAGATGATCCCAAACCTCTTTTGTTGTCTCATACTTCGCCAACTGCATACCTATTGAATGCTCAACAGAATTGTTGATCCAAGTAATGATCTTTGCATTATTTGCTTCCCATGTATCTATCAAAACAACATCTCCCTCCTCAACATTCTTAGGTATCATATAAGTCCCACTAACATACCCCCACATCTTCTTACCCTTAAGAAAATTTCTCATCACATAACTCCAATACGAATAATTCTTCCCATCCAACCTCACACTCACAGACTGAAGTGAATCATCTCTTTCAGTAGCCATAATCAGCAATCACAAATAACCAGAATGCAAAAGCAGTGGAAACAAAATACTAAATTGCAGAAACTAAACAAATCTCTTCTCGAAATTATACGATTACTCCAAAACACAAAACAAATTTGCAAAAACTGAACGCAAATACCAAATTGCAGATGCTGAAGGGAAGACGAAATACCAAAATAATTGCAGAAACTGTCGAAATACCTAATTTTGCAGAAGTTGGATCCGCGAAGCTGTATTTGGGATTAAGCCTCGTTTCATAAAACCAGCTCTGATATCATGTTAAACTTATTGAGATCAAACACAAAAGGGAGGCTAAAATTCTGAATAATCTGTATATTATGAATGCTTAGTCTTAACCTAAATACAAATAAAGTATATATAGGTTAAACTGAAAGTACTATTCTACCCTTAATAAATAATACTACATAAATATTATTTAACAGGAATATCTAATCCCGATGACAATGTTGATATCCCGTCGAATCTTGAGAAGGCATCGTTTTCTAAGTCCAGTATCAAGGACAAAAAACATAGACTAATCTTCTTTTGTTCTTATCTACTATTAATCTCCTTGAAAGGTGACGGCAAGAATGCTCATCTGAAGAAATTGGAGAACGCTACAGAGAATTTGAAACTCTTCAGGACGGAGGACACAGCGACGACTCGCTTAACCTTGGCTTTAGAACATGCTTTCAGCACATTCAATGTGCCCTTTATAGCTGGTTCGATCACTTCTGCCTAAAATCACGACAAGAGAGCACATTTGTTGATCAATCACCGAGAAACACCAAGTGATTTTATAAAAAAAGTTTGAAGATAGGCATTCTTACCTCAGGGTTCGCTCCTGTCGTGGAGGGAACAGGACTAGCAACATGAAAGACTACTTGGCATCCTTGAATAGCAGAAGATAGAGAGCTGTAACCCAGTAACTCTGCCTTAAAGCGTTTCAGATTTCAAGTGATCATGCTTCCGCTTCTTAATATTGTCAAAGAGCTTTTTGTTGGTCTTACAGAATATCACATGCAGTATAAATTATAAAACAAAATTACTAACAAAATTATTAGAGAGTTTTTAAGATTTTATGAGACAGATTGTTTAAGAATTTTTACTTGAAGATGTAATTTTTTTCAGCTTTGAATAATTCTTTAAAAATTAATTTGTTATAAATTATAAATTATCTAATTATCTGGTCTCTAATGATAAACCTGAAACACTTGTTAGAAATTTCATAATTCTCTATTTAGAAGAGAAGGATTGATATGCAAAATGTTAGCTTTAATTTTGTGCTTTTGTAGTTCTTATATCTAACAGACAATAACTCTTAAATAAAAAACATAACTTATTATTTATAGAAAATCTGAAAAAATCCTATAAATTGGAAAAATATCAATTTCCCTGAATAATATCCATATATTAATTCAGAATAATTTTTAAAAATTAACTCAATCAAGTCCTTTTTTAATTTTATAAGTCTATAAATATAATCTCTATATTAATTTATATTTTAATTCTTAATTTCTAAAATATATTTAATCAATCATACTTAATTAAATCATCACAGTTTAATTTCTGACTAATAATTCTTAATATGTGTGTGACCCATTAGATTTCTAATATATTGACCAAAACATAAATTATAATTATAATTAAATAATTTAATTTATTACCAATAAAACAATTAATTAATTTATATTTTTAAGATAAAGTGCATTGTCTAAAAATATGTTATGATTCTCCAATTACTGGAAAAGTCATTAGTGGTTTAACTTAACAATTTAGTGATTGTTATGTCAGTGTAATTAATATCCTTTCATCAATAATGTTGTAATTTAACATTAAAATATAAAATATGTATGTCATGTTAAATCATATTTGTTTCTTTATATAATAATCATTTATTGTTTGAATAAGATTTGAATATACCTAATGTCTGTCTTTTTGTTATCTCGACTAAAATAATATATAACAAAATCAAAACATAACATTTTTTATATAAGATGATTTAGTGATTTCTAATCTATAGATCACTTACACAATCATCACATGAGCTTTTTCATATATATATATATATATATATATAATCTCTTCATATGAAATTATTACACGTGTCAATTTAATATATATTCTTATGACAATCATCTACATATTAGTTCTAGGTATTTCTCATACCTCAGTTTATGAGAACAATTGTTTTTTTTATATATAGAAAATAACATAATATATATAAGTTTTATGGTTCTAATGAATGTCTAATATTTAAGAGAGCATTAACCAGAAACATTTTAAAAGCAATGTTTTGATGCAATAAGAATCTCATAATTATAATAACTTTATAATTTTTTTTATCTCATGGATTTTATCCTTACTTTGAATTTATTAATATAATATTATATAAATACTAAAGATAAATTAAACTTTTATTTATAATATATATATACACACCCATCCAAACACATGAATAAAATAATGTCACATATTAAACTAACACTCTTGACAATCACTAGCTGCCAAATTGATAAAATAATGTTTAAAATGCAGCCACAGCTAGAAAGCAGTCCGAAATTGAATTTTGAAAATGAAATGCTTAGAGATCACAGAGTAAAAAACGAAAAGGAAGGGGTAGATCGATGTCTACAATTATATATTAATGGGATGCGATTGTAATGGCACTTGGTATGGAACTGTCCTCATTACTGCTCGAATCTTTACAGAACACTAACTGGGAATCATAAGAACGAGCATAGATTGGCATGGTTCATTTACCATGCATAAATGATAAAAGCAGCATCATGATGTGTAAGTCACAGATTTAATAGTCAACTAAAATTTTATTCTGATCATCTTTTCTTATTTGAAACGTTTTTAATTTAATAAATTAATTGAGAATTATATTTTATAATTTATTTTAATTTATTTTTTATAAGTTTATCCTAATCTAATGATTTGGGTCGCAAATATGGTAGGTTAACTAGGGGTTGACTTGGGGTCGATTTTTGGTTTTTTTTTTTTTTAGGATATCATATTGTTATGACTCGAATCATGAGTTTGTCTGGTTAACTTGAGTTGACTCAAATATTTTTGTGTTATTTTTAAATAGATTTTTTTTTTTAATTTTATCATTCAATATTCAGTTGATTGAGAATTGAATTTCATAAATTGCGGGTTTGATACATTAATCTGGATTTACTAGGGTCATTTTTTGTCCTTTTATTAATTTTTTTTTTTAATTTCATCATTCAACATTGTGTTAATTAGAAATTAGACTTTATAATTTATTTTGATTTATTTTTTATTGGTTGTCATGATTAGAGTTGTAGATTTAACAAGTTGATCCAAGTCGATTCAATATATTTCCATTTAAATATATTTTTAAATGTTATCTTGAATTTTTTTTAATCAAATTATATTTTTATTAGTTGTTCGGATTATTTTTTGGACTCGTTAAGTCAACCAGATTATATCGGATTAACTTTTATACTGTTTAATTTTTTTACTATAAAAAATATTAGCAATAAATAAATATATTTTTACATTAAAAAATAATCTAATTAATGATGTAGTATAACACTGATAAATGATGTGGTATGTGTATAAAAGAAGTAATATGCAAATGTAGTATTTTTTTTAAAAAAAAATTACCTTGATTAACTTCATTTGATAGACGTAAAATATTTTTATTTTTCTATAATTTATGTGTTTTATTTAATACAAATTAGTCACAAAAAAAAATAATTACGTGGGCCTCCATCGGTGTTCCGCCTTTGAGAAAATAGGTATGGGAATAAAAAATAACCTCTTCGATATAAATGAAGGTGGATATATATATAAAGCCATTTTCTAAAATAAAACAGATAAATAGAGCCTAAAAATACTTCATAAAGAGGTGAAGTTGGAGGATGCATCCTCCACTCCCGTGAAACTCTATCACCATTAAAAAACACTACGTTGAAAGTGATTGAACATATTTATGGGTATAAATTTTTATAAAATTGTTGTGTCAAGTAACAACCATGCTGGATCAGATGTAGCTGAATTAATTTTTAATAGATAGAATTAATCAAACAAATTTATAATCCACCAAAAATATTTAAAGTTTTTTATTACCAACCATAATATAATTTTTTAGTTGAATGAAATGAATGAATTACAGTTCATAATACAACTCAAAATATCATGAAGATGAAGTTACACTCTAGCTTTTTTTCTTCATAAAATAATAATATTTATGAGTTATAAATACACCACAAGACCTTTAAAATAAAGGTTCACAATCTTTTTTTTTACTGCATATATATTTTCAGAGCATCTTTCTCTGAAATATTATTTTATTTTATCTTTAAAAAATTATTTATTTAAGCATTGAAGAGTCTTTATAGTCACCAAAAAAATATCTTACAGGTATTAGTTACAAGTCACGTTGATCTACCAAACACAAGTATAAACTATCAAAGTCTTATTTTTTAGGACTTCATGAGTATTTATGTATGCATGCTCAAAAAAGATGTTTTCATTTGGTGGTTATGTTAGCTAAAAATACCTGGAAACAATTAATGGTTGGAGTTTGATAAATATGAAACATAAGTGTATAAAAGAAAAATATGATCATATTCACCCCCACGTCATACTAACTTTTGATTTCCTTAATATATAGTAAGGTTGATGGTAGGATTAAGCACTGATCGATCACATCCTCACTGACGCATTTATACAAAGCTGAGTTTCGAATAGCAAAATTAACAGGGAAACGCCGGTGAGTCATTAGCATTGCCGCCGTTGATGCCTATTTATTTACTACTGCAGTGTAAATTTTATTAAAAAAATCATTTTAATCTAATAATTTAAATTATTAAATTAAATTTTAAAATATAAATTATATTATTTTTTAACATATCTTTTTAAATGAAAATCTTTTGAGTTTGAAACTTACATAAACTCACATTATAAAATAAATATAAATTGTGAGATTCGAACTTGTGATCGCTTGATTATTCAGGTTCCGATATTATGTTAAAAACATCATAATTTAATAATTTAAATTATTAAATAATATTTTAAAATATAATTTATATTATATTTCTAATAAAATTCTCATAAGGTAATGGGACAATCACTTTGTTGCTTGCATTACCTATCATAACCTTGTAGTATTCTCAATCTTCAGATTGATCCAAAGCAGATAACATCATAATCATCAAATTAATTATATTGTTGACGGACCACTTCTATCCTTAATATATAGTCGATGGACCTGATACATGCTGGCTCGTGGGCACTTGGTATATGGATTTTTTCGAGTGTGATTTGAACCGCGTTTGATTGATGTTTCATAACATTAAAAAACATGTAAACATGTTTCTTCTGAGAATATAAGAATAAAAATATAAAATGAATTTATTTTTATAACAATTTTATAATTAATTTATGTACTTTAAAGATAGAATATATATATATATATATATATATATATATATATTATCTTTACTTTCATTATCTTCGTACTTTCTTATATCAAAATAGTAATAAAACCTTATATAACTTTTTATGATTTTAATACTCTAATATTATATTAATATATTTTCAATTAAAGATCATCTATATATAAAAAAAAAAAGCTAAATCAATCAATGAGATTAATTAAAATCTATTTTATTTCTTAGTATTATGAATACCTTGACTTTTTTACTAACTCTTAAGGTGGTGTTTGATAACGTGGCTGCGGGTGAGGTTCACCCGCAGCCATGTTAATTAATGTTTGGTTAGCGTAATGCACCTGCTTTTAGTGGGTAGGACCCACATGAAACCTGCGGTTTCTGAGAAGCAGCAAAATGCTGTTTCTCGTCTGAAAATAAAACGCAACAGTGAAGCATGGCTCCACTGTAGCAGTTTCTTATTTTTTTTTAAAAAAAAAAAAAAAATTAGAAAACCAGTGCGAGTGAATTAATTCACTCGCACTGTTCACCTGAGAAGTTTCGTTTTTTTTTTTTTTTTTTTAAAAAAAAAAAAAAAAAAAACAACTCAATTAATTGATTTCACTCATGAACGTGAATAATATTTTTTTTATTTGTTAAAAAAAATAGTTTAAGGTGAATTAAATTTACTTGTACTGTAATCTCAATTTTATTCCTGATAATATTTTATCTAATTTTATTATACGCTAAAAAAATTATGAAAATTATAGTCTTTATCAAAAGAATTTTGTACGTAATGAAATTGTAATTTTTTTTTAAAAAAAATTGAGTTTTACTCGAAAACTAGTATATAATATTATTTAATAACACTACATAAACTATAGTCCAATTATGTTCTTGCTGGGTCTGACCCAGCTAAAAAAAAATCAGTTTTTATTTTTATTTTAATTGTGTTTTATTCAAAAAATTAAAAGGATATCGCTTGATGATGTAAAAAAAAATTCAGTTTTTATTGTTGCATGCTTAAGAAACCAAGAAAAATATAGTCATTGTTGGATAAATTTTGTATGTGATGATATTACAAATAATTTAATTGAATAATAAAAAATATTTGATATCAATATTATTTATTTCATGATGTAATAATAGTAGTTAAATCTACCATATTTAAATTAAAAATATTTTCAAATTGTTTTATAACCTCAATTTGAAAAGCATTTTTTTAACCAAACACATTAAACTACTTTTTGTTCAACCTCAATTTCAACCACAGTTTTAACTAAACATATATTTTTTCAAACCAACCTCAACTAAAAGTACTTTTTATAAAATAATTTTTTTAAAACCACAACCACAACATCAATTGTAATACCAAACAGACCCTAATTATCCCAGCTCTTCCATGTAAAGGGAGACCGGTCAATAATTGATCATGAACTCCCCTGGGCGATGAGCACGTGATAACATGCTCGTAAAACCTAATAATTGAAGGGAAAAAGGGGTCCCACAAATAGTTGCTTGCCTGGATCTCACGTGAGCCGGAGGCGCATGCATGAATCATGATCATGTCATGAATCAAGAAGCAGCACATCAATGATTACAGATGGCAGAAGCTCAGCCAGCCCAAAAGACACAGAGGGCAGCAAGCCAGCAACTGGCAGCTACTCCAAACAAACAGTGACAACAACAGGATCTTGATTATTACTTTTTTCAGCATCAATTTTTTTTTTCCAAATAATCTGGATCTCTCAATAAAATTTTTACGTTAGAATTATTTGATATTAAGCACTGGAATCTTACGAAAATATTTCATTTTTATTTTTAAAAAATATATTCTGTATGGAATTAGCATGAAAAGAAAACTTTATAAAAATCATCTTAATTCAATAATTTAAATTATTAAATAAAATCTTAAAATATAATTTATATTATTCTTTAACACGTTTCCTCAAATAAAAATCCTTTGGACTTGAAACTTACATAAACCTACATTATCTTGTGTATAATTTTTATCAAATAAATAGAGATGGTGAGATTCAAACTCGTGATTATTTGGTTATCAAGGCTCTGATACTATATCAAAGAATTATCTTAACCCAATAACTTAAATTGTTATATAATATCTTAAGATATAATTTATATTATTATCTAACACTTCAAAAAAGATTTATAAATTTTAAAAAATAAAATTCATGTGAAAAATTATTAAAAATAAAGTTAAGACTACCAGTATGATTACGGGTCATTTTTTGAGATTTGCTTAGTAAAAAAAATAGAAAGAAAAGTACCTTCACTTCTTTGTAAAAGCACAATTGAAATACTTGGAGAGTTATTATGAAAAGTTGGAGCGGCAATTACATTAATTAAAAAGAATGATCGATAATCAAATAAATTAAAATAAACTTCTTATATAAATCAATTATTTAGATTATAGATGATATCGTTATTTTTTTTTCTTTTCTTGTCCAAGGAAAGGCCTCAAAATATGGACTTTTTTTTTTAAAAAGCACTGCTCCTTAAATGGGAAAAAAACAACCACTACTCTATATGTTTTTTATTTTATTTTATCAACGAATATATACTTCTTCAGTTTATATATCAGACAAGGAAACCAGTCTCTAATAATTTTGATAAACATGATAATAGCTGATATTAAACTCTTATCTTATATATAATGCTATCTTTGTCTATTACTCAGTGCAGCTTCCTAAAAAATAAAACAAGCAATTTAATTTTTATTTCTTAATTTTGCAGCTATAATTAAATGAAAAGCTAAAATCCAAATAAAAAATCATCCATGTATATTTATTTAAAAATCCAAAAACATTAAAATAAATCATTTAATTAAAGATTCGTGACTTCGCCTTCATAACTTTTTTTTTCAATGGCTTTTCTCAAAAGAACAAAAAATATTAATATAAGATATATCAAAACACAGATGGATTGTTAAAATAATGCATGCAAAAAATATATATTTATATAATTTAAAAACTATGTTAATAATTTGGCTCTTCCAAGTGAACTTTTGTTATTAGAGATGTTTTTATTGTCATTCGTCAGTTTTTTTAAATAAAAAAATGGATCAATTTTTTCATGTAAATTTTTAAAAATTTTAGTTTTAGAAAAAAAAAATTTCTGCCTAATAATCATGAGTTTCATGTTACGATGATATTGAAAACATGAAAGAATCAATAAAACTTATGGGATAAAAACAATTATTATAGTTATAGTATCATATTGATGTTTTTTTCATTAATTTTTTTTAATAATTTTTTCTTGATTTGGTTGAGGAATAATATCAATGGGTTTTTTTTTTTAGAGGATTATCGTTGTTTCAAATAAAATTTTATTTTTCAGTTGATTCTTAATTTTAATACCAAGTATTTTATCCTATAATTAAAAAAAATGTTTTATAAAAAACAAGTTAAGTAAAGTCAATAGAGTCCATGACATGGTTCACGAGAGAACTAAGTTTAATTCAATATGTCATTGTTCCTAATAGTTTTTATTGTAAAATATTTTTTCTCTAAAGTTATGTCATATTTTTATCAATTATCAAGATTGTATTTGAATTCATGAAATTAATCAATTTAATTTGAAATGACTCCTGCACAATTTAGTTTTAAACTCGAGTTGAACAAATAGTTAAGTTAAGAGATTTTAAAATTGAGTCATTAAGTTAGTTCAATAAAACAATTAAAGAATTTTTCACACTCTTAATATATTTTTATATTTTTAAAAAATTTGTTTAAGCCCACTGCATAGTGCGGGCTAATAGATTAAATCTAACATTGTTATTAAACCCATATATTTTTTTTATTTTTCATGATTATTAAATTCAAGTATCTCGGGTCTGACAGGGAGTTAAGTGGAGGTTTAAAAATTAACTTATTAGAGAGTATTCGAGAATGTGGTAATGGTTGTTTTTCAAGGTGCTTTTTATTTAAAAATACATCAAAATAATATATATTTTTTATTTTAAAAAATTATTTTTGACACTAACACATCAAAATAATATGAATACATTAAAAAAATATTAATTTAAAATAAATAAATAAAAATTTTATTTTTAAAAAGATATTTTTAAAAATATAAAAATATAATTTGTTTAAAAATATTTTTAAAATATTTTTTATATTTATAATATCTTTTAAAAATTTATATTAACACGCTGCGAAAGGCGGGAAAATATACTAGCTACGTTTTATTTGATGCAAACAAGGAGAAGCTTCTTGTAACGCGCCAACGGGAGTCAACAGAGAAGTAAACAACAGTCAGACATGTGTCAAGTACCACACGTGTCATCTCTTGCTTGCCTAATAAAATTCTCCTGACGCTCTCCATTTACGCTCACCACAGCCAATACACGCAGGCAGGCAGGCTTCCAAGCTTATAGCAACACGCCCCGCCACTGCTCTCCTTCTCTTTCTATTTCAATTCAAGCAAAAAAAAAAACAAAAAAAAAAAACACAAAGAAGAAGCAATTGTCAGTTTAAATATCTCCGCCGGCATATCCGGATGGACACCCGCCGCCGCCCACCTAAACCACGACGCCCCACCTCCTCTCAAGATGGTGGTGGTCACCATCTCCATCAGAAGCGACTTCCTCCTACCATCGACAACAGCTCTCCATCATCGCCACCGAAAGCATCAGACGCGCTTCCCCTCCCTCTTTACCTAACAAACGCCATTTTTTTCACGCTTTTCTTCTCCGTAGCCTACTACCTCCTCTACCGTTGGCGTGACAAGATCCGTAACTCTACGCCACTCCATGTCGTTACTTTCCCCGAAATCGCCGCCATTATTTCCCTAACGGCTTCCTTTATTTACCTTTTAGGTTTTTTTGGAATCGATTTCGTTCAAACATTCATCACGCGCTCTTCTCATGACGCGTGGGAGTTAGAAGGTTCCCATAATCCTAATTTCCTCATCAACAAAGATCACCGTCTTGTTACTTGCCCTCCTCCCGCAAGTATCGATCCCATTCCCAAACTACCCAATCCTGAGACAATAATTACACCTTTAGCCTCCGTAGAAGATGAAGAAATCGTAAAGTCCGTCACGGAAGGTACACTACCTTCTTATTCGCTTGAAACAAAGCTCGGTGATTGTAAACGAGCGGCTGTGATTCGTCGGGAGGCGTTACAGAGGACGACAGGGAGGTCCTTAGAGGGTTTACCTATTGAAGGATTTGATTATGACTCGATTTTAGGACAGTGCTGCGAAATGCCGGTGGGATACGTACAGATCCCGGTGGGGATTGCCGGCCCTTTGTCGCTAAACGGGATGGAGTTTATGGTCCCAATGGCGACGACGGAGGGTTGTTTGGTCGCGAGTACGAACAGAGGGTGTAAGGCGATTTACGCTTCAGGTGGGGCTAGCAGTGTATTGTACGCAGATGGAATGACTAGAGCTCCTGTTGTTAGGTTCGAGACGGCGAAACGAGCTTCAGAATTGAAGTTGTTCTTGGAGGATCCTGATAATTTTGATACTCTGTCCACTGTTTTTAACAGGTCAGTTTTGATTGGATTCTCTTTTAAGTTGTCTGTGTTTTAGATATTTTTGACGTTGATGGCTGTCTACCAGTATCTATGGTGGTTAGGATTTTCGGATATTCTATGTAGTTGCTTTGTTTATTTAACAAGAAGATAAAGGGAAACTTGAGTTATGTAGATTGTAATGGAAGGAAAAGAAAAGTTGAATTTCCATTTTTGACAACCACCTACTTTTTAACGATGTTTGCAGGTCAAGTAGGTTTGGGAGGCTTCAAGGAATTCAATGCGCTATGGCTGGGAAGAATCTTTATATCAGATTTAAATGTAGTACTGGAGATGCAATGGGGATGAACATGGTCTCCAAAGGGGTTCAGAATGTGCTTGATTTCCTTCAGGCTGATTTCCCTGACATGGAAGTTATTGGCATCTCTGGTGATTTCCTCGTCTCTTCTTAACCGCACACATAAAGACTTCATTAGTTGGTGAAGCTGCCTTTGTCTTGCAGTTTTTCTTCATATACTCCCTGGTGTTGACATTGGTTAGCTATTTTTGATATTTATTGTCGTTTAAGAGTATAAGAGTATTGCTTGGTGACCTTTTGTTTTAGCTTTTGCTTTTACTGGACATATGTGAGTCATAATTTTGCTGTCCCAAAATTATTGTTCTGGATCCCAGTATTGTTGTTTTGAGTGTGAACATCTGTCTAGTTTACGGTCATCTTTTGAAAAAGTTGGGATAGGCGCTCCTTTTACCTCTTTTTTTCATTTCAGGGCCGAGCCATTATTTTCTATTACCCTCATCATTTAAGGTTGAAGTGTCTTTTTGGTGTTCATAGAAGTTCATTGATTTTTTATTTTTTCACAATTGGCTAGGTAATTACTGTTCGGATAAGAAACCTGCTGCTGTAAACTGGATTGGCGGACGTGGAAAATCTGTTGTTTGCGAGGCAATTATCGAGGAAGAGATAGTAAAGAAGGTGTTGAAAACAAGTGTGGCTTCCCTTGTGGAGCTCAACATGCTCAAGAATCTTGCTGGTTCTGCTATTGCTGGTGCTCTTGGTGGATTTAATGCCCATGCCAGCAATGTTGTCTCTGCCATCTTCATAGCCACTGGCCAGGATCCTGCACAGAATGTTGAGAGTTCTAACTGCATTACCATGATGGAAGCTGTCAATGATGGAAAGGATCTTCACATCTCTGTGACTATGCCTAGCATTGAGGTACTTAAACTATTAGTCTTTAAACAAGTGGATTTCTTTATGTAATGATTTAAACTATTAGAATTGAGTTTATTGAATTATTCGAACAATTATGATCCTTCATTATTGGAGTTTTTTATTTGGTAATTGGTGATTTAAGCTGACAGGATTTGTATTTCTATCAGGTGGGTACAATTGGGGGTGGAACTCAACTTGCATCCCAGTCTGCTTGCCTGAACTTACTTGGTGTAAAGGGTGCAAGCAGAGAGTCAGCTGGCTCCAACTCAGTACTCTTGGCCAACATAGTGGCTGGTTCAGTTTTAGCTGGGGAGCTCTCTCTAATGGCTGCCATTGCACAAGGGCAACTTGTCAAGAGTCACATGAAATACAACAGATCCAGCAAGGATATATCCACAGTTGCATCTTAGAGAGAAGGGAGTGGTCCAGCAATGAAATTGAAAGGGAAATAAAAGAGAAACAGCCTGAAAGATAGAAAAGAAAAGATTGTGGATGGGGGGGGGGGGATCCAATGCTGTCGGTACCCATGTGAGATTTGATTAGATCGCACAGTTGTAAAGCTGCTATTGTAAATTAAGTGTGTTTGTCTTTGCTGTGGGATTGGTTTTATTTTCAAATTGATTTTTATTAATGGTTTTGTAGGTGTTAATATTAAAAATGAATTTTTAAAAATAAAAAATATATTATCTTAATAAATTTACAAGAAAAAATAACTTTGAGAATAAATATTTATTATAATTGCAATCACTACCGGAGGCGGGCGGGCGGGCGAGAGGGATGAGAAGATGGATGATGCTCGTGCTCTCTCTCACACACGGTACAATACAAGCATGGCAGTATCTTCTGATGACAAGGAGGCGAAAGCTACTCCCCACCCTAATATTTGGTATATGCTCTGATGCGAATGTTTAAAAACCATATCCTCATATCCTCTCTCTATTCTTTTATTGGATGTTGACTTGATGGGGGGGGGGGGGGGTATATTATGTTTGGAGTTGGGGACCAGAGAGAGTTTTGTCTATATTACCCGAGAGAGGGAGACCTGTGATAAAATATTAAATTGGAAAGCCGTTCTAGTTCCCGTGTGGCTTGTGGTTAAGTTAGAGAGTTGCATTTTGAAAGTGAATTTTAACGTGTTTGATTGCTTTTTTTATGTTTCGCGACAAAAAAAAAAATAAAAGAAAACTGAATTCATCCACCTAAATTAATAACGTTTCTCGAAAGAAAGTGTTTTTTTTCTGTTAAAAAAGGAAAACAATTTTCTTTTGACATGCGTAGCGCACGCCTTCACTTGCTATAGTGGCAAGCGAATTGTAATTCACTTGCCACAGTAGCAAGTGAATTATAATTCGCTTGCATTGTAGCAGTGAATTAAAATGCAAAAGCGGAGATTACCTGTGGGTTTTTGATTAAATCAAAGTTTAATTAAGTCCTCAAACTCATTAATTCTTCAATAAACTCTTGATTTCATTAATTAAAATAATCTAAATTTTAATTAAATCAATTCTCCAATTAAACCCTTGATTTAATTAATTAAACTAGTCAAGAGTTTAATTAAATCTTTAACTTCCAATCATGTTGCCTTTAACCCAAATTTTAATTAATCCTTCATTTATTTTCATTTTTATTTTTCATCATCTTTTTTTTTTAAATAATAAAAATAAAAAGGTCAAAAATTGGGTTATGACAATTGTAAGTGATTAAATATTTTATATAAATATTAGATAAACTTGAAAAAAAATTTAATTCATTAATAAATTATTTTCCAGTTTATTTTCCATAACACTACCATACATTGAAAAATTACTTTTCCCAGAATTACTTTCCAAAAAGAAACTACTTTCCTACAAACAAACGGAGTCTAAAAGTGCATGTGATTTTCATGTACCCATATACACACCCTTACTATTCATTACATTGATGTTCATACTCTTGCCTCAAATATTGATTGACTTTCAACCAGAGTGTTTTGGAATCTTTTCACTCATTGTTTTATTTTTATTTTTTCACTCATTATTCATTTGTTTCATGATGTTTTTATATATCCATCGTTTTAATCAACATTCAAATAATAAAAAAACTGTAAAAAATTTCAATTGTTTCGGTAGGTGTATTTAGATATTTTTATTTTTTAATACACAGTATAACTACACATTTACCTTTAGATCAAAAGAATTTAATTCATAGAAATCAAGGGTATTAAGATCTTTTTTTTTTTATTATTATTATTATTATTATTGGTTTGGTTAAAAATAGTGTTGTAATTTAAATATTAAAATAATAATTTTTAATCTAAATAAGTTGATGACATGTTTACATCGCATGCAAGTCCGTAGGAGCTACCATGCTCTTTAGGTGGCGTGTGCTGCTGCTCCTAGTAGTAAATAATAATAGTAGTAGTAGTAGTAATTTTTCATTCTTATTTTTTGAATTATTATTTTATATGATTGAAGTTTTTTTTTAATTCCATCATTTGATATTTAATTTATTAGAAATTAAATTTTATATTTTTTTTAGATTGAGCACTTCAAGTCTAATGACTTTTAATATTGATTTAAGAAATTTAATATATTTTTTTAAAAAAATTTTTTATGATTTTCTTTGTGTTTTTATCAGATTTTTTGAGTTATATAATTTAGACCACAAATTTGATTAAATATTATATGTTGGTTTAGTTTTAAATAGTGTTAGCGTTGTTATATATTTATTATGAATAATTTTATTTTCTTAATCCATTTTAATACTTGAATATTATTATTTTTTTTAAAAAATAGTTTAGTCTTATCACGAAGCGCTGACACCGAGTTTAATAATGACTCTTTGACATAACATTAGCACTTGTTGTTGCTTGAAATACTTTTTTAAATTATTATTTATTATGAAAAGTATTAAATTAATAATTTGTTTTTATGTTATTTTAATGGCTTTAATGATTGATGATCGATGTAATTAAATCCTGTTCAAGGTTGATGTCAAGTCACCTTCACATTGTCATTTCGGAGGACATCTTCTTATGTTTTTCTTTGTTTGATTGGTGTCCAATTTCAATGTGTCTATGAATTGCGTTGAATTAAGATGCTTTCGTTGCTTGCTCGAGAACACGGATTTTTTTTTAGGGGGGGGGGGGGGGGGGGCTTGGTATATTAGGACAGAAATCCCAGAACTTCCTTGGAGCAACGAGAACAGGCTGTATCGCCATTGGACAAAAAAATTGTCTTGTAGTGACAAAAATAAGCACACGCACAGGCACTTGTTGTTAGTGCTGAGAGATATTTTGTGGTTGCTTAATGGACTTGCGTTTCAGTCCATGAACAAAGCGCTACTCATGATAACAACAGTAGTTGCCTCTCAAGTTAGGTGGGAGTGTTGAAAAAAAGGTGTTAAAGATCCCTCCTCCGTCCTTTCTCCCATCTCTATGCAATAATTAATACCAGCACCGTCTTACTTGGCCGGTCAGTCAGGTCCGGTATGAAGGATCGAGCTCTCAGTGTTCTGTCCCATGCATGCATCCAATATCTCCTCGATAAAAACAATGGTAGAACAGTGATATATATCATCTGTGCCGACGATAGCTAGCTGATAGCCACCACATGAGTTGAGTTGATTTAATTTGAAGCTTTAGAAATGTACGTGTCTTCTTGCCTATCGATCCCCTCTCCATCCATCCATCACACTCCGCTAGCTGGAAACACATGATTATGCAAGAAAGTCCAATCATGCATCTATATAGATAGATTTCATCGAGGATAAGGAATTTGAAATTTGCAGGAAAAATAAGTTAACACCCTCTTCTCTATCTTTTCATATTTCAAGGGGACGATTCAACTTGAATATTGCCGCCTTCAAAGCGAGAACGAACACACCAATACATAGATAGATAGAGAAACAAACAAACAATTTAAATGTGCATTTCTCCAATAGCTCCCTTTGTATATTTATTTTAATCTCTAACTTTATATATATATCGAAGAGATCTATAAGATTAAACAATATCTTTAACTGTTTGTGTATTATAATTTTGAGCCAACCAACCGTTTTATTTAATTATATATCCAAGTAAGATTGAAAAATATTCATCTATGTGAGGTCATCAAAGCACCACGATTCTTCTGAAAGCACCTTAAAATAGAAATTTATCAAAAAGAAATTCTTACCAAATAATTTGTTTTTTTTTCAAAAAAAGAAAGAAAGTAAAAAATGGCCGTCCATCGCTCGGACGACGACCTGCCATGAGGCCAATGGGCTGTGGACTATGAGGCATGCCTAGTCCAGGGTGTTAGAAAGGTGGGCTGCCACAGCACTACAAGACAAACTAGACTTGGGCCTAAGGAAGGTGATGTGTCGACGATGATTGGGCCTTTGCAAATGTGCATATGTAACCGGACACGTAGCTGCTGCAAAGAATCTGGCCGGCGGTGAAAGTCATTCGTGTTTACTTTACCGCTACTATCCGCGGGCGGGTATTGGGTGGTACTTGATTAGATTAGATCTGCTCAGCATTTCTATAAAATCCTAAAACAGTTGAATTAGAAAGCAGTAAGAAACAAAAACCCTAAATTGAAAGGAAAAAAAATGTCGAGCGGGTGGAGAAGAACAGTGGGGAATGTAAGGTCGTTCATAGGGAATTCATTGGGAGGGCTGAGAGGAGGAAGTAATGTAGCGTCGTGGATCGTTGCAGGAACTTTAGCTTACTATCTATGGATTAAGCCATCACAAGATCTGAAGCGACAACAAGAGGTTTGCTTCGCTACCTCCTTTCATCTCACAAAATTCAATACTACTGGTATTACTCGATTGATTTCACTTTTACTATTGGATTGACTTGAATCGGCAGGAAAGGGCAGCACTTGCCAGTTCTGATCCTTATCGCTACATTGAGAAGCGGAAACCAATTCCTGATCCACAGGTCTTTCTTGTAATCTTTTTTTTTTTTTTTGCTATGATTGAATCATGGATTGGAATTGGGTGAATTGTGTGCAGGAAACTGGATTGATATACGGAAAGAAGAATAGAACAGACAAATCAGAGGAATAATTTGCTATAAAAATCGCGTGCTTATATTACTTGTAAGTTAGATTTTGTTTAGTTACTGTTTTATTAATTGTAAATCTTATTTTTTTCCCCTGCAAGTTGCAATAAGAAATGGAAACTCAAGTTTGTTTGTTGAGAACCTAAATAATTATTATGTCTATTATGTTAGCATTGTGAAATTTCCAGTTAAATTGTAATATACTCGAATTTGTTTCTCCCCCATATAGGTTATTTTTCAGACTGTCAATGATTTGGATAAGATGTTACGCGATTCATCCGGTTTCGTTGAAGGGTTGCATCATGTAGTGTGATGTCAAAACAAGAAGTACTGAAGCTTGAATGGGTTTAGTTTAGTTTGTTTTAGTTTGACAGTTTGTCCTGCTACTGAAATAAAGTTGGGAGAGAAATATTTAATGCTGGGAATTAGTTAAAAATGATGGGTTTGATTTGACCTTTGTCTAGCATTGGTCAAGTTCCTTTAGAAGATTGTGCTTGGATGAGCTTTAGGTCCAATGTTCGTCTAGTTATATAATGTAGAGCTAACTCTTGAATCCAAATCGAGAGCTATGAACTATTTTGATCCCCATGACATCTTTATCTACCGTGCTCAATGAGATATGCCTGTTGTTGGAGGCTACGAACTTCCCATATGCTGTGCATTCCATGTGGACATGACTTCTAAGATTTTGTTCGCTAACAAATTCCTTTTATGTTGCCATTTTTAACCAGAAATGTGGTTATAGCGACTGCTTGTAGCGTAAGTAATTGTCTCATGATCTAAGCTGATGAGCATGCACCTGAACCATCAAAAAGCTCAAAAACAAAAAGCTTTGATGGTTACTTTTTCAACCCAAATTTACTTTGAGAAGCACCTGAACCTGCAATACCAAACAATGTTTAAATAATAGTCTCGTGATCTAAGCTGATGAGCATGCATTAGCCTTTAAGCTTCAGGTTGACTTGAGATTTTTGTTGTTTTTGGTAGACATGAGAGTTAGGATAGCTTCATGGTCTAGTGGCAAGGTTGCTGAAAACTAGAGAAGGTTCTTGAGGATGTTGCCGCAAGTATGGTTTATGCTTGGAGGAGAAAAAAATTGAAGTCAAAATGGTATTGATGTGCCATAAAGAGGGCCATAAGGAGGGAGCTTGTGCATCGTTGTGGTTTGGAACTGTACATTCAGAGGCCAGATAAAATGGATGAAAACCATGTCATGCAGTGAAAAAAATTCCAGTTTTTCCTTCACTACGATCAAAGGACATGTTAGAATGTAGAGCAGAGGGAGATGGAGATGGAGAAGGATGCTGTCAAATTGGTGTTACATGCAACACCAGTCTATAATATAATGAATGTATCTCTAGTCGCATCTCTATTCATCTATTGTAGGTATATGCTTTATTTTCCCTAAACTGAAATGTGCAACTGTTTACCTAACCCAATCCTCTGAGGTGCTGTGGAAGTCCCCTTTTTTTTCAATAATCTTTTGAAGACAGCGCAAGCTAGCCTTCAACTAGGAACAAGCACGAATGAAACAATCATCGCCCATGTTTTGAAATTTCGGTTGTGCAGGTTACGAGTATATCGGCTCGTTAACCTGTAGTCGGTCTTTAAGGTTATGGGCCAGGCACGAGTCCATATAGAACTTGTGCCAATGGTGGTGTCAATCTTGATATTGGTAGTGTCACGTATCAAATGTTTAAACTCGGACACTGCCATTCTTGTTTTCTTTCAGAACCTCAATCAAATGTTTTTTCTAGCTGATGTTGCTCCTGTAAAATCTCAAACAAGCAGGTTTGTCTCCTCCATGAACGAAAGGTCTGGACCGGAGATGGGTAACATTGGGCCAATGGCTGGAGAAAAAAAAAAAACAAAAGAGGGAGAAAGGTTTAAAGAGAGAAACAGAGGGTCGATCGATGGTAGGGGTGATCATTTTCGGTTTGATTCAGTTTTTATAAAAAAATAAAAACCAAACTGAAATTTTTTTTTTTAAAAAAAAAAACGAAACCGGTTCGAATAGGCCAGTTTCGGTTCGGTTTGGTTTTTTTAGGAAAAAAAATTGTTCAAACAAGTTTGTCTCGTTTTTTTTTGTTTGGCTTGGTTTTTTCGGTTTTGGCTCGGTTTTCTTCTTCTTCTTTTTTTTGTTTTGGTTCGGTTCGGTTTTTTCTGTTTGAGGTTTATAAAACCAAAACTGAACCGGTCGGTTTTTTTAAAATTTTAATCAGTTTAAATAATATGTTTTTATGGTTTAATTTTTTCAATTATTTTTTTTTTTTGATTTTTTTGGTTTAATCAATTTTTTAGTTTGTTTATGATTATGTTCAACTTGCTAGGGGGTTTCATATCCTGAGCTGCTGCTTATGACAGATTGGATCGAACACAAGACTGACTCTTTGATGCCCTCTGAGCTCTCATATATTAATTTCATCCTCTGATCCGAGCCAAACCTCAAACCTTATTTGAATCGTGGGCAACTTCATACAATTGAGATGATACGGTATATTAGCACTTCATTCCATGGTCGCTGCATTTTATTTTTACATGGTAATTCTGTAAGAACTGGAATTCCATACAAACCACATGCACCCACCCAGCTCCAGGGGGTGTGAAACCTGTCCTATCGCCGTGGGCTTCGCTAGCTGAGCTCACAGATAGGTTCAGGAAGGGGACCGCGACAAGATGTGCCAACCTCACAGACATCACACCTCTAAACAGTGTACTGTCATCTTAATCAATGCCTTGTGAATATTACCGCCCCGGGATATAATGTGTCGTGTTAAATTGAAGAGACGAGACGAGACTTTTCAATATAAAACAGAGAGGGGATTGCCATTTGTCCTATCTTGTCTCTTCTGTTACGATGCAATAACTAAAAGTTGCTCTGAAAGATAGGCTTGTCTGCAAACTACGTGCTCTGCCGGCCTGGTTTCCACTTTGTTCCTGAATCAAATGCTTTGTTCCACCTCTTTTTTGCACTTTTTTGCTCGAAGCTAGCAAACTAAATAGTATACGCTTCTCACCGCTCGAAACCAAGTGAAATTCTTACTCCAATGGGTTTTGAAAGCAAAAGAGCCCAAAGGTTGTGGACCCAAAAGCAGCATCGACCGGGTCGTCGTATCTGGAGCTGGGATCAAGTTGAAGGCACAGGTCAGGAGACCCCAAGATGTACAAGAGGACAGGGTCACGTGATGATCAACTTGATGGTAGACAACTGCGCCAGTTATTGCGAAACCATCCAGGTGGAGCTCGGTCACGTGAACCCTGTCCTCGTCAGCATGTCTACGTGTCACTTGAGGGCAACTTGAAGGCCCCACTTTCAAAGAATTCTGTCACTACACAACAACAAAGATTTGGACATTTACTTGCTCACTTGACTTTGTAATGGAGTATCGATCGAATACTCGAACTTTGAAGCGGTACGTCTCCCCTGCTTGGTCTCCTAATCTCATGATACCGGCTGCTTTTGTAATCATCACTTGACAAACCTACTACAGGATACAGCTACTGGGTTCGTAACATGCCTTGGAGAATCTGTACTTGGCATGAAAAACTTGGCTCCTAGCAGTGCTCCTCATTGAACTAGCGATGGCAAGGTTTCCCGAGGGTGAACCAATGACGAGTTAGTCACCGGTGAGTAAAACTTTGGGGGCCCTGCAATCAGAAATGAAGGGATTTTGTCCGGGGGATTGGATCGAAAATGATCCCTAATAGGAATTAGAGGGCTAGATGGGGTCGGTGTGCAACCCTACAAACTAATATGATTTAATTATAAAGCCATCAGCAACTTGCTCATGCTTTTTAATACTATATAGTTAAATTATTTGATAGTGCTGTTAGGCTTTTGTCAAGCTTAATCCTCCTTTAATTATTTTCACCTACCGGTCCCAGCTTAGCTTTGAGTCGTGGGCCCACTTCACTTGTTGACAATTGACATAATATAAACTACGATGCTAGTATTTTGTTTCATTTTGAACTTTTGCACTGAATTTTAGTGGCAAGCAAGCATCTTAGTGAAGCCATGAATGGCAAGGAAAAGAGAAAACTAGTTGATCATATTATTACCATGTTTTTTAAGGTTGCATTATGATCATAGCCATGATCTCATGTTGGAACACTGCATCATTGTGACAAATTATATATCAGCATAATATATCCTTCCAAAGTTGGGCTCAAGTATTCAAAGTTGGAGTACTCATCTCCTCCTCCTAGCTTGGCCTCACAAATAGTGGTTTCTTATCGATTACCTTAACTATACTTGGTTAGAGTCTCGACGGGAAAAACTAAAACTTGCTCGACTGAAGGGATAGAAAGAAGAGATATAAAGAGATAAATTTAATTGTAAAAGACATGCCTTTTCTATCCTCGTCTCTTCGTTCTTTCTATTTCAAAACAATAATTAAACACCGTTAAAAAAAAGAAAAAAAAGAAGAGTATACTACTATAGCAAACCCGATGTGGTCTCAACTTGAGAGAGGACAAAAATCAGGATACGAGGGCTTCGATTTGTTGAGCCACTAATCACCAAACCTAAAGGGCAGGCTATTAATGTAGTATGTTAAAATAAGATGCTTATTTAAAGATAGTCGAGTGATTCCCACGTCAAGGGATTCTCACACATTATTTTTAATCCATCTGTTCTGAATTCAAATGTCTTTTTATTATTATTATTTACAGATTATGCATTTTTATGATTGAGATGGAAATTAGTTTAATGCACTGAACTTGATTGGCTATGAACTGCATCAATACTCTATATATGTGTGTGTGGAAATATAATTTGATGAATTAATAAAATAAAGTAGTCAACCTCACATGCATGCGGCCATCAATGAAAGGGAGTTTAGGTTTTTTTTTCTAGGTTCAGTACAATAATTGTCATCTGTCTCTTGGATTTGCTGTTTGTATGGCAAAGCATACATTAAAAAAAATAAATTAATTAACTCATGCTATCTATGAAATGTATGCTATATTGTTAAAATATAGCTTCAATATTAGATGGTTAAAAAGAATTTTATTTTATATTAGGAAGGTAAGAGGTTTTGCTGTATTTTATAATGTGATGAACACTAAATAAATAGATTTGGATATTGAAGAAAATATTTGATAGAAAAACCAAAAGGTAAAATAATTGAGAAATATGTTGTTGGATATTAAGTTATGGTCACAACCAATGTCATCTATCTCCTTACATTATGATAGTCAAGCAACTATCACTAAGACCATTTAATTAATTTACAATGGAAAATCTAGACATATTAACTTGAGACATACATATATAAAACAATTAATTTATGACAGATAATTATCATTGTGTATGTCAGATCTTGTAATAATCTAGTAGATCCTTTCGTTAAAGGTCTCTTAAGAGATTTAATATGGGATTAAGATCATTTAATTAAACTTACTGATAATAGGAACCCAACTTTTACATGCACCTTTACTAGTTAGGAGTTTCATGGGAACAAATTATTAGTAAGAGTGGCGTATACTAATTTCGTATGAAATCAAAATTTACAAAATTAGTATTTCAAATAAATGGGAAGATGAATAATTAATAATATTAATGAAATCTCAATATAAGAAGAAAATTTCACTATATGAACATATAAAGTGGTGTCGCTTTAACAAAAGTTTGGAAAACTTTTGTAAATGTTCATGAATTCAAGAAATAGCATAAGGCCATATTAATGCTAAAATAATAATGAACTTCTATTTTGGATTAATAGGATCATGTGTTTATTATTTTTGATTTTATTAAATAAAATCTTGATTTAAGCTTCTTTGTCATCATGATTTCTTTAAAGTTTTAAAATGCTTACACTAAAAAGAGATTTAAATCTAAAGATACATTTTTTTTATACATGAAACATGACACCACCTAATATTAAAAATTAAATGTGTGATTATTGTTAAAATATAGCTTTTATATTAGGTAGTCAAAGAAAACTTTATACCACATTAGAAAAGTTAGAGGTTTGTTGGATCTTATAATGTGAGAGACATCAAATCAATAGATTTGGATGTTGGAAGGAAGATTCAGAAGGAAAGCCATTGTCACGGGGTTAATTTCTCGTCGAAAATTTCAGCCCTTATATGGCAGTCTAGTCCCACCAGACTCGACCTTCCTTTGGGTTGATCTACTCGTGTTTGCCTAGCAACTAAGTGTTTTCCTGTTTCCCTACACTCTCCATTATTATGAGACAAACAGAATATATAAGTAGAAAAGGTGCATCGTATATAAACACGCAAGTTATTACAGAAACTAATCACAACCTTTATTAGTCTCATCAATAAAGAAAATACACAAATTCGTGTGTATGTGTGTAATAGCACTTGGCATTATGTATCATAAATTATTATTATTATTATTAGAATTAGTTAATTAATTAAATTTTAGAATTAATAAATCTAATAATTATGCATGACAACTTATTCAAGTTGTTTTAAATAATTTGAATGAAAAGTTGCTTTTTAAACTCTATAGATACATTGGTTTGAAAATGCATGCTTCTAAATTCTAGAAACATGTTGATATGAAAGGGTGCTATTTTCTTTATAAATACTAGTTTGATGTTTACATAAATTAATTATAAATAATCTTTTTTCTCTCTCTAATTTTTCTCTACAAATTTTTTATTTATGTTTATTAGAAACAAAACAAAACTTCTTAATAAACTTATAGAAATTGTTGTCTACAAGTTTAAGGTTTTGTTGTATCATTAAGGTACGTATATTACTTTAACACTGCAGCAAATATAATAAGGGCAATTAATACCTTAAAGATAATGATCTTGAAGCCTTAAAATATGTTTGCTATACCCTACAACTACTTTTTAATATGCTACAACTACTTTTTAAATGTTTTTTTTTAATATTTTAAAATAATCTTTTTTAATTTTTAAGATCAGCACATCAAAACAATAAAAAAACACTAAAAAGAATATAGATTTAAATTAAAAAAAAAAAATCAAAGTTTTAAAAAACAGGAGACAAAAGAAACCGGATTATATTGTGGCTGTGCTGTTGCTGACTGTATTATTGAGGATTGAATTGTGGTCGAAAAACGAAAAAGTCAAGCTCATCGATGAAGGCAAAAGTAACGTAAAGTGGTAGAATTAGAATGTATCAAAATGGTCAAAGTGATATTAGTTTTTTCTTCTGGGCTTATCTGTGTGAATTGAACATAAATAGGGTGCTGGTGCAAGTGGTTGCAGAGAGATGGTGATGAAGAATGGAAATTGCATTAGTCTCCATTGTTGGGACCTATATATGAAGCAAGTGGGGAAGGTATTTTCATGACTGGAAACGGGGATGTGATGGGTCGGTATAAAGTGGACGGACGTCAGGCAAGATTCAAACATGGCATGCCACTTCCATCCACTTGTTCTGGCGGACCCCGTCGACCCTGGACATTTGAGATGGAAAGCTGATCACTGTCACGAGTCCAGTCAAAACTCCCTTTCTGGGAGTTTATTTCCTCCTGTCCTGCAGACAAAGAGGAACTAAAAATGAATCCTGCAACTATTGTATCAATGTGGAAAGAAATGAAAAGGAAAAGGGACTCATGATGTCGATAATAGTACCTACCTAGCTCCCTGTGGTGGATGTAATCAATTGCAAATTCTCTTCGATTCATCTTTGTGGAGATATCATTCCTTTTGTTTTCACCGTCTCCTTTTTTAGGGAGAGAGGTTCTGACCATCTCTCTAAATAAACCCTTCTCTTCTGTTGGATTTTGGACTTGCCGGCCATTTTTCTGGCAACCGGGCTCTTTTCCTTTTCTTATGTTTTCTTTCTTCTTCCCCCCTTTTCCTTTTATTCATAATAATCCCAGATATTTTGTGATTTTATCATCAAATTCAATGGTTTCTGAAGTAATTTAGATACAATTCCCTTTGGTGGGTTTAATCAAATTAAGTACCAGTGGCGTATATTATTTTAAGTTTGAATAACAGCTTTTATTTATATGATTACTATTAAGAACAATCATTCAGGAAACCAAATAACTCCTATAATTAATTAATAAAATGCACATACTTTTTGTTGAACTTGATCGACTGTATGAAATGATTTATAATAGATTCAATTAAAGATTTATCTGTAGAGCACTCCTATGATTCTTCTTTTAATTTTCAATTCTAGAGAATATTGAATATGGATTTGCTTGTCCGATTTATTTTTATTGGTTTCATCTGAATAATCTCTCCATGTTTTTATAATTGATTAGAGTATATAATTTTTTTTTTTTTTTTTAAAAAAAAACCACATCTTTATCGAAGAAGATTTTCTATAATTCATGGAAAAAACTCGAATTACATTGGTGTTTCAAGGGAGGCATACGTTATAAAAGAAATAAGAAAATAATAATTATTTGAAGCAGCCCTAAATATTGTGAGAAACTTTTTGACCAGATAAACAGTAGAGTGTGACATAGCAAATCGAATGGTGACATGTGGAATGAGTCAGGCTCCTTGGGTTCGACGACATAAAAGGTGGGTTTGTAGTGTCAGGTCATGCAATTGGGTATGTGGCTGGGGACTCCCTGGGGACAAGAGGATGCTTTCTAGGGTTGCCTTTTACTTTTGTTCTTGCCTGCCTCTAGAAAATTGGCCTCTCCCTCTTCCACTTTCTCTTTAATTTGTGATAGATACAGTCAGATTAATTAGTTGTGTTTTGTTTTAATTAATTATTCTAATAAAAATATAGATAGTAGAAGGAAAAAAAAACGTGGGTAAGGATAAAATATTGGACGGAGATAATTTTATTATTTTTTATGAGTCGTGAGTTATAAAAAATGTTTGAGAATGAAGAGATTAATTTTGATTTTTTTTAAGATTTTGTATTAGTTAAGAAATACTGGAATGTTTTTCTCATGGTTTAAAAATAATTTTAAAATTAGTTTAAAAACAGGTGGATAAATGGGGGGTCATTATTAGTACAACTTGTACATGATAATAGAGGATCATGTACACGTAGATGTAATCGAATTGATTAGATAAGGTTGACCAAGTACCGATGTTGGGACAACTCCCACGTGGTCTGATGTTGAGCGCACGTGACCGCTGTCTGGATTTTGCCTTCCCTTGTGGTTAAAACTCACTACTGGTTCTCCTACTTTTGTAATTCGGTCAGCTCTTAACCCTCTACTATAAATCTTGTTATTTTAATCCCTCAAACATAGAAAGAAGGTTTAAGAAAAGCATAAGATGAGACTAGAGAGACCATCTTCAAAGAGTAGAGGGACCGGTAATGATTTTTAGCCCTTCCCTTGCTGCTTATCTTGCACGTGTAAATGGTAGAAGACAGCAAGTAGGAGAAGAAATTTCTCGAAGGTACCGTGGGTCCCATGATTTACGGTGTGCTTGTGATGGTGATGATCAATCCAATCTGAATCTGATGATGGAGGTAGCAGCCAGCCATATGTCTCTCAAGAGAAGCTCTTGCCATCAAGCATTCATTCCATTGTCCACGTGAAACCACGTTCTAAAGCTGCTTCTCGGTACTTCGGTATATTTGATGGTGTTGTTTATCCTGTTTTTTAAAATTGTTTTTTATTTAAAAATTATTTAAATTAATATTTTTTTTTATTTTTTTTTAGTTTTAATGCTGAGATATAAAAAAAAATTTAAAAATATTATTTTCCAATTGAAAAATAATTTTGCAAGATCATCTTGTTTAACATTATAGAGGATGTCTGTATTTTTAATGGCAACCTCTTTTTCTTCTTTCTTTTAAAAGAATAGCTGCAATTATGTTTGATTAGCGTTTTTTTTTAAATAAAACTAAATAAAAATATATTTGATTTAAAGAATTGAGATAAATACAAAAATAAATTTATATCTAATATGATTTTAAAATAAATTTATATCTATTCAATATATAAATAGTGTCTAACTTGGCCTGAGAAAAAGTATTGAGGAGAAGCAATGGCCTGGGAAAGAGGGCCGAGGAGAACCAACGCCATTTATCTATCCCCGTGGAGGAAGACCAAGGATTATTAAAAACCAAAGCATGGAAATCATGGAAGATTTATATATAATAAAGTGACTGGTTTTTCTGCGCTTATTGTTGTTGTTTTTGTTATTATTATTATTATTATTATTATGCATCATGTTTTTCTGCGTGGGTGGTGTGCATGATGTCATAAGATAGTTTTAAAATTATGCAACGAACAAGTCAAATAATCGGCGATTATCTATAATTGCTCAGTATACAATACATCAATTAAGCTCGGGTGTTGACTGACCTAGTCTAAGAAATTAAAATTATGTTACATATTGACTAGGCAGAAGACGTTACTTTGTACATTTTGGAACAATGATCATATTTGATTTTGACTAGCTTGGATATAATAATAGAAAAAAAAAAAAAAACTTAAAATGTTTGTTGGGAAGTGTTTGTTTTGGTGCTTCCTATGTTTTTCAATGTTTTTAATTTTTTTTTTGTTTGAATAGATGTTTTTTTTTTGTAGTTTTAATATGCTAATATAAAAAATAAATAATTTTAAAAAAATATTATTTTAATAAATTTAAATTAAAAAAACCTGCACTGCATTATTAAATATACCTAGAGAATGTTTGACACAATTTTTACTGATATTTTTAGGTGTTTTTTATTTGAAAAAATATTAAATTGATTTTTTTTAGTGTTTTTTAATAATTTTAATGTGCTAATATAAGATAAATTAAAATAATATTTTAATATATATGTTTTTATATATTCTACACGGCAGTCTAGCATCAGCACACAATCCACCTTAAAATTAATTCCATTAAACTTTGAAAAACCACTTCAAAATATATTCAATTGAATTTTACGCTCTAGTTTTACGCGGTCACGATTAACAACCAGTGTAAGGTTTTGTTTGTTTCTATGATACGGTGGGGTACAATTTTATATATATTCAATTGAATTTTTTTAAACTTAAATTAGAAAAAAAAATAATTTATAATCTTTTTTAAACATTCTCAAATATATATACTGTTTTAAAAAAAATAAAAAAAACAAGATATGTTTATTTCTCTTTTCTTACAATTTTTTTAAGAATAAAAATTCATTTTAAAACGAGATATTTTTTCTATAATCATCTTTTGTATTTTAAGATACCAATCCATCACAAAACAGCATTTCCTCCTGGCTTCAAAACTGGCTAGCTAGATGATAAGGCGCGTGGATGTCTGACAACAAACAGGGAGTGATAATTTCTATGTATTCATGGAGGATTGGTCTAGTGGTAGTGGTAGCCGGTGTTTATTCCTTCATATTCTCAATGATATATACATTAAAATATAATAAGAGGTGAGGTGGATGATTTATTTAAAATGCAATAAATAAAGAAATATAAAATAATTTTATTTTTGAAGAAATACTGATTTTTTTAAAATCAAAACCACTGTTCATTTAAGGTTTATTTTTGCTTTTAAAATGCGGAAGACACTTTAAGAGTATATTATTATTCTTAAACAAATCAAGGTTCCGTAGAAAGTAGAGCAGAACACAAGAAGTTGAAAAATAGTTGGTCTCAAGGGGCAAAGGAGTAACAATCCAGTGTATGCTTTCATATCGTATGAATGATTCCTTGCTGCTGAATCCCCTTTTCTAATATTTTATCCTTCTCCTCGCAGCTCAAACTCTTCAAGTAAAGAATAGTAGCCCCGCAGGCTCTCTTTTTTTCCTTGTTATATTTGATATGTAGCAGCCTTTATTCTTCTCTTCTCTGTGATTTATTTACCTTTAAAAAACTCTTGACATGAAAAAAAATATTTTTATCTAGTTACTCTATATATCGTGGTTTCTGTTTCTGGATTTGATGATCTGAAACTGATATGTATACATGAGAAACATTAGTATTTCTGACTTTTTATAAATCTTAATCTCGATTAACTTCAGCTTTCGATCAATTCTGCTAAGTTAGAATATATACGTGCTGGAGAAGATCAAGTATTTGGTAGTTTAAATTCAGTAATAAAAGAAGAAACTTGCAGGGAGATCAAGAGAGAAGAATCGAAGAAGAGATCAGATTAAAGCTGGCAAATAATAGCAAGTGGTGGGAGACAGTAGATGTGGCAAGTAGAACCATGGCTGGTTTTGAAGGTAATAATTCTCGATACGTTCATGGTCAAAATCACAACAACCTTCTCGGTCCTGAACTTCATCTGATTCAAAGACCTTCATCCATTCCTTCCTCTGATTCTCGAGACAACAACAATACCCCATCACCACCAGATCATGCCAACCCAACTGCTCATCACCATCCTGATAGTAGTGCTACCACTAGCTCTGGCGGCGGCACCAATCCGAATCGCCGTCCTAGAGGTCGTCCTGCTGGTTCCAAGAACAAACCGAAGCCACCCATTATTGTAACCCGGGACAGCCCTAATGCCCTCCGATCCCATGTGATTGAGATCTCTAATGGTGCTGATATAGTGGAAAGCGTGTCCACTTATGCGAGGAAAAGAGGAAGAGGAGTTTGTGTTCTTAGTGGAAGTGGGACAGTTGCTAATGTTACTCTAAGGCAACCAGCTTCTCCTGCAGGAAGCGTGCTTACTTTGCACGGAAGGTTTGAGATCCTTTCGCTATCTGGAACGGTGCTTCCGCCACCTGCGCCACCTGGGGCGGGAGGGCTGTCCATATTTTTGTCCGGTGGACAAGGACAAGTTGTTGGAGGGAATGTTGTGGGGCCTTTGATGGCTGCAGGTCCAGTGGTTTTGATGGCTGCATCTTTTGCTAATGCAGTTTTTGAGCGTTTGCCTTTGGATGATCAGGAGGAAGCTGGGACGGTGCAGGTTCAGCCCACAGCTTCTCAGTCTTCGGGCGTGACTGGAAGTGGTGGACAGATGGGTGATGGCGGAGGAGGCAGCGGTACTGGAGGAGCTGGTAGTGGTTTTTTTAACATGGGGGAGCTCATCACGGAAATTATCCTTTTTCAGGTGATTTGTTTGGACCATGGGGTGGAAGTGCTGCCAGGCCTCCGTTTTAATTAGGGCACCAATGTTTTTTTCCAACGAGTGACGAGTTAGAGACATTGTTCTATCAGATTTTGGGCGAGACACTTTCTGATCAGCTTTTAATAATTGATGATGGAGAATTAATGATCGATCATGAGGGGGTATATATATATATATATAACAATTAAGCTGCTAGCTAGCATATATATTTTGTATTAATATATGAACATGGTTGTGTTGTGGTGATAAAAAAGATCGAGATTGGTCTTATCTAATTTCTTCATTGACAAGTCCATAAAGATAGAAGAAGAAGAAGAAGAAGAAGATGTATATTCATGGAGGCTGCCTGGTACTAATAATTACTTCGGAACCCAGATAGGAGCTAGAGCTATGGATTTACAGATTTGTCGAGGTCAGTAAGTTCAACTTCATATGTATAAACCATTTTGGGTTTCTTCCGTGTCTTCTCTTTTTCTTTGTATCAATAATTTGTAGCTATATTTGGAAGTTCTAATATAGTATATATTTTGATGCCCATCTCTAGCTAGCTAGGGTTTAATGTATACATAATTTTATGTCTCATTATAATTTTTTAAAATTCTTTTTTATCAATACATGTCTCCATTTCCCGTGCAAGAAATATTATTAATCATGATATGTTTTTGTTTTGATATCTGAATAGAAAAATGTGCTGCTTCAGTTTATATATGAACTATCTGTTCTTCATATCGAAAATAAGTACACTCGTGGTGGTTTTCTTGATACAATATATAGTGTAATTATGAGTTTGGTCAATGTAATAAAGCAAGAACATGTTGGAGAATTGAAAATATATAGAGATATAAAATAGATAATTTCAGAGTAAATTTTTATTTTTTTAAGACAGGAGCTACAAGGAAACATGTTTTGTTTATCTTTTATATATATATATATATATATCGCTGTCTCTGTCTCTATATATTTATTTCGAAACAATAAACAAATGTCAACTTAATAATACCATTCATTTGACCTAGTAATTCTTAATTAGAGTATGTGCCTTGTCTTTAGCATTACATCCTTTGTTTGTAGGCAAGGGCACCCTACGATATAGATCCCCCCTGAGCAGCTCAATCCCAAAGCACTACGTGCTGCAGCCGGTATACACATGTATTGTTTGTGATCTTGCATGTGGCCATGTCTTCTTCCTTTATTTCATTTCTGCTTTACCCAACTGAGCAAAAGCTCAGCGAAGAACCTTAAAAGCCTGTTGCTCTATTTACAGTAAAAAAGAGAGAGGAAAAACCTAGTTTGATGCCCTAAGGTGTCTCGCTCTCTCCCCCTTCTTTTTTCACTCTCTTTTCTCTCCATCTCCTGCATGCCCAATTCACACCTCTTTCTTTGACCAAGCGTTACAGCAGTAGCTAGAGAGTTCTCTTGTCAGTTACAATGTCTGAAACCAACAAGACTACTGTTACGGTCGTAAAACAAGCCTGTCTACCCCCAAACTTCAGTTTTCTGAGCCATGGAACTCAAGCCTCTAGTTGTCAAGTGCCAACATTAACATACATGAAAAGAAGAAAAACTCACATCCCAACGAGAGAAGTGCAATAATAATAATAAAAACATGTTGGCACTATGTGTATACATAGGATGCTTTTTAGAAAAACTTAATTGTATCCATCTTAGTTTAATATAATGTAATTAATCTAGTAGTACCGAACCCATCCAGCTAGATTAATAGCTTAATTATAGAAACAATCATGTAGGAATCATAATTAAAATCCCCAACTCCCAATGCCTTCCTTCCTTCCTTCCTTTTCTAGCCCTTCATTTACCATTAATATCACTACTACCAATCTTCACCGGCAAAAGAAATCTCCCACTCATATATATCCCATATGTGCACAAATTTCTTGTTTTTTTTTTTTTTTTTTGATTTATGTGGGTGTTCAGGTCAGCTTGCGCGCACCACAACTAATCTCACGGCTCACTGAACATCCTGTAAACCTAGTGAGCATGTAAGGCGCCGCGGGGTGACAGATGTATACGCTGAGGCTTGAACCCAGGATGCAGAGGCAAGGAAACCCTTGCCACCGCTGGGTTACAAGCCTCGGTGTACAAATTTCTTGTTTTTGGTTTGCCTATAATTGGTTTTAACATTCTGGTCCTGCACACTGGCATTGTTGTTTTTTTTTTGGGTAATCATCGATAGATAGATAGTTTTAATGATATTGACTAAACAACTGATAGTAAAAGAGAAGAGTACAACATTAATATTAGTTATACTTGCTACATTTTTTTTTTTTTTTTGTATATTGAACACACAAAAATACATTGAAATTGAAGGAAAAAAGCTTACGGACCAAGAATATTGTACATTCAAAGCTGGCTAGTGATGAAATCTTGATTTAAGCTTGAATGCCTTGATCAGCACACGGTCGCGTCACATTCTTCCAATTTTTCAAGTCAATTATATATTTGATAAATTGTCGTGGAATTATGGAGGTCTAGCAATATTGCTCAATTGTCATAAACTTCATGAATAAGTGATTTCATTGCATGTGTAAGCATCAATCAATCGATAAAGCTGCTTAGGGTTTTTGAAATAAGAGATAGGCGTTGCCTTTGGCATGTGTATATATAAATGCCAACTCTTTAAGAATATATTAATCATAGAGTGTGTTTTTCATCCAGCCATGCGTCCTAATGCAACAGCCGAGACACTTTCTTTCATTCTTTGTTGATAAGAGCGCCTAATTAAACACCATGAATGATCTTAACTTAAGTGTTAACTAAATAGAAGAAGAAGAGATTATAAGCAAAGAATTAACTTCTTGCTGCTGAATGAAACCGAGCAGTACATATGGCATCATGTTTGATTCTCACGATGTGATTAATGGAAGCACAGTGGGTTCATGTTAGTTACAGAATAGTACTGACACGGCACTATTCAGCTTCTTCCTCCCTTTGATACGCACACACATCCAATTGATCTTGCATGATCTAGCTAGATCTGTATGTTCACCTTATGCATGGTTTCAACATATGTTTCACCCGATATCTTAGAATCACGAATCTTATGAGTATATGAATTCTATATATCCCTGAAAAATACAGCGAGGAGGCAGGTGAATTAATGACCCCCCCCCCCTCCTCCTGTTGCTAGCTAGGGATCGATGCACAAAAATGTGTCCATATTCTACAGCACAACTCCGACATTATTAATGTTAATGCAAACCGCAATGTAATGCAGTGAGAAGAACTGAAGATTCGGCCTATTCAGGGCATGCTTTCTCGCACATTAATATTGTTTACTATAGCATGCATGAAAGCAGCTAGCAGGTCTTACCGTTTGTTTGCCTACCTTTTCCCCGTATCCTCGTAGAGCCATCCATTCAAGCGATAGTAGTAGGCGACGGAGTGTACGGTGGAAAAATTGAAGGCAAAAACGAATGCATGATTGCAGAGAGAGATCCGTTCATAATTTCTGCCGGAGCAGTATTAAGATCGATAAAGCCGGTGTTCATTTATATACATACTTAGTGTAGAGATCGGCAAAATTCCACAGAATCTCGGCCAATTAATGTACTTGTTACCATCTACAGATGTTACGATAGGGGCTCATATAGAGAAACTAACTCCGGATTATGCATGGTTTTCCCATCGGAGCTAAAGAGCAAATTAGCCTTAATTAGAACATGCCCAGTAATCCAACCACATGATAAGTGACACTGGCATAGCAGCTAAGGATGTAAAGGCTCATTAAGCTCAAAGAGGGCAAGGTTCATAACAATGATTCCTTCCATACTTGTGTCAGCTTTCAATTCTGTGGTGAAGCCTACCATTAATGAGAAACGCTTCGGAATAACATTGAAGCTACAAGATTCGGATGGCAGAATTAATTTGAGGCGCAAAGGTCAACATTGTGCAAATTATAACGAAGAGGATCAGCTGGGCTGTGGCTGTAACTATATATCCTAACCGTGGCTGCCTGTAGTGTGGTTGAGGAAAAAATATTTGGTTAGAAAAGTTATTGAAACAGAGACAGTAAATAATATAGAAAATAAAGAACAAGAACGGCTTGAATGCAAAAAAAATAAAAATAAAATCAAAATAGAGCCTTTTCAGCCTCCAAGCTATTAAATATGAGATCCACACGAATTCCACACTTAATTGTTTTTTTTTTGGGTTAAAATCCGACAATTAATTATTATCAAAAGGGTCGTACTTTCTACTTTCCGTATAAAGAAGCCAGCCCCAGTAATTCGTACACGGGTCCAGCCAAAATCCGCAAGATGGCTTCCCTCGTGAACCTCGAGAAACTATTCTGCACATGTGATAAACATGCATCTACAAAGATGGGTGCTTAGGACTCTAATTCAACAAGGTGGGAGGAACAAAAACAATCTCAGCTATTCCCTTTCGAGCCTCTGTCTCTCCCAAAACTTGGCATTTCTACCTAGAAAAATTAGTGGATCCAACTCACACGAGGAGGGAGTCAGGCTGATCTGTTCTCAAATGGAGCACGAACATGGAGTTGTCCATGCAAGCTAACAACAGCAGATGTCTGAAGTGGATCAATTCTCGAAGGTAAGCTCACCACCTGACCAAAAAAGACAATTCAAACGTTTTTCACGTACATACAAGTTAAATATATTAAAGCAATGGACCATCACCACATTAACATCCTGCCAATAAGACCAAACCAATACCACAAACAATGAATTCACCCTCTAAAGAGTTAGTTCACAAGATGAATAATCCACCTGCCTGGCACGGGCAGCGATTAACATGTTCCATGACGTAGTTATAAATAAATGATTCCCGTGCTCTCACTAATGACAGTCTTCCCTTGGGCATGAAAGCCATGGTGAATCTATATTGGAGTAGGAGTACCATTTGCTCTCCAGTCATGGATTATAAAGCAGAAACACCTCTTTTTAAAAAGTTACTATTCTGTTAGAGATCAAAACAATACCTTCTTAAACGGTGTTATACCCCAAGGATTGTCTAGCTGCTCTGGTTGACCTGTTATAACCAGACGCCCTACAGGATCTGATTGTACTCGGACCTGATCCACCAAAAAATAGCGATTTCATGTATCTTCTAGGGAGAGTGGTATAACCAAGAATTGATTATGTTACGAAGGAACATTTTAAGTTCTGGAAATGATAGAGCACGCATCCATGGCATAGTGCATTCTATCAATAATTTCCGTCTAAAAGAAATCATAGAGTTAAGAATACGAGCAGGAAAGACAAACACATGAGAGGGGAGCAAATGAGATACCACGAGAAGGTGCTTACCTCTTCACGCAGAAGTCCGGGGACTAAAGCATATATCTCATAGCAATCTTTCTGTGCATAGGTGCAGTATGTTAGTCACTAAACCCAGCAGTGAGAACTTGACAACTAAGGCTCAGGATAACAGAAATTTTGAGAAAAGAAAACAGCAGATGTTTACACTTTCCCACACATTGATCTTCACCCAGTCAGCAGGGGGGCCAATATCAATGATTTCAGTATCCACTCTAAGATGATAAAAAAAACAATTAGCCTTGCTTCATAAAAAAGAAAACACCTTATGGCATGTGTGCAGTTAGGCATAAAAGGGGCCCCATTTGGACTCTGATGTACAAATTCTATGGAGGATTTTTTTTTTTCTAGTTGTAGCTTGAAGCCAAGAAACTAAGAGGATAGCGCAAAATATGCCATGCTTCATTTGTTGAAAGAATAAGATCTACACTTGCTATTATGCTGAACGATGACTTCATGAGAAACAGTTAGATCAACTAATTACTATTTAATTACTAGTATGAAAACAGTTGCAAGCAAAACTGAGAACAATAAATTGAGAGGAAATAAAGAGCAATCTTTACTCCTTATCTGTTTCAGCATTCACAGGCCTCTCATCTGTCTTCTGTTTGTGAAAACCTGACTCAACAAACCAGATCAAAATTAAAATGTATACACCTGCCAATTGGAAAGATCTTCATTCTAGAGATTGTACCGAAACTTTTGAGAGGCTTTTCACGTCTTGAAAAATTCAAGCTCTTGACCTGTCCAAGAGAAATGAAAAGCATCATTTCCCTGCACTGTTCTACAGAAATATATGTGAGATATAGGTATGTCTTGTGTCACAACAAACCTTAACAATTGGCTCACTAACCTCACCATGTCCAAGATGATGCTGAGCATGCCAACCCTCCATAGCACGAGCAGCAGCATCCCTTCTTGCCCTGCCTGATCCAGTTACTAGGCACCCACTTGTCTGGTAGAAAGAGAAAAGTGCATAAAAATACAAATTACAAAAGCAGGGATAAAAAGGAACGAGAACCAGGAACTGAATTTAACAGTTCTACTAATTTGTTACAAACAACTTCAGATCACGCTATTATCAGCATACAGACTCCAATGAAAACATTGTATCCCACGAGCAGAAGAAAATACAAAATTTATAGTTGCGCTAGCCTTGGGCCTGTAGTTTTCCACTCAACTTGGTTTCCTCATAGTTGTCGTATAGACGGTTTATGAGAACAACTAAGTTAAATCTGGTATGGTTTATCAGCAATTTGTATGACTGACAAGCACTAACAATGATAGCTAACCACTTCACAGATGCATCCATATATAGATGCAAGCAGATTTCACATTCAGAAATATGCCAGGATTTATCATCCCCATTTTCATCCAGTGGAACAGACTATCATCTTTTGTGCCAGCTATGCAATGTAGATCAATTACATTATGTACATGTATGCAACCAAAAGGATGGGACTGCGTAAACTTTAATAGAGGACTATTTGATACTAAGCCAGCCAAGAGTTTAACCACTCAAGTTTAAGTTCAGTTCAATAATGCAAACCAACAAGCACAAGCCGAGCTTTTATTCACTTGCACTGATTGGTTCTGCTGAGGCTCTAATAATTCTCTCTTTTCTGAGCGGGTAAAGGATTTTGGAAATACTACAGACAAACAAAAACAGGCAAGAACAGCACTTTACCTCCTTTTCGACACTGGTAGCCTGATGCAGGGGTGGACTGGGAAGTTGGAGCTCACCAATTTCCCTCTTATTCTTTTCATATTCCAGAAGTGCCTGTGGTAAATGAAGGATCAGGGATAGAAGTCACAAGAAAGTCACAGAGAGCAATAACCCATTAGTCCACGACCTAGTTTTTAAATCATTTGAATCTTTATGGCATTCAAATGCCATACAAGGACAGCTAAACTCACTTCAAATCCAACAAAGATAAGCCTGGACACTTGTCAACACTGACAAATTGTATGATCTGAGTCTATTCTAATGCTTCTATCATTAGATTCCCTGGCCAACACTTCCCGTGTTAAAACAAAACAAAACAAATTCTTAATTTAGGATTTTATCTAACATATTAAGTTCCAACACTGATTACTGAGTACCAAATGAATCTACATATAGAGCATTTTCACCACAGAAAAAAGCATTACCTTCTCATAGAAAATGCGGAATGTCCAAGAAACCGTTGTGCAAGTCCTGTGAGAGACAGAGAAAAGTTGGATGAATTAAATGATAAATATTTTCCATATTTTAATAATCCACATGAATTATTGCTGCCATTCACAGCCCACATCCAAGATGTGAAGAGCAGAAAATAGTTATAGTAAAGTGTCAACTGTCTGCAGCCTAAAAAGCAAATAATGAAAAGAAATGTAACTGAAAATGCTTAAAAATCCCATGCCAAATCCATGCAAATTCTACAAATAACTTAAAAATATGTATTTGGCTTAATAATCCTTATGTTAAATCCATGCAAATTCTACAAGATAGCTTAAAAGAATTATCCATCCTTACTTGGGAGGGTGGAAAGACTCTCCCACTTGCCGCCACAACTTGTTTGCAGTAACCTACAGATATGAGATCAAAAGCAGCTGTCATAAGTTAATAGCAATAAAAGCCCAAAGATCCATGAAACCTATTATTGACACAAAATTATTAAAATACAACATATAAGTGAATCGAAACTGCAATTTCATGCTCAAATTTTTTAATCAGATTTCTTTATTCACAATATGATTGGAAGAAAACAACACAGGCACGTGAAAAAAACATTATCATGCAAGTAGTTCAACTCCAGCTACAGGTGCAATATTACATTACATCTCTGAAATCATATACTCCAGATGTTACGATCCTGAAACATATCATGTATCCACATGTTTTACTCCAGAAGCTGGAGGGGGATCAGACATTTTTCATTAATACCCTGGTCAAACATAAGTTCAGAATAAGTTCTTTTTCCTTTCTTTTTTTTTTCCAATCCGAAGGGCATAACCTAAGTGCTAAAGCATTTGCTGAAGGAGAAGCAAATCCTCTGAATATTTGTAAGAAAAAGAGACAAATTCTCAAATGGCAACAAGAGGAATATAGTGAGATGAAGGTTTGCTTTTTGAATTTGTTGGGAGTTGTTTGTAATTATTTTACCAGGCGGCTTCGTGAGCACCTTTGTAACCAAGCTGCTTTACGAATAGCCTCTTTCGTGACTAGGATAAATAGTTTTCAAGAGTACCTTTTAAGGATTTAACCACTAAGCGATTGGGGGTACCTCCTTGCTTCTTTATCTATAGGGTTTGACTTGATGAAAGCCACTTTGAACCGGAACTTTTGAGGATTTAGTGCTTTGCAAGCTGCGAGGGGTCATAGTAAATGGATCAGTTATGCATCCTTCTATTAGGCATGAGGCCTCAGAATCCTCATCAGTCATTAATACGAGTTGATATACACTTATAACAATTCATTATGTATTCATTTTCTACTTTTAATTAATTTATCTCAAGCACAAACTAGTTTCTAGTAATGGTTTTAGCATTGGTGCAATTTTGATTCCAATCAAAACCAAACCTTCCAGGAATAGTTTTGGTCATCGTGAGCATGGATAGTTAACCATTTTCTAAATAAAGCATAAACCATAAATTTTCAACAATTTCACAAAAAGGGGAGAAAACTTAAGTTTTTAATAAATATGGGTCATAGCTTTGTACAACTCTTAACAATAATTTCATAATTGAACTCTTGCATTTCATAAAATGCTGACATTTTCTCTGCTCGTGATACTGATTTTCTTGGATGTGCCAACCTTCTCATTGAATTCCCTTCTCTTTTGGTTAATCTCATCTATCATGAATGCTTCTTAATTTTGTTTGATGTAATCATCGCTTGAATTTTCTGCCTTTTCATTATCCTACATTTAACCAGCAAGAAGTGAATACTAATCGAATTGGGTAATGTCAGCTTAATTTGGAGGGGAATTCGGTAATACTTGTAAGCATGTTTGATTTTTAAGTGCTAAGGAGGAATAGAAGTGAATTTAATTGATTTAATCTTCCAATTAGAAGGACAAACCAACATGGTTCCAGGCAAGCTGTGAGAAAAGAGGTTGTCAACACATGTGAGCATTTTGAAGCACAAAGCCATTATGCTTGACAACAGCAGTAGAGCAACCTGATATCTTTTCAAGCAACTACAACTCCTACTCTCAATCCCTTTACTTATTTATAATCTATCTAGCCACTGATATGGGATATTTAAATTTCCCATAGTGTATAGCAAACACTGTTGGTTTAGTGTAACAGCTTATGTTGCAAGGTATTCCTATTTCTTACACCAATTCCAGAAACCATGCTGCTACATACAACAGCAAAATCCATTCAAGTGCAGACTTCTTTTTTTCTTGGCAGCCAATGCCTAAAACCCACAGAACATGAAAAAGGTATAAAGTGGGAAGCAAAAGACACCTACCACTTCATAGCCACCCAGTTTGATCACAGACCTCCATAACCTAACTCCCATGGAAAAAACGACCATATTAGCTCACACCTAGACTATAGACACGTATCATTGGGGAAAAAAAAAACTATTTTCACATAAAACTTACTTCAGGCAGTTCAAGGGCTCTCCGTAAAACTTAGGGGGTTTGAAATCCATGACATTCTGCTTATAAAAAATCTCCAGGTCCTTCATGAATGCAGCTTGCTCCTCTAGGGTCCCGGCAACGTCAGTCTCCCCCATCTACATTTCAAACACCATATAATCATTCAGCACAAACAATACTTCTACTTACAAGATTCATGATCACAATGAATACTTTAGTTTGCTAAGGATGTTGGGTTCAATTACCTTAATATCAGTCCATACATTTTTGGACTTTGCCGCACCATCAAGCTTTGTTCTAGAACTTGAGCACCTCCTTTGGGTAGATGGAGTAGCCGTTTGTGGCTGGTTTTGAACAGAGGAGCCATCATCTCCATCAGTTTTCTCTTCCACCACTCGCCGATTAATATTTTCATCCGTAGCAGTTTTCCCATCATCAGGCAAAGCTGGAGTGTCAGTCATAGGAACATCAGTTGCCAAACTCACAGTGTTGTCATCGTCAGCAACTGATGCCTGCCTATTTTCATTCGGTTCTTGATCCTCCGAAACATCAGCAGTTTCTTCTTGCTCCTTAACAGTGGCATCAGAAGGCTTGTTAGCATCCGAGTCTCCCGGCAAGTCTTGCACAGCAACAATTTCACTATCTTCCATTTCGCTTTTTTTCTTTTTGCGTCCAGCTCACACCCTATAGACCAGCGACATGCATGAATTATTATTATTATTATTATACGCTAGATTAAATCCGAATAAAATATATGCATAATTCTCTAATAATATAGCATGGCAAAAACCGTTAGCCTCTTGCAAAGTATTTCGCGAGGAGGGGAAAAAATAAAGAAAAAAGAATAATCAATCCCAAAAATCCATTTCTAATTTTCAAGAAAAAGATTTTCAATGTTTAAAATAAAAATAAAAATAAAAATAAAAAAACGTGGTAGAAGCTTGCCTTTGGGAGATAACAGAAGCGGAGAGAGGTAGAGCTTGAAGGAGAATAGAGCGAACGGCAGCGTGTTAGGGTTTTGAGTTTGAGCAGAAAGCGGGCAATGCAGGTAAAGAGGAAGGCATAGAAGGGTGAAACCGAGTCTTTTCCGGCGAACGTAGAAGGTGTCGTATCGTTCCGTCCGTGCCAGACCTAAAGGAACGACGGTTCGTTTAGCGAATGCTTTTAATTTCTCAAAAAAGACACTTAATTTGCGAGAAGAAAGACAAGGTGGTAACTAGCATAGCAAATCCATGGCCGTGGGAGTCAGGATTTTCCTTCTTTTTTGTTTCTTTCCCTCTATGCTTTCCTTTCTTGTGTGTGTGTGCGTGTAAATAAAATATCTTTTTTTTTTTTTTAACAGTCATCAACTTTTTTTTTGTTACAGAAATAAAATCTACTTTGGCTCTGTAGAAAATTAAATACCAGGCTGAACATATTTTTTAATTACGTGGCTTATGCTCATCTACCTTACTTTTCCCTCTCATAAAGAATAGGTTGTACAATGTTGTTAATTTTATTCTGTTTTATCTAAAATAATTAAAATATTTTATATTAATTTAAAAAACAAAATAAAAAATAATTTTTATATTATTTTAAATTTTGATCTGTTCTACATTTTTCGATTAATTTTCAGTCGGAATGTTTTTGTTTCATTTTATATATTTCGTTTCAATCTTGAAAAATCATTAAATTAAATTAAATCTGATTCAACTTAATTAATTAAACCATCTAAATATAAAAGGTTTTTTTCATTATTATTTTTAATAACAAAGATATTAATAATAATATTAAAAATTATTATTACTATTTTCATTAATAATGATATTAATTTTTTTAAAATTAGACTTATTACTAATATATATGATTTGTATTCATGTATTTTTTTATATATATTTATACTTTGTAGGAATTTGAGCAAAACAATTGATGTTTTATGTCCTCTTAGCCTTGATAATATTGACATGACTTTATATTTAAAATATTTATATTAAAACATTTTACTTTCATAATATTTTGATATTTTGTTTAAGTTGAATTAATCTAGGTTAAAGATCTATTTAATATTGACTATTTAGAAATATTTTAAATTTTAAAATTATATTTGTTTAACATTATATTTGTATTGCATAATTTATAATTAATTTATCTTGAATTTGAACTATATTTATTGAATATATACACACACATACATATACTCGATAACCTCGAAACAACACGTCAAAATACTCTAAAATTAAAATATTTTATTTCAATTGAAAAAAATAAAATATTTATCAAATCGAACCAATAACCTTACCATGTATTGCTCCTGTTGTTTTTTTCTTTACTTTTTACCCAGTAGTTAACAATGTTTTTTTAATTATACAAAATCCATGTTAATAGCGTTTATAAAAATTTTAATTATCATAGGAAATTATATTATAAGTAAAAAAGGTGAATTTTTTTATATTAGATTCGTAGTGATAATTAAATTTATGAAGCTGGATAGATACGAAGAATCTTAAAAAACAACTTTAATCATTTACATTATTAAAAACAGTGCTTATATGTAAAATTAAAAAAAAAAAACTTATATTGTTCATAGTTTTACTTATTTATTTGAGAAACAATGGAGAACTTGTAAAGAAAAACTATATAAAACTTTTAAAATATGATTTTTAAACTTAGTGTAAATCTAAAAACCTAGTTTTTTTGTTTTTTTATGGAGAAATATTGTTTTAAATTTTTTTCTTAAACTCGAATTTTCTAATTGAATGAATAACCCTTGTATTTCTTACCATCGCAGCAAGTTTATAAACCCATTCACAGTCAATTATAATTTAATATTAGGCTCAGATTTTAAGATCAATGCTCATTAGAATTTATTAAATTTTTTATTATTATTATTAATACGGGTTTCCGGGCTAATTTATATATATCTTAATTAATTTTATAAATGATGAAATTAATATTCATATAAATTTTTAGTGGCTCTAAAATTTACAAGATTCAAACTGATGATCTAATAAGGCTCCGTTTGTTTGCAGGAAAGTTGTTTCCTTTTGGAAAGTGAATTCCGGGGAAAGTGAATTCCTGGAAAGTGAACTCCGGGAAACTATTTTCTGATATTTGGCAGTGTTATAGAAAATAAACTGGAAAACACTTTCCAGTGTTTGTTTGTGTTATGGAAAATGAACTGGAAAATAATTTATTAATGAATTAATTTTTTTTTCAAGTTAATCTAGTATATATAAAATATTTAATATAAATATTTAATCACTTACAATAAAAAAATGAAATCTAAAAAGTATAATGATGAATTTTTTTATTATTATTATATCATATATTCATACATAGCTTATTTTATAAAATATAACTATATATGTCATATTATATTATATAGAAATAAGCATGTGAAATATTTTTTAAGTAAAACCTATTAATATATTTTTTTCAATTTTAAAAGCTTAAAATAAGTTTTTTTTTTTCATATGAAGAAAGACGAATTAGTTTATGGTAAGAGTTATATATTTGGGTTTTTTTTTGGTATGAAGAATTTTTTTAAAAGATAAATACATACAAAAATATTTTGATGGGTTTTTTGGATAAATATTTTTTTTTTACGGGTAAAGGCAATTATCCCTTTAATATATATCAAATAATCATTAATAAGAAATAAATATAAATACCTAACATCAAACATAGTCATGCAAAAATATTACGTTTCGATGTCATATACATACATATTAGTTCAAATTACAAACATAAACATGCTAGACCGAATTAAACAAGTAAACATACTTGTCAAATAACAACATAGTCTGAACCTAAATTTTCGACATATTCAAATCATCTTAGCAAGCAGGCCTGTAGCAGTGTTGGTTCACAAAATTCTGAACCCAAATTTTCCTCAAATTAGCATTTTTTGCCATAAATGCTTTTGCCAACATTTTATTTTGGACCAAATGATCAAATGCATCCCCAAGAGTGATCTCATCAAAGCCTTCAACTTTCATCACTTCCGCATACAACGCATTAGCATCAAGTTGATTTTTGCTGAGACTTTGAATTGCAAATGCTACATCTCCAATCTGTTTAGACAACTTTTCAACACCATCATCTTCATACATGCGATTTCTCTTCCTATGTTGCCTCTTTTGTGTACTAGAGGAAGATGTCTCTTTTCCCTTTAAAGTTTCTTCATATTCACCTTCATTTTCAATTGAAATTGATTGATCTTCAGTGTTCTCTTCCAAGTTGACATCAGCATATGATTTGGCATAATTTCCGGTTGCCATGTCTTTTCTAACAACAATTGTCATTGCCTCGTACATATCAAGTTTTTTGTTGAGAAACTTGTCATGATTGGGGTGTGGGCGTTCATAAAGTTTAGAATATGCAATTTTTTAGTTCATTGTATAGCATTTTAGAAACAAAAGTACATATAAAAATTACAAAGAGTATAATATTTATCATACCTTTACTTCTTCATCATATACATCTTTCGAAACTGTAATCATCTTCAAACAATCATCCCAGCCAAAGCCACTTTTATTTTTAAGTTTGGTTATTATTCCCCATTCTTTTTTCACAGTCTTGAGATGATTGTCCACATGCTTAGGCTCGCATTGGACGTTGAATTTTTGATTGATTTTTATAGCCACCTTAACAAAAGATTTTGCTTTAAAGGTCGAAGAAGGTTTGCCTCCTTTAAGTGTCTCCTCAACTAATATCTCAAGTAACATGCGAGACATTGGCTTCGACCATGTGAAGTGTTTGCCCTTGCATTTTTCATTCTGCGTGGAACTCATTTCTACAAAAAAGAAATTATAAATTTATACAAAATAAAATCATACAATATTTAGATTTAATAAATTTCATATAAAAACTACAATTAATAATTAAAAGAGAAATTATAATAAAGTCAACATCTACTCCAAACACATAACAAATATAATACAAACTCAAGCAACACATAATAAAAACAAACACATATAATTAACACTCAATTACTAGTTTCTTTGAGTGTTATAATCATTCCACATGGTTGAGGCAATCATTTCTCTTTTTGTTATCCACTCCCTATTCTCTTCCCTTTCCTCCTGTTGACTTAAGTTGATTGTTCGTCTAATTGGTTCACTATCCGAACATACTTCTTCCATAAGAAAGTCATAAGGATCAACCCCCATTATGTGATTATGAATAATACAACATGCAAGCACAACATCTACTTGTGTTTCATAAGACCAAAAAGATTTTCCATCAATTGATCTAAAACGAATCTTCAAAATACCAAACCCTCGCTTAATAGCGGTTCTCAATGAAGAGTGTCGAAGATTAAATAGCTCCTTTTCATTTTCTGGTGAACGTTCTGTAAACTCATTCAAGTGATATCGAACTCCACGAAAATGAGAAATGATTCCTTTTCGAATACCGTAACCAGCATCACCAAGATAATATTTCCCTACAAAATAATAATAAAAAAAACCTATTACTATCTTTATGTAATAAGACATTTTATATGTTTATTGCATATAATACATATTTTATTATATACCTTCTGGAATTTTTAGACCATTAGATCTTGATAATGCATCACCTAAAACTCGTGAATCATGGGCACTTCCTTCCCAGCCAGCTAAGACATATATAAACTTCAAATCAAAAGTTATAGATGATAAAATATTTTGTGTTGTTCCTTCTTTTCGACCTCGAAACTTTTTTTGAATCTCAACAGGAACATTTGCAGGAACATGGGTACCATCAATTGCTCCCACACAATCCTATATAAACATGAAAAAATAATTTATAACATTTTCTTCTGAATGTAATTAATTAATTCATAAAAATATTGGTATTGTTTTCATACCTTAAAATAAGGATAGAATCTTCTATTATTCATTATCTCTGCTGGAACTGTATCCTCTGGTTCTTTAATAAAGTGTTTGTATAACTTAAGAATTGCTTTTAAAACAATTCTAAAGTAACGATGGATAGTTTCAACAGACCTATAGTATATAACACTAATAACCCGAAATCTTTGGTTTTGGCCTACAATTTGTAAGAACACAATTACTTGCTCCCTAATAGACACATTTTGAGTTGATCGTAATAGGTTATGATTTGTGAGAACATCACACAATCTATATAAGACAACAGGTTTCATACGAATTTGTTCAACGCAATGTCGATCACCTCGGTTCAAAAGGTTGTCAATATAGAATTCTCGTTGAGCAAATGTATTTATACGTGGTTCTCTTGGTATATAAATTCTATTTCTTTCTTCTTCAATAATAGCTACCCCTGTAGCTATCACAGTTACAGTTGCTCCCATGCATGCTGCATTAATTATCTTACTATCCATAACATGAAATTGAAGTTTTCTGATAACAAAACCTAAAAATATAGGGAAATAAATATTAAAACAAGCATATAAAATACTTACACAATCAATACAATAAATTATGCTCAAAGAAGCTAACAAACAATGTTTATTATTCTGTTATAATTCTCTTTATTAATGTAACATGTATTTAAATATCCTATTTCACACGGTAATGGTATAATTATTCACAATAATAATATGACCATATATAATTAAGGTAGTCATTTCACATGATTACATAATAACAAGTAGATTTATATCATTCATATGAATATAGAAATATATAAATCACCAAGTTATAAAAAATTAACAACAAGCTTTAAGCTTATTTAAAACCCTGCTTATTAACTCTCGCACAAACACATCACATTCTCTGCTAAACTCTCATCATCTCTTTCATTTCACATTTTCACTTCCCCTGACTTCACATTTTCATTTCACATTATACAAAGACGCAGACGCAGCCTTCAAATTTCTTTCCCATTCACATTTTCATTTCACAAGAAACAAACACGCAGAGGCCAAATTTCCTTCTCCTGACTTCACAAGCTTGACGCAGCCTTCAAATTTCCTTCCCATTCACATTTTCATTTCACAAGAAACAAACACGCAGAGGCCAAATTTTCTTCTCCTGACTTCACAAGCTTATAATTCCATTCCCCTCTCCCATTCCCCCTCCCTCATGGTCAAATTTCCTCTCGGTCGATTCCCTTGTTCACTCACCCCCTCCCTCTTGGTCGATTCCCCTGTTCCCTGCCCTCTCCCTCTTGGTCGATCTATCGGTTTCCCCGTGTTCCCTCTCTGTTTCTCTCGTCATTTGTGCATAAAGAAGAAAAAATTCAAGACAAAAGTAGGACAAAAATGAAAGATTGAAGGGGCAACATGGCTCCTCCTTCCCAGTTCTCCTCCCTCTCTCCCCCGGCTACTGTTAAAAAAACAGAGAGCTTCCACTCGGGATATGGTAGTAGATCCGGGGATGAGGTAATGCGGAGGGGATGCTTTTTGCTGGGGAAGATTGATTAACACAGTTTGGGGATTTTCAATGCCTTTCTCTGCACTTGATTTTGTGCACTTGATTTGGTTTATTTGTTCAGAATAAAAATGCCGAATGTGAGTGATGAATGGAAAAATTGTGTTTGTTGTAGCTTGATTTGTGTTATGAACATGTTATGGACAACATACGGGTAGCGAATTATTCTCAAGGATAGGGAAATGGATTTATGGCATAAATTTTGCAGATCTATGGAAAAAAGATGAAAATATATAAAGAAAATAACAGAGAAAAAAAATACCTGAAATATTGTTCACGTGAAATGCTTCAATTGTCCAGAGTAATTTATTTTGTTTCCAATCGCTTTTGAAGAGAAAGAGAGAGATCGTGATTTGTTAAAAAAAGGAAAGTGTTTTCCTTTCTTTATCATAAGGGAAACACTTTCCTTTATCAAAACAGTTGTTTTACGTTGACCGGAATTTTAATTCTGTTGACTTACTTTTTCATATTATTCTCAAACATGGAAAAACAAGGAAAACGAATTCCAGAAATTCGTTTTCCTTGAAACAAAAAGAGCATAAGTAAATTTACAACTTGAATCATTTAGCTCTCAAGATTTTATTAAATCTCTTTTAATATGCTAAGTCGATATGAGGATGTCCTTAAGATCACATGAGAAGAGATTTGATAATCATATTCGAGCACGTAATTATAACTAAATGACCACCGCTATTGGAGCTCGATTATTGTTTTAATGAGATAATTTATCGGATATATAACCATTAAGCTTACTTTTTTTTTTCGTGGTGCTATCGACTCCAATGATGAATATTTTGTTCTGCTTATTAATACTAATTTTACGATAAAAGTCGAGCTTGTGAATATTTAATGTTTCTTGTTTATTTGTTTTTCCTTCCTTTGAATTTATAAGTGCGGTGCTGCTTTTGGATTTGCTTATCTTTGCTATTCACTATTTTCGTAATTTATTTTTTTAAAATTTTGTTATTTGTTTTTACTATAAAAATATTGATTTAAATATCATTTATCTCCATATTCATATGAGATATTTTATAAGTTTTGGCTACTAACTATTACTCAAACTTTCCATATCAAATCATTAAATATCTAAATTAAAAAAAATAGATTATTTGAATTAAAAAATTAATTGATTATTCAACACGCCAGCCTTATTTCCAAACATCTTATATTTTGAGAGTTATTAATTATATATTTTATTTTTTAAAAGTAAATTAACTTTTATTATTAAGCTTAGTCTCAACCACAAATGTTTACAAAATCTTAAGAAAATACATATTCAAAGTCTAGTTAGCATATTTATGAATTAAAACTTTTGATTTTAATTCGTATTTCAAAAGTTATTTTTCTCACACAACTTAATAAAAATTTGAAATAAATTCAAGTTAAAAATTTATTAGATAAAAATGACTCAAATAGTTTTTTTTTTATTATAACAAAACAACACTGTATAAATTAGAATTTATAAGTTAAAGGTAAAAACTTTGAACTTTTAATTAAAACAAAATTTCAACTTAAAATCATAAAAAATCAAAATCTATATATAACTAAACATATTTATAATTTTACTCGATTTGAAAATTTAAAAACAAAAGCAACATACAAAATATAACGTTAACTAATAATAATAATAATAATCAAATTACTGGCTTAATAATAATAAACTTCGGACTTAAGTTCATCGGGAAAGGAGAAAAAGAAACAAAATCAAAAGCCCACCCCCATAGTATATAACTGTATATCTCTATCCTTCTTTCTGGGCCACGGGTCCATCATCTTTGACAACTCTTGTTAGCCCAAGCCAACCCAGATAATAAACGTAATACTCACGCAATCCAATACAAAGAGCCCGACCCTTTATTGTATAAAATATAAACTAAGTAACAGAAAAAAAAAGAAAAAGAAAAGAGAGAGATAACGGAACAAAACGGTCGATCCCCATGCTCAAAACAGACATCAAGTGGCAATTAGGGTTTTGGACAGAGAGAGAGATCAATCTTCATCTTCAAAGACGTTTGAGGTGCTTTGCTTTTCCCTCCCGTAATTTTTTCTTTTATCTCTTTCTTCGTATTCGATAATTGATTGATGTATGCTTTAATATGCAATCCAATTTTGAATCCGGTGGTATATTAATGCCGCGATTGAAATCATTTCACATGCTAGGATTTCTTTCAAAGTTTTCGAGTTGATTGTATAAATAAATCAATTACTAATGACGATTCGTTGATTGAACAGTTAAATAAGCACACAAGCAAACAATTATGGAGGATGTGAAACCTAAATCTAGAAAAAATGATTATTTGGCACGGAAGGAGGAGAAAGAGGATTCTAAGAGGATTAATCGAGATAGAGACAGGGAGAGGAACGGAGAGAGGCACAGAGACAGAGAGAAGAGAGAACGCGAAAACAGTAAGTGTTCCGAGAGAGACAAGAGTAGTGATTCTGATGACAAGGAAAGGGAGAAAGAGAAGCACAGAGTCAGAGGCAGGGATGATAGGGCAACAAGGAGTAGGGTTGATGATAGAGAGAGAGTTAAGGGCAGGAAGAGAGATAGAGACAGAGAAGAGAGAGACAGGGAGAGGGACATAGTGACAGAGGAGAAGAAGGAGAGGGAGAGGGAGAAGGAGAAGGAGAAGGAGAGGGCTAGGGAGAAAGATAGAGAAAGTGGGAAGAGGGAACGTGAGAGGGAGAAAGACAGAGAAAGGGAGAGGAGGGAGCGTGACAGAGAAGAGCGAGAAAGGGAGAGGAGCAGGGAGAAGAGGGAGAGGAGGACTAAGGAAAGGGAGAAGCATAGGGAATTGAGTAATGACAATGATGATGACTCCGGGGAGCGTGATAGTAAACTGCGAAGGAGAGACAATGATGACTCCAAGGCGAGAGTGCATGAGCAGAGCATTAGCAGGTCAAACAGGCACATGGATAACAGTGAAGAGAGCCTAAGGAAAAAGAGTGGCAAGGAGGACGTTGATAAGAACGAGAGTAAAACCCGAGAAGATGAATTAGAGGAGGAGCAGAAGAAATTGGATGAGGAGATGGAGAAGAGGAGGAGAAGAGTCCAGGAATGGCAAGAGCTGAGAAGGAAGAAGGAAGAAACTGAGAGTGAAAAGGGTGGGGAAGAAGCCAATGTTGATGAATCTAAGAGTGGTAAAACCTGGACTCTTGAAGGAGAATCTGACGATGAAGAAGCACCTCCCACTGGCAAATCCGATATGGACATGGAGCAGGAGGAAAATGCAATACCTGATAAAGAAGCTGGAGATGCAATGGTGGTGGACACCGAGAATGACATTTCTGCTCCACAAAGTGAGGTTGATGCTGTTAATGGGGATGAGGAAATTGATCCATTAGATGCTTTCATGAATTCTATGGTCTTACCTGAGGTTGAGATGCTAAACAATGCTGTGGTTACTCAAACTGCTGATGATAATAAAGCAGACTCAAAGAAGAAAGATAAGAAGGATGAAGGAATAAATGGAGGACAGCGGAAGAAAGGCTCTCATAAATCTCTAGGGAGAATTATTCCTGGAGAAGATTCTGATTCAGACCACGGGGACCTTGAAAATAGTGAAGTTCCTTTAGAAGATGAGGATGATGACGAGTTCATGAAGAGGGTGAAGAAAACAAAAGCTGAGAAACTGTCCATTGTTGACCACTCAAAGATTGATTACAGTCCTTTCCGCAAGAATTTCTATATTGAAGTGAAGGAGATCTTGAGGATGACTCCTGAGGAGGTTACTGCTTATAGGAAACTACTGGAGTTGAAAATACATGGAAAGGATGTGCCGAAACCAATTAAAACTTGGCACCAGACAGGACTCACAAGTAAAATTTTGGAGACAATAAAGAAACTTAATTATGAGAAACCCATGACAATTCAAGCTCAGGCACTGCCTATAATTATGAGTGGACGGGACTGCATAGGCATTGCGAAAACTGGTTCTGGTAAAACCCTTGCATTCGTTCTGCCAATGCTGAGGCATATCAAGGACCAGCCTCCTGTAGAAGCTGGAGAAGGACCGATTGGGCTTATAATGGCGCCCACAAGGGAGCTTGTGCAGCAGATCCACAGTGATGTTAGGAAGTTTACTAAGGCCCTGGGTATAAGATGTGTGCCTGTTTATGGAGGTTCTGGTGTTGCCCAACAAATTAGTGAATTGAAACGGGGGACAGAGATAGTTGTCTGTACTCCAGGCAGGATGATTGACATACTTTGCACCAGCGGAGGGAAAATCACTAATCTTCGTAGAGTTACATATCTGGTTATGGATGAAGCTGACCGGATGTTTGACATGGGATTCGAACCTCAAATCACTAGAATTGTCCAAAATATTCGTCCAGATCATCAAACTGTACTCTTTTCTGCCACTTTCCCTCGGCAGGTTGAAACTTTGGCTCGTAAAGTACTGAACAAACCTGTGGAAATACAGGTAGGTGGGCGGAGTGTGGTGAATAAGGACATCAATCAGCTGGTTGAGGTAAGACCAGAAGGTGAAAGGTGGTTTAGGTTGTTAGAACTACTTGGTGTATGGAGCGAGAAGGGAAAAATTTTGGTTTTTGTCCAATCACAGGACAAATGTGATGCGTTGTTTAGGGACTTGCTGAAGTTTGGTCATCCTTGCCTCTCACTTCATGGGGCTAAGGATCAGACGGACCGTGAATCCACCATTTCGGATTTTAAGAGCAACGTCTGCAATTTGTTGATTGCAACAAGTGTTGCAGCCAGAGGTTTAGATGTGAAGGATCTAGAACTGGTGATCAATTATGATGTTCCAAATCATTACGAGGATTATGTTCACCGTGTTGGTCGGACCGGCCGAGCTGGTCGCAAAGGCTGCGCCATCACTTTTTTCTCCGAGGATGATGCGAGATATGCACCGGATCTTGTAAAAGCATTAGAACTCTCTGAGCAAGTTGTTCCACAAGACTTGAAAGCCCTTGCTGATGGTTTTATGGTGAAAGTGAATCAGGGTCTGGAGCAAGCCCATGGAACTGGTTATGGTGGAAGTGGTTTTAAATTCAACGAGGAAGAGGATGAAAAGAGGATGGCGGCAAAGAAAGCACAAGCAAGAGAATATGGCTTCGAGGAAGAGAAGTCTGATTCAGAAGATGAAGATGAAGTTGTTCGGAAGGCAGGTGGTGACATCTCACAGCAGGCTGCCCTTGCTCAGCAGATAGCTGCTCTTGCTGCTGTCTCAAAAATCCCTGCACCTGTGGCACCAACTCCTCACTCTGTTACTCAATTACTTTCTAATGGTGGATTACCTGTTCCTCTCAATCAAGGTCCAGCAGTTGCATCTGTGACTGGGCTGCCTTTTGCTCATAATAATGAAGCTGCAGCCAGGGCAGCAGCAATGGCAGCCGCCATGAATTTGCAACACAACCTGGCAAGGATCCAAGCTGATGCAATGCCTGAACATTATGAAGCAGAGCTGGAAATCAATGATTTTCCCCAAAATGCTCGGTGGAAGGTTACCCACAAGGAAACTTTGGGCCCAATTTCAGATTGGACTGGTGCTGCCATTACCACCAGGGGGCAGTTTTTCCCACCAGGCAAGGTGCCCGGACCAGGAGATCGCAAGCTGTACCTGTTCATTGAGGGCCCTACTGAGCAGTCTGTTAAGAGAGCTAAAGCTGATCTAAAACATGTTTTGGAAGACATCACGAACCAAACATATCAACTTCCTGGTGGAGCTCAACCAGGCAAATACTCGGTTGTATAAGTGTAAGAGCTCAATAATAGCCTTCTTTCTTTCTCTTTTTTTAGCATATACAATTGTGTTTGATCTTCTTTTTTTTTTTTTTTGCATATATCTTTATGACTTCTACTATTGTAATTTTTAATTTCCTCCTTTTCTTTCTGGTTGAGTTTGGACTTGTAGGCAATGCCTGAATGGTAATTATCTTAGTTCGAAAATTGTAAAGTTGCTGATATATTTTTTCTTGACAATATGGAAATTGTAAAGGATTGGATAATTGGTTCATGGTGTTTCCCAAAAGCATTGTGGGATGATGGGCCAAAAGCAAATAACTGTTTCCTTTCTTGTTTAAATATGCCCCTCCTCTCATGCAATTGCATATCCTGTAGCTTCTCAAGTTAGCCATAAGGTGTTAAATTTGCTGTCCATTTCCATGTCTCTTTTCCATTTTTTAATTTGTGTTCTTTCTTTTTCTTCTTGTCCTCTCCCCATGGCTCGAGGGATGGTTTAAGCCTATGCTGGCATGTCCAATGTATTCTCTGCCCCCATAACCTTTGGCTATGATGGCTGTTGAAGAGATGGCGATCTGGTGCGCGATGCTTCTGCCTTCTTGTACCCATAGATTAACAAAGTGGATTGTTCCGGAACTCCTTTCTGCTACCATATTTGCTTTCTTGTTCCTTGGTGCGCATCACTTTTGGGATCTGACATCGTATTTGGGGGTTTTGCAGGTCTGAGTAGAAAAGTTCTGGAAGCCACGTGTTACTGTGCTGACACTCTGAGGGGCTTGCCCCTCCAAATGAAGCATTAACCTGCATAGAAGGTTGGTAATGGGCAACAAGGTTACTCTTGGTTTCACAACATTTCTGAGATAGATTACAAGTTTTCCTTGGATTCTTTTTGACCTCGTAAACCACAAATTAGCTACTTCTGGCTGTGCAACTGTAATGAATCTGCAGCAGCAGCGTATATTGTTTAGCTTGATTAGTGTCCAGTATGGATTAGAAATTATTCATGCTGATAAGCCTTTGTGCTGCTAGCGGGTTTTGTTTTTTACCCTCCTCTTTCTCTCCTTACCTTTTTATATATATATATAGTGCTAGTTTGGGAATGCCAGCGTGGCTGCAGCGCAACTCACGTTCCCAAACTAGAAATATATATATTGATGCTTTTAGTTTGAGGAGGTTTTCCAAACAGCCCCTAGCAATTTCTTTCATGAAAAAGTTTCTGGTGTTGCATTTTTCTGCACGGTATTTTGATCAACCTCTTCTTCGACACGGAATTCCCTGCATATTATTGACTCCTCGAAATACAATGGGTAAATCCTGGACTCGAATGCAAATTCCGCTACAAATCATGACATTAGTACAAAATATATCATATTCAACTGCGCTTCGCCCAACTTCCGTTGAGCCGATGATGGACGTCCGTAGCGAAAACATGCATCAACTAATTTGATTAGAAAGTCTTTGGGTTAAAAGTTTCGTAGAGTGGCCTGTTTGGTTATGAAACTATGACATTGCTTTTTGGGAGCTGATTATTGAAATTGACCGGTGTTTGCTTCAGGTTTCCAAGGGAATTGTAGTTTGCCTCGCCCCTAAATGGCATTTTAGTTGTTGGAGGAACACTCTGGTTTGGTTTTATTCTTCTTCTTCAATTTGCAGTTCCGCCTGCTATGAACTTGGGTATTGATACGATTTGTACCGTCATGGTCAGTTGGTCACCTACTACATCACGTAATTCTTCCCACAGTTTCTGCTCAACTTGTTTATGCATGATTTTCTTGTTGGGCATGAGATGCATGTTTGATTAGGGCTCTTGTTTTACCCCCCGCGGCAAATACTCGTGAAAACTAGCTCTAGGAAGAGATTCACTTTAGTTAGCAGAGACAGAACACCGAGCCGATTACTGAAAACTGAAAGCTGAAAGCTTTTTCTTGGTTACTGCAAATTTGGGAGGTATTAGGAAGACCTTGGCTTCAATTTCACTAACTCTTTGGTCAACCTTTTTCGTGTGTCGGATTGATTGGTTGGCTAATCTAATCTAATGCATGGATTAGGAAGACCTTGAAAACATTTAGACCTGGCTAGGAAAGAGTAACAGTATTGCATACGACACAAGTCCATAGCTTCATTAACTTGTAAATGCAAATGATGTGTACTTGTTTGATGATCAAGAGAGAAGAGACAGCGCAGCTTTTCTTAGGCCGAAGGCAAAATTGGTTGCACTCTCGTCTTTTTTTTTCCCCTCCAGACTCTAATCTTTCACTTGTATCCTCTTTTCAACACTGTATAGTAATTTGTACGATAATGGCATTAGTACAAAATAAGCAAACAATAATGGCATTAAATTGATAAAGATTCAACATTAAGCAATCATACTAAGACAAATATAACACGACTCCGATCAGTATGCTTGAGTGAAGCAAGTAGATTCAGTACATAAATTCAGTTCGCCGGTCCTAAAATCACCAAACAAGGTTGCTGCCCATACTAGTCGCAGCATTGTGATTCTTAGAGATGGTCCTTCTCTAGATCATCAAAGTAAGGATGTTCCATGGCTTTCTTTGCTGAGATGCGCTTTGAAGGGTCATACTGCAACATTTGCTGCAAAAATACAGCCAAGCATTTGTACATATTAAGCTATGATGTTCATCTATCCCAACAATAATAAAAGCAGACATTGTTGATGAACGCGACTTACTGATAGTAAATCCAGCCCGTCCTTGTCCAAATTAGTAACAGCTGATGACAAACTCTGAGGTTTCCATTGGGGATACTCATGCCAGTTCATCAGGTTGCTTACTCCTGGCCACATTTCTTCATTTGGAGTACCTAATAACCTGTACAAGAGCTTCAAAATGTATATTAAAGAGAAGCCTAATTGACAAAGCAAGATCAGAACCATATCCATCTTTATGCAAAAATCATTGACCTGAAAATATGCAGGAGCTGTTGCAGTTCAGAGTCTCCAGGGAAGAGTGCTTGCTTTGTGGCCAGTTCAGCTAGAATTTAGGCAAAACACAAACACAACAATTAAGCAATGCTAGAGTTGGCAGATTAGTTTAAGAGATGAAGCGATAAGAATAAGGAAATCCATACCAAATATACAGCCAACAGACCATACATCCACTGCAGTTGAGTAATGGGTTGCCCCCAAAAGGACTTCAGGAGATCTATACCACAAAGTCAATATCTGAAACAGAAATTCCACTCAATTAGCTCAACAAACTGATATTGTAAGAGCATGACAAAAAGATGGTAGGTAGCAAGCATGTATTAATTTAATTACCTCATGGGTATACTTCTTAATAGGCAGAGTAAATGCTCGAGCTAGTCCGAGATCAGCTATTTTAAGCATCATAGTCTTGCGGTCCATCAAGAGATTATGAGGCTTAAGATCCCTGAGAGGAAGCGAGATAAAGGGTTGCTAGATATGTCAGTAATCATTTCCACAAAAACTAAACATCATGAGGGAAATAAAATGGCTATTATAGATCAGAGTGGACAAGCAAAGGGGGGAAAAAGAGAAACCTGTTAAAGTAATAAATACATAACGATGGAAACGGCTATTGTAAATCAGAGTTGACAAGCAGAGAAAACCAAGAAGAAAAGGAAACCTGTGTAAGACTCCATGGCCATGGCAGAAAGCCACACCCTTACATAGTTGATACATCAAGCTCTGCATAATAATAAGGATCATACAGATTTGTGATCAGATTATAAAGAAAACAAGAAAAACCTCTCAAACTAAAAGGATAAAAAAATTAAAAAGAAAGAGAGGGGAATGTTGAATTTATACCTTGACAGTTTTGATAGGAATGTTCTCCCCAGTTTGGCGAAAGCTTCGGATAAATTTCTTGAGATCGGTGTCCATGTACTCAAAAACCAGATACAAAACTGTCTTGCCTTCTTTATTTTGCCCTTGTTTCACGTCCAACAATCTATGGATTTTTTTAAAAAAAGAAAATACAGAGTTATTTGTCTATTAATTAACCCAACAATAGAAGAGAACATCAATCAATTCACATGGAAATTAATTGACTCAATTTAGCAATCCACAACCCTAAACCCTAAATTAAGACATCAAATTGGAGGAATCAGATCACAAAATCCCCAAGTTCATTTCATCTAAGCCCTAAATGGACCGAATACTAAGAAAATCTACAGATCCATGCATCAAAGAAATGAAATCACCTTAGAGAGGAAGTAGATGGAAGAAAAACAAATAGAGAGAGAGAGAGAGAGTACCGGACGATGTGAGGATCTCTGGAAAGCATACGCAAGATGGAGACTTCGCGAAGAGTGGTGGGTGGGACACCTTCATCGTCTTCATGGAGACGTGTCTTTTTGAGTGCAACGATCTTCCCGGTGGCTTTCTCCCTTGCTCTGTACACTTTCCCGTAAGTTCCCTCTCCTACTTTCTCTAGCTTCTCGAACAAATCCATCGCCGACACCATCGTGCTCGTTGCTGTTGCTACTCTCTCTCTCTCTACTGCTTCTCTGCTTTCAAAGTAAACCCAAAAAATGGAATGAAACGACACGAAAAGCTTTGTTGCCTTTTATAATGAAACTTGATTATTGATCGTTGCCCAGCCCCAACCCTAACGGAAACTTATTTTGAATTTTAAAAATTGGGCGGCACAAGCGCTCCAATTGGCCCATTCACTATTAAAATGTTCATTTTAGCCCACTCAACTAAATAGGATTCTTCGTACAAGCCCAAATAAAGCCCACAAGTCACATTTTCTTCATGGTTATAAAATACAACCCAGCTCATGAATCAGCCCAAGACATGATCTCATTTCAAATCATTTCAATTTTCTTTTAAATAGAAAAACATTGTTTTAAAATATATTTTTTTAGAAGGTTGAACTTGATCTCATTTGATTTCAGGTTGTTCAGGTCACGAGTAGACTAAACATGTTATTTTATTTTATTTTTAAAAATAATCAATTGGAATTTTACTTAAGTTTTGATAGGGTTAGTTAAATCACACCTAAACAAGTTCCACTTTAAACCCAGCTCAAATCTAATCCTAAATCCCAATGAGTTTACCTCAATGAGCTGGTTTTATAACAATGATTTGTGATTCCAATATCTAATCCCTTTTCATGTATTTATAATAAATAAAGCAATTAAAAAGCAACGTTTTGCTTAGCCAGTACTAGGAAGCATAGGTTTATTAGAAAGTGGAAACAAAAAACACAACTGACTGCTGATTCATGGACCTGTGGAAGCCAAGCTTACACAGTTTATATAAATGAATCACAAAGCGTGTATCTCCCTATCTATGCATGTATTACTTGAAAAAGCTGCAAAAACACTACCTAAATTGCTTGATGCTATCAATCTGATACAGAGCCCTCCTAGTCATATGCAGCTATGACAGGGACCATACATGTACAGCTCTCCTCGTCAAAACATGGACCTTCAAACTGCACTTCCCTATATCTGTCTAAAAATTCATTTTGGTATGTACTGTATGGCGACATCCAGTTAGACCTCAGGACAGGGTTACATCGATATTACTTCACAATTAGATTAGCATTTGACAATCCATCCTCTCCCAGGAGCTAACCATAAGTAAGACCTGGGGGGAGTTTAACCATTCGAAGCCCACTAAACTACAACTTCTGCTACGTGTAATCTAGATTAACATGATGAAAATGAAGACATCGCTGTAATTCAATCTTTCATCTTGAGTCTCACGTTCTGAACCTTGACAGATATCCTCAACTTCCATTCCTCCATGTCTTTCATAACACACAGCAATTTTGTTCGATACGCTTCACATCGCTGGCTTGCTTGTTCTAATTCAGCTGTCAATTCCTGAATTTTCTCATCCTCGTCCTGCAGAAGCAATGAAATAGAACCCTTTTAATCTAGATGGATGGATAAACAGGTGCATTCATAAGAAACACAGCAGCCAAATTAATTCCCTGAAGGAACCAAAATAAGAAAACAGAATGCAAGTTCCTGTACCCCTAAAACGCACAGCACATGCCAGAATTGAAAAGGTCATATATCATCTTGGTCTGATGTTTGGGGACTCAGATTTTATTTTCTTTAGTTTCATACATTTGAGAAATTTCTTCCAAGCACTAATAAGCAAGACAAATCACAAATTTACTGGAATATATATATGCTTTTAACTTCTAATCTAATGAAGTGAACTCTTTATGGCTGGGACAAAGATGATCTGATTGTAGATAGCAAGAGAGGCTTGCCCTATATATTTAATCGAAATATAGAAAAACCTTTACAGGAGTGTTGTCAAATGCATATACTTTGCTGGAAGGACTTTATACAATTGCCCTCCATTGTTTGCAAAATGTTGTTTGTAAAAAAGAAGCAAGCAGCAATAAGCATTGCACTGAAAAGCACTACCAAGAGCTAACAAGGATCAAAAGAGAAAAAAAATCCGCAATGAGCACTTCTTGCAGCACCAAGTTCAAAATAAAGGCTTACTTAAGGTAGAACCCGAGACATAAAATTCTGTATTAAAAAAGGCCTATTAACTTCCAATCAAATAATTATTGAAAAATAAGATCTATAGATTGGAATCTTATACGGTTCAATACCCAGCACATTTAAACATAAATAATAATAGCAATGATTGGTAAAGATTTAAATCCTATGCATCGTGTGCTACATTTTTTAGTACAGAACAATAATCCATGCAGGCCAAGAAAAAAAAAATCCTTGCATAAGTAACTTACCAGACTACATGACTGGAGCTGCTGACTACCATTAACCACAGTAGTTTGTACAAGAGCAGAGCCACACCTTTTTGCAGCAGCGACCTTTCTTATGGCCTCATGAAGGGCATCCATTGCCACATTATAAATATGTTCTGATTCTGCTCCTTCTTCTACATATTTGATGGCTTCCAGGCGTAGATTTTCAGAGCGAGCAGCTAAGGACTCTTGGGTATTACATGGCAGTCCAAGAGTGTGCTCATCCAACACAACCCCACTTTTGGCATTTCTTGTCCACCGTTTCAGAATATAATTAGATGGAAGAGTAAGAACATTTTTCACTCTAAACACTGCTAATATGTGCCTACAAATAATACCCGAGAACTCAAACATTTGGCAGCTACAACTAGCTCTCTTTTCAAAAGCATTGAACCTAACATGGTGTACTTTGTGGTCTTCACCAAACTTTGCTACCCGATATGTAATGGCTGATCCAATATCATCAACTACAGTGGCAAGATAAGCAAGCGTCTCAACTAGTTCCTCTTGGAATTTCATAAATATCCTCCTTGTATATAAGTTAGCTGCTTGTTTCTCCATAGGAGATGGAGTTTTTAGAACAGGTGGGCTATTCAGTGTATCATAATCTGCCTTCACCTCCTTTTCATGGCGAATCGCCATTGCTTTTTCGTACTGCTTAATCAGATTGTGGATATTAGTTGATGCATTTATGTACCCATCAAAATATGAGTTTATACTATCACTTCCTTGCAATATGGACATCTCACCAAAGAAAGTATCCTGGAGATAAACTGGCACCCACTGCTGGCGAGCATTGTACATTGACTGAAGCCATTCATTGTCACTGAGATCAAATCTCTGAAGAAGTGACTCCCAACAAGACTCGAGTTCATCAATTGACTCAGCCATATTGATGCACCTGTGGAACTCAGGTTCAAAAGTGGGGTGTGAGTGGTATTCATGAGATAGTTTCTCCTGGGCCTCCCTAAAAACATTCCATTTACAAAATCGGAGGCGAGTTCCAGGAAATGCTTGGGAAACAGCTGCCCGTATGATTCTGTCCTGGTCGGTTGTGATTGAGATGGGACGGTGACCAGACATTGCAGCAAGCCAAGTCTGAAATAGCCAAACAAATGAGGACTCTGATTCGTTGAGGAGTAGCGCACATCCAAAGAGCAAAGGCTGTCCATGATGATTCCACCCGGTAAATGGTGCGAATGGAACCCGGTATCGGTTTGTTCTATACGTCGTGTCAAATGTAATAGTATCTCCAAAAAAACTATAATTCATTCTTGCATTAGCATCAGCCCAGAAAACGTTTCCTGTTGAGTTCTCAAAATCACCTTGCACAGCATAAAAGAAACCAGGATCCTCAGCCTGCATTTGCTTCAAATAGTCAAAAACAGCCTGACCACCAGGGCCAAGAGTCCTCTGCCTACTAGTGCTCATATAATTTTGGCAATCAACTTTAGTAAACCCAACATTATTAATTCCTCCAGATTCCCTAATCAGCACAGACATAACTCCACTTGGCCCCATCCCTGCAGCCTGAAGCGTGTCAATGAGGCTCCGTGCTGAACCAGACACGTGCCTATGAGACCGGAGAGAATGCACCTTATCAGGGGGCACAAGCTCATGATTATGGTCCTCGACAAGTTTTGTGACTGCCCATTTTCCAGAACTCTGTTTCTTAACAGTCATTTGAGCTTTGCAACCAACCCTAGTAACAGTTCGCTGTCTTTTAGACCTATTTTCATTGCCCTCACGGCGAAACCCTTCACGGGAACACACAATTTGACGGCAAATAATAGAGCCATCTCGACGAGAACGCTGATAGACACTGACCCTAGTACTAAAACCAACACGACGAGCATATGAATTATAGAAAATGCGAGCAGACTGCTCAGAATCAAACTCCATACCCTCATAGGGATCAAGATTTGGGTCAGATAACGAAGTGGGTTCTAGTAAATCATCATCATTGTTATTATTGGGATAATCAAAATCAAAATCAAGATTGTGAGGTTGATGGTGTTGTAGGTGAAGGGCAGTATTAGGGTCATCTTCACTACCCATATTGATATTATCAAAGGGAATCACGTTCAAGTGATCCATGTTGATTATCATAAATAAATAGATAAACACAGTGGTTGGTTGCTTGCTTGCTGGAATTGGATTTGTATTAAAAGCAAAAATGCGAAGAAGAAGAAGCCGAGACTGACCAGATTCTCAAATCTTTATCTTTGACTTGCTGATCTCAATCTGACAGTTGATTTCTTGAAGAAGCAGGTGCTTAGGGAGGGAAGTTTTTTTTTTTTTTTTTTGGGGGGGGGGTTTTTTTTTTTGGGTGTGCGAGAAAGAGATGGGAACTATTTTATTTTACTAACGAAACGAGGATGGGATATGGATTGAATGCTCTTCTCCGTCGGTAGCACTTATTTGGTGTCATGCTATATACAGTTTTTTGTCTACCGTCTACCCAGATACAATTAATAACTACACCACTTCTAGTTGTGGGCCATGGACATAGTCAACGCACAAAAAGTTGAGAAAAACCCACTCCTGTGACCAAAATAAAGATGCAAGAACAAGTTGGAATTTCTACTGCTGGGGCTTGGAGATGGCGTTGGAGAAGGGGAGTGTTTGCGTGACAGGTGCTGGAGGGTACTTGGCTTCTTGGGTCGTCAAGCGTCTTCTCTCTAAGGACTATCTTGTCCATGGAACCGTTAGAGATCCTGGTAATTCTCGCACCTCTCACCTCTCTCTCTCTCTCCACTGCTCTTTTTATTTTTTTGTTGTATGAATCACTTCATGTATCACTTTTTATTACTAATTTCTGATTTACAGTTTCAACTTTTAAGAAGGTAACCTGTTCTAGAGAGATATTTTCATGTTGACCAACTTACTTCGATTCTTAACTACATGTTTCAATGTTGTTCCTTTCTTGTATATATTTGCCTACTTTATGGAGCTAATTAGCACTCTTCTAATCCGAATAGCCCCGGCTTTTTTTGTATTGTTCTCATTTTGTTAGTTTTTGATCGACAAAATTCGAATTTGAATTGCTTCTAGCTGCCATCGTTGACCACATATCCATTCTCAGAGGAAACATGGGCACGAGCAGCTAGTGCTTCTCAGATGAAATTATTTCTTATGATATAAATTTCTTGATCATATTATGCAGCGGATGACAAGAATGCTCACTTGATGAAAATTGACCAGGCAACGGAGAATCTCAAACTCTTTAAGGCAGATTTACTGGACTACAGCTCTCTTTCTTCTGCTATTCAAGGATGCAGAGGGGTCTTCCATGTCGCCAGCCCTGTTCCCTTCAATAGAGTATCAAACCCCGAGGCAAGTTTTGGCTACTTCATAATGTTTTTCAATCAAATGACCCGAATAGCTAAAATCAGTCACGCTATTAGATGGTAATTAATTACGGGACATGCCTTTTCCTGGTGATCTTAGGTGGAGGTGATCGAGCCAGCTGTAAAGGGCACACTAAATGTGCTTAAAGCATGTGCTGAGGCAAAGGTAAAAAGAGTTGTCATTGTGTCCTCTGGAAGTGCAGTTTTGTCGAACCCAAGCTGGCCCAAGGGTAAAGTGATGGATGAGAATTGCTGGTCTGATAAGGAATACTGCAGAGCAACTAAGGTGAACAATTCCAAAAGTTAATTTCAGTGCAAATTTGGTCTGCCTTTTCGTAATGCTCTTTATCATGATACGATGCTCCGTTGTTAGCGTTTGTAGACTAAAATATCCACTTCTATTTCTGTACCAGAATTGGTACAATCTTTCCAAGACAGAAGCAGAAAGTGAGGCTTGGGAATATGCAAAAAGGAGCGGGCTTGATGTGGTAGCAATTTGTCCTTCCCTCATTTTGGGGCCAGTTCTGCAGTCCACGGTTAACGCAAGTACAATGGTTCTTATTAAGATTTTGAAAGGTAGCTAGCTGTTCATACCACACCTTGTTTGCAATCTTTGTCTGTGTGTTGTGTGTAACATAGTCATCTTTGTTTGCGAGTAATGCGTGCATTTTTTATGAGTGTATGTGTGATAATGCCCTGATGAAATTCTGTGAGAGTTCGAACATCAAACACTAGAATTGGTATTTCATTTATTCTTGGAGCTTTAACTTGTACTGCCTTGGATTCGTGCTAGGCTGTAATCCTGTAGTTTGGACGATGAACTTCGACAGCAGCTTGCACAATTTTGTTGATAACTTTTTTTATTTTTCACTCTTGGAAAACTTGAATATTTAAACATGAAACATTGATAACATAGTTTGCAAACAATGGCTTATACCCCTGTCACTGCAAGCAACTTGCTATCTGGGTCAAAATGCAAATACTATTTGTCATCTTCTCGTTACTAGCTGGTGTTCTGTATGAACTGCCCTTGCAGATGGGTGCGACTCGTTGGAAAACAAGCTTCGGCCAATAATAGATGTTCGTGATGTGACGGCAGCACTGCTTTTGGCATATGAGACACCCGAGGCAGAAGGTAGATACATATGCACGGCACATGCAATCAGAGTTAAAGATCTAGTGGAGAAATTGAGGAGCATGTATCCTAACTACAACTATCCTAAGAGGTAAGTCTGGTGTGAGATAATATTCTCAACCACATAATCGTTCGAGTTTACCTTTCTATTGTGATTCTCTAGGAACTCTTTTTATAGATGATGCCACATTTACGAGTACTGATTTCCACGTATGGTTTTATTATGTTTCTTGTCACTTTGATGATGCATCTGCTTGTTCACTGCCAGTTTCACTGAAGAAGAGCAGGAAGCAGTAATGATGGGTTCAGAAAAGTTGCAGAGGCTCGGTTGGAGTTTCCGTTCATTGGAGGAAACCCTCATTGACTCCGTGGAAAACTATCAGAAGACTGGACTCCTGGATTAAACAAAAATAGACTGCTCTGTATACGGGTATTTGGCCAAGTAAATGTGATTTGTCTGCGCTGTGCCATTGAGCCATGTTGACATAATTGTCAAAGGTTAAGCCAAAACAATGCGCTCGATTGTTTGATTTTGGACCAAGGTTTTACATGTCAATCTCGAGGTTTCTGTTTGTTTTATTTCTCTTGGTTGGAGAGTTGGAATAAAGCATTACTTGTGTTGTCCTAGAATCATGCGACTTGCTGAATAGAGTTGCAACGGAGGCGTCCACACACATAATCAAACACGACCCAGCATAAACAAAATTCCATCTTTGCTCATTATCCTCACGCGGGAAAGTTACTGCTGATTAGAGAGATGAAGAATTGCCTTATTACCATCTAATTAAAATCTTCAAAATAAAAATTAAGAAAAATGGCACAATGTGCGCCGATGGGAGCATGTAGTTGTCAAACCAAGCAGCAACATCGGGGTGGATCGAGGAAAGAACATTTTAAGCTGTACTCTTACAGAGGTGTCTGGCCATTGGATGAAGTTGAAGACATAACAGAGAGAACATCTGTCACGGAAGCCATGACACTCAAAGCAGCTTTCAGAACTTCCTGAGAGCACCCTGGTTTCACAATGTTTCTTACCTGGGAAATTGAGGGCAGACAATCAGTGAAAGCAAAGCATATTTCAAATAGCAATCATACAACACATAGAAAGAATCCAGTCCAGTCATAGAATTTTGTCAGCTGATCCTTTAGCATTGCAAAACCAGCTTTAACCTGAATCGAACACCACTATCTCAAGACAGATTATCTTTGTATGAAAAGCAACAAAACCAACCTCCTACCACATGTTGCTCCCATCACATAACACAAGCATGAGGATAGAAAGTTCATTTTCAACCCCAAAGAATTAGCACACCAAATATGCATAAACATTTAAAACAAAAGTATGAGATGGCGATACACTGAATGTATGATGAAGAAAGTGGTGGACTTCTGCACACAAAAGTCATCAAACTTCGTGCTTCATAACTAGTTGAACAGTAGTTTCATCCAAAGAAACAAAATGGTAAGACAATCCACATTTAAATTTTAGACCAAATTAATCATGCCTTCCATTCCCCCCCTTCATTTTTTGACTTGTCCTAGAATTCAACATGAACAAATCTAACACCATACAACCTTCATAGGCAAAGAAAAAAGAAATAATAACCATTTGCAAAGGAAAAAACGATCATCCAAAATATTGAGTGAATATTTAAATGTGAAACACATAATTGAGAGAATAACAACCAAGTACCTTGTCAAGGTATTCCTGCAGTTTCTTGATCCCGCCCATATAATCCTGGTCTTCAACACAGAGAGTTACAGCCTTAGAATCCGCACCAGGACCATCAAATTGAAGGGGACCTGGATTTCTGTACAGGTCATCCATCCAAAACCTTCCTGCATTCTGTCTCAGCAGCCTGCATTTAAGCCAAGCATTAAAAAATTATTGCATGCTTCTCTGACTGTCATGGGGAATTTATGTAAAGTTGTGGTCACAATATCTATAAAGTTCCTGATCTTCCCTCTCTCCTAATATCTGAATAACATAAACATTTGATGAATCATGAAAAAGAACTTACTCATATGCTTTGCCTTTCAAATTCACAGTAGCAGGATGAATAGCAGGTTTTCCAATTGAAGATGCACCAGGGCTTTGAGCCCAACGCTTCACTGTCATCATTGCCTACAATTTTACAAAATATAATATAGATAAGCTGTAAAAGAAGGGATTGCAATGCATGTATCATAATTTTTGCTAGGAAAAAGAACTTTGCAGGTAAAAGAAGAAATCTGCCTTTAAGATCGAAATTAAAACTCAACTGTAATTGGAGCAGCACCACATCGCCACTTGTTCACAGGATTCTTTAGGTTAGTTACAGTGGCCATGTAACCATTCAAACCAGCTGCTAAAATATGGTAGCTGATGTGCCCAAGAACCTATGAAATATACCACTCAGTATTAATAAAAGATACTTGAATTGGACTTAAAAAGGATGAGATACATATCAACCCTGGTTGATAACATACATAGGCATAGTCGCAATCAAATTTCGATGGTAAGGACCCGCGGGCCTGGTAACCAAAAAAGTGGCAGATAGCATTGAACTTTTTCCCCGTGTATGTGCCTTCTTTCTGCTCAAAACACCAAAGACACCAGAAAAAACCTAAGTCAATTGCAACAAACATAACAATCATTAGACAGTTAACAGAAACCAACAATAGGACCATTTTGCTTGACACGAATTTCAGAAGTATATAGCAACGCAATTATCGAGCATGGATCATAACAATGATGGGGACTCATAGTCTCATACAATCATTTCACGAGGAAAAAAAATGTAAAATTATTGCTGCACCACACAGAAGTTAAAGATATAATAAAACTCTCAGGGCTAGGGAAATCAACAATGATTAAAAAACAAAAACAAAAAAGATCAATGTCATACCAGCCGCTTGTTCATTTCTGTCTCCACAAGATGAGCCAGAAGTTTCTCTGTTTCAATCTAGGGTAAAAACAAACAAGCAGTCAATTTATCAACAATGTAATTTTTAATTGTTCCTTTTAATAAGAATTGCATGCTCGTTACCTGGGATAATTGTGCCGAGTCATCTGATTCAGGATGAAGCAGCAGCTGTGCCATTAAAAATATTAATATTTTAGAAGATAAAATACCCATTTGCTTTAAATTGATTGACAAATATCTTGAAATGCAAATCAGTAAGGGGAAATGTAAACCTGCTTCTTAATATATGGTGGCAAAAATTCAAATAAAGCAGATGTCCATGGTGAAAGCTGTGATGAAATCTTGTCAGGGGCGACACCATGCCTGAGTAAGTCATGTATTTCCTGAAAGGTGCATAAAATTTCAGTGCTCCCTTTCACAGGAAAAGAAAAGCCAGCAAACATATGCATAGATGTATTTTACACACATGCAGACTGTGTTTGTAAGAAACTGCAGTCTGAAGGACAACACCCACACATTCGCAAATGAGGCCAAGCAAAGAGATACAAAAGCCATTACCTTCAAGAGAGCATAGACCTCGGGAATGCTTTCTATGAGTCCCTCTGGCAGTAGAATGACTCCATGATTCTTGTCTGGTGCAATTAACCATGTCAGATGACCAATATTGCAATTTATCACGAAACAGGATATACAATGACTTAGATTGTCTAAAACCTTGCGCTGCTCGGGCTTGGACAGCATCACAAATTTGTGCTGTCAAGTCAAAAAGAGTAAGCTTTGATGCAGCCACCTCCTCACCAAGAATAACCTGCAAAAAGCAGCTCAACCATTGTTCAGGAGAGAGAAAGACGAGCCCATAAAAGTTTCATTTGAAGCTCAAAGGGAGAAAAAAACAAAAAAAAAAAAAAAGGAACTGCAAAAGTGATAGACTACTAACCATGTTCGGATGAGACTGAAGTGTACATTCCAAAGCAACATGTGATGCCTTTCGGCCCATGAGCCGGATGAAATAATAATACTGGAAAATGAAATGAGTTAAAAGTTTCGAAAAGACAAATTTCACAGTGAAGAATGTTGTCTAGTATTCCTTTATCATGTACCATCTCAATCATAATTACATCAACAAACGACACAACGATAGTGAATTCTTCACTGGATGTCATGAATCAGAAAGTTGATGAATTTATTACCTTCTCTGCAGAAAGAGCATCCGTGCAGACATTGCTGATGAGCTGGGAATTGACCTGCGCAGAAAGCATGAAATTTTGATTTATTAAATTAAATGCTTAATCATGCATATTCACAACATAACATTTAGCATTCCAGCAAGCACCTGAGTTTCCCAAAGGACAGGATCAGACACCACTGCCAAGTTAAGAAATTAAGAATACCAAAAACCAATTAAGGCTGACGTTTTCCTCCTAGATCATGAACCCAAGCACTTTCATTATATTGCACTGCTGACACTATATGCAACAGAGTTTCATATATTATCATATAGGAAAAATTTGAATGCAAGAATGGACAGTAATTCTATGAAGTTCTCCTTGATATGCTACTTGATTCAACGCAAATGGTCTTATAAATATACAAAATTTTAACATACACAGCAATAACTCCTGCTTTAATTGACTTTGATGCCACCTAAACCATCCATCTTTGTTTCTGTAATTCCATTTTACTAGAAGAAGTAACTTCCTCAACATATTGATTAACAGAGAACTGCACGGTGTCATTTCATCCATACCTTGCATATTGTATCAAAACCAACATTGGTTTCCACAAATTGATTCTTGAGATCTCCATTTAAAGTAACAGGAACACCAACCACCTGCAAAATTCAAAACAGTGTGTCTAGTAAAATTCAGAAACTGGTGCCATAAAAGTACACTCAGGATCAGTTGCAGAGGCTGCTAGGAATACAAGCATGAACTATTTGTGACTGTTATTAATCATAGGTGAGAAGACAAGCAGAAATACCTTTGTTGGGCATTTTGTCTCTGCAAATGTTTCAGCTAGCTGCGCGGCATCTGTATTTGAAGTAACTCCTTCAAAAGCAAAAAGCATCCGTATTTAGTAATTGTTGCAAAATTGCATCTGTATCTCTTTGTAAATACCAAAGTGTCAAACTTACCTCCAATGATAACAAGGCCATCCAATTTCAGATCTTTGCATGCGGTTAGAGCAGCATTAACCTGTTCAGTTGTTCTTATTTGATCTTTTGTCCGTCCCAGCAAATCATAACCGCCTTGCCAAGCATAACAAAATAACGAATCAGTCAAGTCTCACGGCCAAGTGACAATCAAAGATCCCATCATGCAATCATATGATAATAATACATACCTTGATTCTTGTAGGTTGAAAGAATGTCATCTGTAATTTCAAGTGTTTTCTGAGCGAATAAACCTTCAGAACCTCCTATTGACAGATAAAAGCATTTTATAATGCAGATGTCATTTGCTTTTAAATACAACACAACAGGCTATAATGATGAAACAAACAAGCACACAAAATGTGTTCATCAAAAACTTAAAAATGCAATGAGATTTGCCAGAAATCCAAGACAATCAAATCCAAAGATGAAACACTTGTATGAGATGCCGTTGCTTATGCTTACCTAGAAATCCTAGTAAAGTGCTGTTAGGGTTATGGATTTTAAGAGCGTTGTGAAGACCCCATATGACATTATGTCCTCCAGGAGATTGTCTCCCACAAAAAACTATTCCGACCCTGTTGAGAGACACTAAATACATCAGCCAAATATGAGCGTTTTAAGCAAACACTCATAACAAGCAGATTGCAGAGTCTTCTTAACTTTTCACAGAAACACATGCAGGTGCGTACCCACACACGCAAACAAAATCAGAAAATAGAGAGAGGATTTGACAAGCAACTAGGTTTCCGATCATCCTTCCGGATAATAATGAATTTCAAAAAAGGGCAGCAGCAGGAATAGGAAGAAAGGATCGATCCCTTATTCAATATGTAGACGCGTGGTTTGGATAAAAGTGATACAAAACAGCAGATGATAGTTGAAAGGAAAAGAAGACACTCATAAATCACCAGGACCCAAGGCATACCTGAAAGCTGGATGGTCAGTTATGATTTGAGCATCAGAGACTTTAGCAGTTGCCCTGAGGAAGTGAGCTAAAGGCTGACCATAAGTGAGGGGAAAGGATCGGCTTATGCTGTGGACATCAGCTGGGTCTGCAGCAGTGGTTGCATCACCAAGTTCTACCCTCACTGCAGTTCCCTGGAAAATGCACAGATCCCAAACATATAAATGAAAATCCAAGTCAGCAATTGAATAGAAAGGAATAAATGGTGAGGGTGAAATCAGTCACTTTGTGTTAGCTTTTGCGTTTTGAAAATGTAGATCCAAGAAAAGGTGTTTTTCCTCAAGCAAGGTCTCGATAGAGTTTTCTGTGGTAACATGCAAACCTTGTGTATTGATTAGTGTATCACAAAAACAAACAGAGCATGAGGAACGTTAGAATCCAGTATCAGTATCACATTTTTGCCTCGCTAATAATTCAAGTACAGCATACGCCTAGCAAGCATAAAATAATGAAGGTAGATATATCCTAAAAAAGAAAAAAATAAGTCATATCTCCTCTGTGTTGAGGTAGATCTACTAGCCGGCGAAAGTATAACGCAGATTACGTAATCAACTAAGCGAAAAGATCAATCTAACATAGCATCGATTGCAATAAAAAAGAAAAAACTAAACTGATGCTATGACATTATGTGTTGGTGTTGTGGTAAATAGGGAGGGGAGAAAGACAGTGGGAAGAAGGGAGAGGGAGTAGGAGAGACCTGAAGACAGGGAGGGAGTTCTGGTTGGTAAAGAGATCGGAGTTTCTGGAGATCGGAAAGTTCTCTGGGAATGCCGAAATCGGAATCCATGCCGCTTTTCTCTTCTTCTTGTGCTTAGGTTGGTGAGGAGTTACTAGTAGAAGTAGAGTGTCGCTGTGGTCAGGCGGTTTTTTTTTTTTTTTTTTTTTCCCTTCAAAAGGACCGTTTTTATAGGGAGGGAGGGGAAATGGGAGAGAAAAAAAGAGGACCGGGCGATGCTACCTACCAACTATAAAGCCCACCCGTTTCGGCCTCTTGAAACGTGTTCCATTTATCCGCCATGGTTTCTAGGGTTATTACGATGCGACCCTTCTCTTCATCTATCTCTGGTGCCGTTACTAAATTGCCCTTTCATTCCTCTACGTTTTCATTTGCTAGATTTTGTCTTCTTCTCGGCCCCTCGTGCTCTGTTCTTTCTCTTTAAAATTAAACGCCCCCTGCTGTGATCAATTTTACCCGTTTGATTGACACCATGGCCACAATTACTTTTTGGCGAATGGCAGGAGATTTTCAGACTTCTTTTCTTTTACTGTTGGGTGTGAGTGGTGCGATAAAAAAAAATGACAGAGGGCTTGGGGGTAATTGCAAGTGATTAGCTATGCTATGATACTTGATAGTTGGGTCGTATATCCCAAAGATACAAAGAAGAAGCCAACAATATTCACGGGATATGCCAGAAGGATATTCTGGTAACTTCAAAAGGAGCCCGCTGACTTATTAAGCAAGCATTGCAAGTCTGTAGAGTGTATCTCTCACCTAACACTCCCCTTTGAATTTCCCTTTTGTTCGGTAGCATGTCTTTTTTTTTAAGTATTTTTTATTTAAAAATATATTATAATAATTTTTTAAAATTTTGTAATATTAATAAACTAAAAAAACACATATTAAATCAACACCAAAAAAACAAAAGTTGTCACTCTCAACATTTGTGCAAATTATTGTACAATATAATGAGGTAAGTGCCGCTCTAACTATTTATCTAGACACGTTATTATAAATTAAAGTAATATGATATGTAATTGTCCTTACAAACAAAACTTTTTTAATGGGGTGGAATTATCTTTTTTCATGAATTACATTTGACATTAAAAAAATAATTAAGGATAAAATGATCAGTTCAGATTTTATTAGGACATAGCAAGACTGTCAGCTATAAACACTACGGCATGGTATGGCTGCCAAATACCCAACACTAGGATCAGGCATGGCTGTCATATCCTAGACACCTGGTTCAAGCAGGGTAGCCAAACCCCAAGCGTTCGGGTCAGGCAAAACAGCCAAACTTATGGCTCTTGGATTTGGTATCCGAATCCAAAGCACTAGGGTCCATTATCCGAACTCAAAGCTCTAGGGTCCGACGTTGCAGTCAGACCAAGACTCTTGGATCTTGTAGTCTTGCTTGCCCCTAGCTCTTACATCATGTGTCAAAACCCAAGGCTCTAGGATCGGCCTTTCGGACTCACAACTCTTGGTTTCAGCGTCTGGAGTTTAAGAGGAGCTCAAAGCTCTTGGACCTAGCATTATAGTCAAACCCACTTAAACTCGGGTCAGACAAGTTTAATATTATTATAAATATTATTATTTGTATTATAATTATTATTATCTTTTTTATAAATAATATTATTAATATAATAATTAATAATTTTGAAAAAAATATATTAATATTGAAAAAAAACATTGATTTGATTTGAAGGGTAAAATAAAAAATTATCATCATCATCACCGACGTTGATAAATTTAAAATAAAATATCATTACTATTGAAGAAAAACGATAAATTTGATTTGATGGGATTAAAAATTATAATAACTTTGGTTAGATGAATTTAATATTATTATTATTAAATTTGAAAAAAAAAACATTATTACTATCAGAAAAAACTATAAAATTTATTTGAAGAAATTAAAAATTATAAAAACCTGGGTCAGGCAAGTTTAATATTATCATATCCATTGATATTATTAAATTTAAAATAAATATTATTACTGTAAAAAAACATAAATTTGATTTGAATGGTAAAATCAATTATTATTATTATTATTATTAGTAGTAGTAGTAGTATTTTCGCTATTAACTTGAGTGTGACATCCTTTTTCAGACCCAAGTAACTTGGGGCTTGACAAGAGTGCCAGATTCATGTTCCTTGAGTCTGGTAGGGACACTAGACCCAAGTCACCTGGGTCTTGTAGCGTAGTGTTTGCCCAAGGCTCTTGGACCTTATGTTTAAAAGGGATCCAGAGTTCTTGGGCTTGATGTTGCAGTTAAATACACTTAAATATGGGTTAGACAAGTTTAATTTTATTATTAATACTTAAAATATTATTGTTTTTATTATGATTAATATAATAATTAATAAATTTTTAAAAAATATTATTAATATTGAAAAATAATTATAGATTTGATTTGAAGGGTAAAATTAAAAATTATTATTATTAACATTAATAAAGTTCTTTAAAAAAATATCATTACCATGAAAGAAAAAACATAAATTTGATTTGAAAGGATTATAAACCATAAGAATTTAGTTCAAACATGTTTAATATTATCAATATTACTATATTATTGAATTTGAAAATAATATTATTCCTATAAAAAAAAACATAGATTTGATTTGAAAAGTAAAATCACTTATTATTATTATTATTATTATTATTATTATTAACTCATGTCTGACATCCCTTTCCAGATTCAAGTTGCTTAGGTTTGGTAGGGATGCCACACCTAAATTACTTGGGTCTTGCAGCCCCACCAGAGCCTAGACTTTTGGATCCGGTGTTTAGACCTAATACTTTTGGGTCTGATGGGAGAATCCAAGGCTATAGAGTCTGGCGTCCGAACTCAAAGCTCCTAGATCTAGCATCAAGACTTAATGCTCTCGAGTCTGACATTGAAAAGGGACTCGAAGCTCTTAAATTTGGCGTTGCAATCATACCTACTTAAATTTGGGTTAGATAAATTTAATATTATTATTTATAATATAAATATTATTACAATTATATTATTAATATGATAACTAATAAACTTGAAAAATATATTATTATAATTGAAAAAAACATAGATTTGATTTGAAATATAAAATTAAAAATTATTATTATTATTATTATTATTAAATTTAATATAAAATATTATTAATATTAAAGAAAAACCATAAGTTTGATTTGAAGAGATTAAAAACTATAATAACTTAATTCAGAAAAATTTAATTTTATTATTATAATAACTTAATTCAGAAAAATTTAATTTTATTATTAATATTATTAATATTATCATTTTTATTATTATTAGTGGAGCTAGCCCCTAAAAACTTGGGTTTGACTGGGGTGTCAGATCCAAGTTTATAATCTTTATTATTATTATTAACACTTTTTTTTTTTTAAAATATCATTACCATTGAAGAAAAACCATAAATTTAATTTCAATGGATAAAAAACTATAAGAACTTGGGTCACAAAAATTTAATGTTATTATTAATATTAAAAATATTATTATTTGTATTGTTATTATTATTATTATTAATAAATTTGAAAAATATATTATTAATATTGAAAAAAAACTACAAATTTAATTTGAAGTGTAAAATTATTATTATTATTATTAAATTTAAAATAAAATATTATTGATATCGAAGAAAAACCATAAATTTGATTTGAAGGAATTAAATTTATAAGAATTTGAATCAAACAAGTTTAAAATTATTATTAAAAAGCAAGACCTAAGTTTTTTTTATTATTATTATCATTAATAATTATTTTTAAAAAATATTATTACTATAAAAAGACCATAAATTTAATTTCAATGGATAAAAAACTATAAAATCTTGAGTATAAGTTTAATATTATTATTAACTTTAAAAATATTATTATTTGTATTATAAATATTTTTATTGGTATTATAATTAATATTATAAAAATTATTACTGGGTCTAGAGTTTTGCAATCGAATTAGCCAAATCTTGAATCCAGCGTTAGAGTTAACCTGCGGGGTAACATAAGCCACCTAGCCATTGATAACTAAAAGAGCGATAGATTTTTGCTTTTTTAAAAATATATCTTGGTTTAAAAATACCAAATTAATACAATTTTTTATTTATATTAAAAATAAAAAAAATATTATTTTAACATATAAAATACATTGATAACGATACCAAATATGCTAAGATCATCTTAAAAAGTGCAGTAGCTTATTTTAAAAAAATCAAATTAATATTTTTTTTGTGTTATTAATAATTTTAATATGTTAATATAAAAAAATATAAAAAATATTTTGATATATTTTTTTTAAAAAATAATTTTACAGAAAGCACAACCTGCACCAAGATAAGGTCGGATTTTAATTTGATGCCCCTTGACGCAGCTTTAGAGTCTGTTTGGTATTGTGGTTGCTTTTGTGGTTGTGGTTTAAAAAAAGTAGTTTAATAAAAAGTGCTTTTCGTGAGGTTCGTTTTAAAATTTGATGTGTTTGGTTAAAGTTGCGGTTAAAATTGTGGTTGAAAAAAATCAATTTCTTGTATTTGATTAATATATTTTTTTATATACAATCTGATTGTAAAATTACTTTAAAAAAATATATCTTTATATTTATAAGAGATGCTATTTTACTTTATTATAAAAAACAATCAACTATTTACCTCTTGTGTTGGGTGCACGCAATAATCTTGCCCTTCTCTTTTTAACTTAGACAGATTGGCATCAAAATTAATACAATTTTTGTTAATTAGCTCAAACTAATAATGCTACTAGAAAGGATAAAATTGCATCTTTTGAGGATATATAACGAGACCAAGGAAAAGCTCTCATGGCATACATCCTTTTTCTCTTCAACATCCTTTTTCTCTTCAACATCCCAGTGATGGGCATCTGAAAGCTCTCAATCTGCTCCTTTTCGTGTTGCCCATTTGGTTCATTATTGCCTCTGTTTGAGACGAGAGAAGAGAATAGAGGGGAAGGAAAAATTTGGGAAATGGAAATCTAGATCAATGGCAATAATTTGGAAACAGAGAGGAAGGGAGCAGAGGAGACGAGCTAACGGGAATTTGGTGCAGGTAGAAGCCTCGTTTGACAGAAGAAACGACAGAAGAAGGGATTAATAAAGTTTTGTGTTAATTACAGTGTCGGTGAGAAAGAGGAGAACACGGAAAAACAATTGTAAATTGCTTTTCAAAAACTGAGGTCCAACCTCAGTTTTTGAGTGGGACCTATATGAATAAAACTGTGGTTCAACTTAACCAAACATTTCAATATTGCTTTTACTTTCATCCGCAGCCGCAACCGCAGTGCCAAACGGCCACTTAAACCCCCAAGCATTGACAGTCACTTTTGCCCCTGCAGGGAAGATTGATTCTCACAGTGCTCACAGCACCGCGGCTGGGTTTCTCTTCTGATTTACGAGAACAGATGACCACGTCTGAAAAGCCCTGGTCTGAAAATCGGTTCGATCAAATTACATATCACCAATAACCAACGCAAATTTCTCTTATATGCTTGCAAGAGCTCTTGAAAAGTTGAGCCATGTGATTCCCCAGTTGTCTAAATGAAGAATGCATATAATATTTAATGAAGGACATGTAGTGACAGCTGCCTCCCCACCATTTGTTTCCTCTCAAAGTTTCAAAGACAGAAAAGGAACCTAAACCACCACTTCCATGTCAAATGTACATTCAAAGTACAAGGACATGAAGAGAAGATTTCCGGTCAAAATTCAAATATGGATACGATAAAGAGTTTCTAATTGTCAAACAGGGAACAGCATTGTTCTATGTGCTCATCGAAACATTCAACCAGCTTTGATCACTCAGCTCAACATGATAAAGAGCGCTAGACCTTAATTACAAAACCAAATTTAGAGAAGGAAAGATTACACCGGTAAGTTTCATCCTTGGCCTTGAAGCTTTGCATCTTCTACTGTTTGCCAAGGATATGAATATTTTACTTCCTGCTCCTCTTTGAGCCACGTTTTCTGGTGCTTTCTTTTCCATTGTTTCTAGTAGAACTTCCACCATTGTTGACTGGGGCATTGCAGGCTGGGGGAATAGGCACATGATGCCCAGGAGCCAAAGCAGGGAACCCAACAGCAGGGATTCTGCAAGAAAGCAACGATAAAGAGTAGCTGAAGGTTAAGCAATTCAGTGCGCTACCACAATCCAGCATCGAGAAAGCATCGCAAAAAGAAACAAATACTTTTGCTTCTACTGGAGCCGTAAATCAATCATCGAGGAGAATGGCAACATAGCCAGTCAAACTAACAGGGCCCACTAAGGCAACTAGTTCAAAGCAGAGGTAAATAGTAGCACTTGGCACATTCTTAACAACATATATTAGCATGGCAAATGGGCTTGTTTCAAAGCCCTGTTCTAAAGCAAACCACCCAGTTTCGATATCCAATATCGTTAGGGTTCATAACAGTGGTGCCGTTCAGCAAATTCAGTGAGCAATTACATAGCTACAGAAGTCATCAACCTTGGCATAGTCAGTCATACGATTCAGAAAATAAACACAAACTCCCTCCTCTTTAAATTACAGAACATGAATTCCCACATTAAAGAATGACGACGATAAGAGGTAATAAGCATGAGCAATATGGACTGGGAAACATACCCAACAAGAGCACAGCAGACTCCTGCTTGGCCGAGGTAACACCAAATGCATTGCCCCTCTGTAAACTAAGGCGTAGAGCATGGTTCTCCGCGATAAAACACTGAAGCAGCCTGTCCAGCCTCCTGCATTCCCCTTCCATATACCTACTCTTAATTTCAAGATCCCTCACATACAACTTCTTCCTTTCCCTTGATCTCACTGCCGCGTCCTTATTTCTCAACTGCCTGAAAAATCAGTTCAATTATTACATACAGCAGCGTCTACAACACTCTCTTTCTCCAACAGATAGAAAATGATCGCATGACAATCGTTACAGCATAGCAGAAAAACAAGGAAGAAACAGCACCAGAGCATGATCAAAACATACCTAGTTTCAATGTGCAAAAATTAAAAGAAAACCCTTATGTACAAACAGAAACGCCATAGCTTCTACGACATTGAAAAGTCTAATTTATAAACTACAGGTACCTTCTCCGTTTCTTGGAGACAATATCATCAGGATCTTCCTCCTCATCGTTGTTGTTCTTCTCCTCCGCTCCGCCGTCTTTCTCCTTCGGGCCGCCGTCAGCATCATCGGAAGAAGTGGAATCCTTATCGGTGGAAGCATCAAGGACCTCGCCACCAGACTCGTGAGCAGAAGGAGAACCGACTAAAATATCTGCCAAGAAAGCGTTGCAGTTCTCCAGCTGATCAACCTTATCGTCGTCATCTTTCATCAACAAGGTCTCAACCTCTCCGATCCAAGACGAAACCGTAGCAGGTGATGATGAATTCGAAGAATCGTTGATCAGTTGCAAGTCTGTGGTTAAAGGAGGTTCTAATTCGAAGATGCTATCGGAATCCGGTAATCCATCCAACAAATTATCCCAATTGATTTGCTCTAGCACATCATCTCCTTCTAGAAATTCCATTGCATAAATTAAGACTAGGAAAAAACCAGATAAAGCTACTACTTTTTAATCACAAAATTAGATTACAAAAAAAAGAAGAAGGAAAAGGCAAAACAAAACTAAAACTTCGAAGCAGAAATTGTTTTCCTGGGCGTGTATATATATGTGGGAAAAGGTTGCGTTGCCAAGTTCATGCTTCGTGGCAATTTCTAACCGCGTCACTCGCTTTCTTCGTGAATAAGGAAAAGAAACAGTGACGCGTTTTTAGAATGACGATCAACCGTACACGTGTGTTGATGGTCACGAAATTCAAACAAGGGAGTTGAGGGACCGGTGATCTTGCCACGTGATTTTTAGGAAGGTGTTGCCATCACCCGACCAATAGGAAGGCGCCGAGTGAACAATTAGAGGCACTGTGGCAATCTACGTGGATTTTCAAGACAGGAGGTGGACATGTGCCATCTTTTTTCTCTCTATCTTTTTAGCCTAGAAGTAAAGTAACTATATAATTTTCTTGATGTTGAATTTGGACCATAGTTTTGAAACCAGACATGGTTATCAATCCGGTCAAGTAATCAAGTTATAAGTTAGATGGGTTAACCCGGGTAAAAAAAAAAAAAAAAAAACTTTACATAACATGTATTGAATTTTTTTGGGGTTTTCTTTTATATAAAAATGGCTAAAAATAGCTAGTAATATACTAAATTATGTGAGCTAAAAACCATGGACAAAAACTAATCTATAAAGATCAAAATTCAAGCTTTAACCACGTAATTAATTGCTTTTAATCAAACGAGTAAAACCTAGATTGTGTTTTCAATTTAACAATCTTTATGTCCATGAAATACAGCACATGTCTTTGACTAGATATGACTTAGTTTACAGTTCTTGCATTCACACACACTCTTTTATACTTCAAAATTCACAAGTCTAACAGTGATATGAGAACTTGATATCCATGCTCTCTCTCTATTTTTCTATTTCAGTCTTTACTAATCTCAACAAAGGGAAAGATATCAGTTTCATCGGCTAATGTCTTTGCAGAAGCGCCTTTTCACTTCTAAGCCGATGGAAGGTAGAGGGAAGCCGTCGCCTTCCCCTTACGGTGTAGACGTGCCAGAGGCCAGAAGAGAAATCCATTCGTCCCTTTCTCCGATCAATGGCTATCTGGGCAAGTGAGAGAAGCGGACAAACTCAAAAGCGAAAGATTGAAGCCTTACAGCCAAAACGACGTCTTTTAATGACTGGCAATATTAAAAAAAAAATTGACCGGGTCTCACCTGGGTTTGACTGGGTGGACCGGGTCCCGGGTCAACCCGCCGGGTCGACTAGGTTTCGTCGGGCCAATTCCCGAACGGGTTTTTGCCTCCACCCGGACCGGTTCCAGGCTCGGGTCGGTCGGGTCTCAGGTCAACCCGTCAGGCCGGTTCGGGTTTTAAAACATTGATTTGGACCTGATTTTAAGGAACGACGCAGCAAAAAACCTGAATGCCTAAAAATAACAATGTCTTTGAACCTTATGTTATTGATTGATGAGCTTTGAACCCGAGGGACTGTAAAGGTGCATGGAATTTCTTCATAAAACAAAAGATTTTTGGAGATTGGAAAAGAAGAAGAAGATACGAACCCGCAAGTCGTGAGAATGCATTTTAACAAATTATGATTTGCAATTGAAATATTTTATTTCTTTTATAAGATATTTTGAGTTGAAAAGAATGGTATGCATAACAATGTTAAGAAATTACAAGTTTATGAGATAATTACATCGAACCTCCTTTTATATATATAGTTTGATCTTGTTTTACTTTTGTATTTTATGTTTTGAAAAATTTATATCCTCAATCAAACTAAAATTTCAAACAATATATAAAACGACTTTATTGTCTATAGTAAATTACAAACCGAAGGAAACAACGTACAAATCAAAAGGTAATTATAAGCAAATGCTCCGGTTCAAAAACCAAATTCTTATTCATAGTTATTTACTCTTTCTCCAACAAAACCATGATAATTATGGTATATTTGTATTTCAAGATTTTCAAGCAAATGGGCATGTCCCGTGGTTGCTACTCTATGGTAGTCGAGATAATAAAATAAAAAAAAAACTGGGTTGAAGAATTAACGAAGAAGAAAAGAGGGGCCTTCAGTTGATCGATTCTTAGAGTGTGTTTGGCAGTGTGGTAGCGGTTGCTTTTCAAATAGCTTTTCGTGCCGAAATACATGTCAATGATGTTTTTTTATTTTTAAAAAATTATTTTTAATATTAGCACATCAAAACAATTTAAAAAGTACAAACTGAACTCAATTTTAGTAAAAAGAAAAAATATTCAAAATTTCAACAAACATAAATTCAAACTCACTACCAAACGGTCTCTTACGGTAGTATTTGGTGAGATATTTCAAAGAAACGGGTTTGAAGAATTAATGAAGAAGAAATTAATTTAGGGGGGGTTTTCAAGGTGGTGCAAGAGCACATGGTTACGATGGATTTAGATTTGGGTTTAGATCTAAAGAGATGAATCTATTATTAGATTTGGGTCTAGATAGGGAGAGAGATGATTGGAGAAAGAAAATTGTCCGTTCAAGATTTTGAAAACATGATGATTTAGGTGGTGATTGGGCACCTCCTAGTCCAAGCCTAGAAGCATTTTTTTTTTCTCTCAGGAATATTGGATTATGATATTAATTCGAAGGGGAAAATAGAAAGGAAGGCTCTTTCTGTGATAAGGGACAGAATAAATACAACGCTTCTCGAATGGTTATTATTTACTTGCTAGTCGTGAAGGAGAATTGCCATTATATTATGTTTTATGATCTGAGAAAGTTCTAGGCTGGGAATGAAAAAGGAAAGGGTAGGCTGTTTGACAAAAGCGAGGAGAATACCCACCACATGTCTGATAATACGACGATGGCAAAATCATACGAGAGTAGTTGTTAAATTGCGAACCTAGTATTATATTATACAATTATTAAAGTTGAGGACGCGAAGAAAAAGTCAAACATGTAATTATCCCAGAGTTTATTGGTCACCTTACCATCAAAGTTCACAGGGAAGCAGTTCGCCACTAGAAACCTTAGGAAATGTTAAGATGGACACTATTTCGCCACTGCAACACCACTACAGCATTTGCAAGCAACCGAGGATCAAGGGTGTTCTTTTCTTTTCTTGCCATGCAGAACAATCAAGCTCCCCTCACTGTTCATGCACCATTCTAGCAAAACAGCAGGAGCTCTTATGATCCTGGTTCGCCTCTTCTGCACCATCAAGTTCCAGGACCCACAATCACAACCTCTCGCTATTTCAAAATCAATAAAAATAAAGTTCCAGGACCCATTTCATTTGGTGCATGGACTTCTTCCTACCGACCACAGTCATCTGGATTTTGTATCATAACAGATCTCTTGAGAACACAAGCCATGTTGCTTTTCATAGCAACAAATAAACATGATAATCAGAGGCTGTGCCAGAAAATCTTCATCCTCTTTAAGAGGATATATTTCTGATACACATTTATAACACATTTGTCGGTGTGGTAACGCTTTTTTTTTAAATGATTTTCAGTTAAAAATTCATTTTTATCTAAAACCACTAAATAAAATAATACGTGGCAAACAAAATAAATTCAATTTTTTTTTTTAAAAAAAACAGTCTATCACGGAAACAAACAGTACCTAACTGGACATGAACACCGTGCCCTTTTTCTGACCAACTTCGTGTTCAACTGGCCCAATTCAGAGATCCAGAACTGACCCTAACCTAAAGACAAATGGAATAATGATTAGAAAAAACAAACAATGCTAAATTGCCTTTAAACAACAGGGGGGAAATCATTGGGAGTTGTCCATACTCGTGCAGAACACAACTTTTGGGCCCAGGTCACCCTGCCTATATGATGTATCTGCTGGCAGGAGCAATCCCTACATTCACCTACAAGCTGCTACAGAAGTTTTAAGTTCAATAAAAACATGAGTTGCCAAATAAATTTAATATCGAATGATCCTCTATAAACATGAAAGCAATGCTTTAGCCTTTTGAGCACCACTGTCAAGTGTGTGTGATTAATGAAGCTAGCCGATTGCCCTAGCTAAAACCTCGTCTCTAACAAACCTGAGCGCAACCCAAAAGGGAAAATCCCATACAAAAAGTAGACAGCTAACAGCAAATCCATTTAAACTAGTGTATTCCAAACTCCAGTTTTCTCAGGGACTTCTCAGGGGAATACGCATTCCTGCATTCGATAGCATGGACAAAAAGCTGCGTTTATATTAAATCATGAGAAAGGCACCCAAACTCATCATATACCGCACATAGTGGGCAAGTTAGCAGCTTAACCTAGTGGCTTCAAGAGGTGAGATCGCAGTTTTTAGCATGTCAGTTTGGTTAGTTACACTTCCTCTTGACAATTCAAGACTTCCAACATGTTAAGCTGCTCTAAAGCTTGGGCCAGCCTAAATTTTATATCAGCCTAAAGTACATCAAAGACACGACAATCAAATCAAAAAAACAAAAACCTGGAATCTTCCTGCATGATCTAAATATACTTCCACTTCCTATGAACGTATCACAGTAGTCTAACCACTATATGAAAACCAAAACCAGACTTTTATTTAGATTACTGAAAAGATTTTACCATGAAAAAAAAATCCGTAGCAAGGTATCCATTCACCAATGCTCTAAATACATAGTACTCTTAATGAGCCTTTCTTTCATCCAGTTGACCAATGCTTTACTCCAACTTCTAACCCAGCTCAAAAACAATTTTCAAATAGCAACCATGAATTTCCGCCAACAACCATGACTTTTACTACCAAGCCTAGTGGCAGCAATCAGCTATATGGAATTTATTTATGCGACCAGCAACCTGCTAGATTTAAATGCTAAAACTATAGAAGTAAAAGAGAAGTCCTTAGAGCATGACGCGGGTCATAATAAACTATGTACTTGCACAAAAATAATTAGCATGTGCAATGGAGAAAATGGTTTCTGATAAACAAGTAACTTAAAGCTAATGCTCGCAGGTCACAGGTAACCATTGGAGTATATTCATCATGCATCAGAGAGGATCACTACATATCGGTATGAAATTGAATAAATCACTCTTAACATTGCCAGTCCAATTAATATGCAAAATACATGTTTTGGGAGGCACGGTTTTACAGTTCAATGTAAAGAGATGTAAGTAGCACAAACCCAAAACCAAAAGACAGAGAACAAGAAAGATAGGATTCATAAAAACAATATAATAGCAAGAAGAATAATCACTAAACTAAAGCTTAACTGACATAATTAACTCCATAACAAAGGTACCACCAAAAATAGTACGAATCCTTCATAAAAAGAGTCAAATATTCAAAGCAAAAGAAAAGATGAAAACCAAACACTAGAGCCTAGAATCATTACCAATAAGAGAAAAATGCCAACATACATCTCCACTCCTAGACCAGCCAAGACAACTTTCTCCCTCTTCAAATCACTGCTTCTCCTCCCTCTCCCTATTCCACTGCTCAATCCTGGCCCTTCTTTCCTCGCTGCCTTCCCTGACCGGGCTCCTGCTCCTCCTCGGACTCCCGTGTCTTTTCCTCCCTCCGTCTCTGTCATTCCTCCTCCCATTTCCACGATAATCACGGTCTCTGTCTCTGGAATCCCTCTCACGCCTATCATAATCTCTATCCCTCCTCCTCGGACTCGCACTCCTACTCCGACTCCTACTAACCCTGTATCCCCGATATCTTCCAAACAACTTTCTCCGCAAATCCCTCCCAATCAGCTTCACATGCATAAAATTACAATAACCACCACGATTGCAGTTATTCTCCTCGTACTGTCTGCAGGTAGCTTCACGAAAATCAGTGACTGGAGAGAAATCGGCGATAATAGGACGGCCAGAGTAAAATCGTCCCTGAAGAGATTGCAAAGCGGCGGCAGCTTGGTCCTCCTCCTTGAACTGAACATAAACGTTACCGATCATGTGATCGGCGAGGTTATCACAAACATTAAGGTTCTCGATCTCACCAAATTTGCTTAGTTCTTCAAAAATATCCTCATAAAAATCTTCGAAATGCTCCTGGATCTTGTGAGGGTCGAGTGGCTGGCCTTGAGCATCGACACCGGGAGTAATCATGTCAGGGCGGTGGTACGTGTTGGATAATAAGAGAGTGGGAGAGATGGTGGGGCGATTGTGGAGGCGAGAGCAGCGATCGCCGTGACGGCAGGCGCCAATCTTGAAGTAGAAAGGGCAATTAACTCGGTCCTTCTCGGTACCGAAGATTGAAGCTAAGTGCTCCGCCATGATTTTGTTTGATAATGGGATTTATTTGGGGTTCTGTTTGAGAAAGCTCTCGTTCACGAAAGAAACCCTAATTTTAGAAATTTAGGGAATTTAGACACAGAACTCTCTCTCTCTCTCTCTCTAGCAGTCCCTCTGTCTCTAAGAGAGAGGAGTGGCCGTACCAATAGCACCATTAAATAATTAATAAATAAATGAACGAGTGACCGGGTGGGTTAATAATAAGATCCGTTTTCAGTTTTTTTCTTTTAAAAAAATAAAACTAATAGTTGAATAGACGCGGGTCAACCCGGTATCATCTCCAAAATCCACAATTGAGGTATCGAGCTGGCTCAATGTCAGATCATATTTATTATTGTTTTAAAACTTATACAGGCTTGAGGGCTCAATCGGTGGTTGAACTGAGTATCTAGTTTTAAAAAATTAAAAAAATTAAGTCATTAATGTGTTGATTTTTTTTTAAAAAAAATTAACTATATTTTTTAATTATTTTTAAAAAAAAAAAACTATTTTTATCCGTAACTTAAACTCACTCGTGTTGAATTTTAAAATTATAGATTGTATAATCATGATACATGAAATTATTATATCATGGTAAGTAATCCCATCAATTTTGCTTTCACGTGCACGTATTTCCTATTTTCCAACAAGTCAATGGTTGATGTGCTTTCTTTTTTCTGCCTGGCAATTCTTTAAATTCGTTCATTCCATGCCAGACCGAAAGTAAAGGCAAAATATGATTGATGACACTTTTTTGGCATTGCTGTGCTGTGTAATATGTATCTATCTGCACATGCTTATCATCAATGCATGCTTATATTTACACTGTCCGATAGGCTAAAGGCTATATTTATTTTCACAACCGCTCAAGTTATTCCCTTAACAAAATATTTTAATAATAAAATATAGTATATTTATTAATTATATTTTATAAAATGAAAGGTACCTTAACATCCGAGCTATGATCTTTAATGTTCTGCTTCGCCTAGATTTAAATGACCCGGCACCCGCTATCCCAGGCTTGAGATTGTCTTTCTGTGCATGCCTATGCGCAAACTTCAGGAAAGTCATACATCTTTTTTGAAGTTCTGGATTCCGATAAGTAAACACACTATCATGCTAACAAATCCACACGCATTTCATATGCAATAGCACAATTGTGCTAGCTCACCAAACCACTAATTTCAGAGTCCACGTTTCATTACACAGAAAAAATCTAAAAATCTCAGAATGCCTTTAACCAAATTTGTAGATATTATCCATCCATGCCTGAGATCATATGGCACTGGAAGATATGGGGATCAGGGCTTCAGAGATAAAAGCTAATCCGCTTAAGAAAGGTAAAACAATAAGTCTGTTATTAGATTGTGCGGCGCACAATCACCTAGGAAGGCTGCGCAGGGGAAAGTTCCTTAGTGGATTCTCCCTTAAGAGATCTGTTTCCCTGCTAGTTGAAAAATCAAGAAAACTAATCAGTTCTCACTAAGAAAACTAATCAGAGCTAGCACATCCTTGAGTGGACAGTGAAATAGGCATGCAACTTGCACTTACTTCTTAATGTCGAGGCCATCTCCCTGCCTCAGCTTCAACGTAGAAGACTTGCCATCATGATCATGTGATCTATCCATTCTGATAAGACAAGATAACAAGTAAACAACAGAACAAGGAGACTAACATATCAACAAGCACTGGTATTACTCACTCTGTACATTCCTCGTCAACAAACACTTCAATGGAGGCGCTTGCAGTTACCCCTCCAGTTCTAGCTCCAGGTCTCCGAGGAATCTGAGAGAAGGCATGTTCTCAAAGTTTAGTGCCCGCCTATTGAAAAGGAATTCAGATGAAAAATTGTATTGGGTGTTTTCGAGAGATAAAGCCACCTTGTATGTTGTCCATTTGGTGGGCAATGCACTATTTTCTTTGTCTCTCTCTTCTCGAGCTCCAAGAGTGCTCCAAGGACTCAAATCTGTCTTGGACTTGCCTGATTGATGTACTGGCATGGTGTCGATATTTGTTGTGTCTTTGAAAATAGAAAGGGGAATCTTTTGAGTCCTATAAACGGGATCAGAAGAAAGTGTGTTAGAAGTTAGAACAGAAATCCAAATGATAATGCCAACCGAGTTTGCTTCCATCAACAATAACAAATGTTCGAAATAAAACACATATCAATAGGCATATTCGGTTGAAACACTTGCATACAACATGCGTCAATGTTTCGCATGGGTAGGGAAGAGGAATCATGGCACAGATTCTTTAATCAATGCAAACAAAATTTGCGATGGCATAAAGTACTCAATTGCAAGTCAATAGATGAATTTATGCATCTCAATCATAGCAATAGTCACTTCTCAACTTTCTTTTGTATTCCTGAAACACTGAATGAACCAGTCAACTGTTCACTTTTAAGCAAAGATGCTGAAATCATAGAAGTTTCTACATTTCCGAGGATGTATTAAGAGGAAGGAATATGCTGACATTCACGAGAATCTATCACACCAAGGGAAACCTGTGCCTTTGGACATTAGTAAACTTTGACATCAAACTATATATGGACTTGTTTCCACCTTTACAATCATTTTCAATATAATTTTAAAATCTGTATTAACTTCCGATTACTACAATTTTAACTTAAGTTGCTTCCGCTGTGGAAACATTTGTAGCAGACTTCTTTCTTATAACTGTTATATACCAAATCAACCTAAAGTGTAATGCGAAAAGGGATCATGGTAGAACTTGTGCACAGCTTCTAAATGGATGTGCTACTTCATCCCAGTTGGGTAACAAAATAAGCAAGTTTTTAGAGATTCATATATGCATGCAGGCTGGCAGATCAATTTCATTTTTCCTTGTTCAAGAGGCAAATCCTTGAATGGAACAGAAAGGTGAACTAGGAACTAAAAGAAAAGTAGCAACTCTAAAACCACATCCTTACCTGTCTGGCTTCATCTGTTTCCTTGCAAGTTCAGACCTCTCCATGTTTTGCCTCCCTGCAATATTGGTGAGTTTTAGCAACTAATTCAAAACGGCAGATTAGAGCAGTAGAAACTTACGATTATCTGCAGTGGACAGGACAGTTCCAAAGCTTCGGACTGGCAAATGACTTTCTCCAGAGTCGTCCTAAGAAGAAGGAGAAATGAAATAATCAACCACTTCCATTTGTTTGATCACGTATCAACTAAACAAAATAATTTACCAAAGCCGCATACCTCCACAACATTTGGTTTTCTCATCGACCTAATAAGAAACTTCCTATAGGCATCCTTCAATTTCTCTATTGGTTGAGCATCCCTATAAAAGCAAACTCTCATTGAAAATTGGAAAACAATCCATCAAACTGAAGGATAAGTAGCTTCAATGTGGTTGCTTTTGATGGGAGAAAAACAACAGAACTTAAACAAGAAATGATTTTTGCAGAGATGAGATATCAGACCATGAAAAAGCTTAGCTGATGATAAAAAACAAGAAACAAGATCATCTCCTCATTGCTGTTCCAGCACGCACCATAGTACTTTTCCATGTATTAAATTACACTCAGTTATGTGTGGATTCTTACTCTCATTGCTTTCAAAAGGCTAATTGTTATTGTTTGCAAACACATATCTAAACACTCAAATGCTCACAAGCTGTCAAACACAAGAATAGCGAATTAATTTAAATGATGCTGAACTGCAACAAATCTAAAAGTTTGAGCGCGCACAGAGAGTTAGTTCCCAATAACTGCATCTCGGACAGTTTCATTTTGCGATATAATGTTTGATTAGTTTGCTTTTAACCTTACTTCAAATGCTGTGGCAGGCAAATACTACTGCCTATGCAACTTAACTAAGTGAATATATAATGAAGATGTTGAATCATCAGTCCTGATTGTGAGGGAGTGAAATAAATCCATGTAAAAGCCTTATAAAACAACTCCAAGCCCTTGAGCAATCAAGCCAACTCAGTCGTATAGAATTAAAATATTGGAGGAGAGAGACTTACCTAGATATCCCAAGATTGAAAATATCGTTTGCAATTTTCATCTTAGACTTGGATTCCATATGCAAAGCATATGCTAGGTAATAAGCAGAATGTAACTTTCCAATTTCATTTGCTTCAAGAAAATTGTAAATGACTTCTGCATCAGCACAATTTTCAGCCTAACAGAAAAAGAGAAGCAATATTTTCATCAAGACAAAGAATCTCCAAAAAAATTGAAAACACAGACAGGTAAAGAGTGAAAAAAAAAAAAGAACCCACATATTCTAACCAAACTTTGAGGTAACGGAGATCATCCTTGTACCGGTCGGAATGCCAAAAAGCACGCACGCATTGTTCGTATATGAGTATGAGGCCTGAGCAGTCTCCTCCTGGTGGGAATGCCTCTTGAACCCATTTTATACACCTTCAAACATCACCATAGCATTTCATTAATTAATTAATAATAATAACAACAACAACAATAAAAGGAGGAAGGAGAGTACTCACTGAATCCATGGAAAGAGAGGATCATCCCCTTTATACTCATCAATCGCTTCTATCAACTTCCTAGACCCATTAAATTAAAAAGTGAAAAGAAATCAAATCAATAAGTAATGAATATAATGAAAGGAGGAGAATGGAGGAGGAGGAGGAGAAGCAGGAGGAGGACCTTCGGGTGTCAAGGAGAGATTTCTTGAGTTGATAGTCTGTGTGGGATTTGAGGGCTTGATTCAAGAGGCCAACGTTTCGGCCTCTTTTCAGGGGTCTTACATTTTCTTTGAACAGTTCCCATTCGTTACCCGTCTCTTGTTTTGTCGCAAGAAACTCCGTCTCTGCATCCAACTTTTCCATCTCCATTTTCTCCCTTAATGACTGCTGCTGCTGCTGCTGCTTCTTCTTCTTCTTCTTGAATCTTGAGAGAGAGAGAGATTTTGCAAGTGAGATTACTAGCCGTTAGTTATAAATATATATAGATGAACTGATTTGTGGAGGGTGGAAATCTGTGCCCTTCCTTTCCTGCGGCCCCTACCATTTTCTCTCCTCTCAACAAATTTGAAATTGAAGTACTGTTCATTAAAAAAATAAGGGACTCCAGGTCCACTGCTTGGTTTCAAAGATTTGAATTCTGGGGGTCGAGTTAATATTTTTATAAAATAAATAAAAATATTTAAACAATAATAAAATTAATTTAAGTTAACTCTATGAATGATTCCTGACATAAAATTAAATTAATTAAGAAAAAAATACATTACAGAAAAAGACTAGATTTAAGTCGGGTTAACTTTACAAACCCACCAAATACGATATGGGATCAGGATTTAAAAATATTTTTTTTTTAAAAAAAAAAACAAAGTTAATTTTTTTTAAAAAAAAAACTAAGCAACATGCGTTAACTTGTCTAATAAATCAATATCAAATGATAAAAAAAAATAAAAAGGATTTAAGAAAAAAAACCAAACTTAAAACAGGTTAGTCATTAAAACTGGTAAACCAGATCATGAGACTGAGATTATCTAATAAAATACAGACAGCAAAAAATTACAAAACAAAATTTTTAATCATAAATTTTTTTAAAAAAATAAAATTAAAATAATGAGGACTAATTCTTTTATAAAAAAAAATGAAAGGAACTAATTAGGGATTAAATTGAAAAACAAAACAAATGAAAGAAAAGATTAAATAAAATGAGTATGAAAAAAATAAGGACCAAAATAAAAAAAAATGAAATAAAATTCTAAAGGACAAAATAAAAATAAATGCAAAGGATTAAAAAAAAATTAAAAAATAAAAACTAAATTGGATACAAAAATAAAATGACATTAAATGCTAAAAGATAAAATTTAAAAAAAAACTTCAAGAAGTTTTAAAATCAGAACGAATAAAAATCAAAAGAATAATGATAAAAAATTTAAAATAAATATAAATTGAAGAACATAAATAAATTTTTAAAGGCTATATTTCTAGAATGGTGTGGGGGACAATAACATGCTGACACGTGTGTTAAAGCGGTCAACTTTTTTTTTGTTGATTTATTAATATTTTAATAATATAAATTATTAAATAAGCTCTGGCACATGAATTTACAAGAAAATCATAGTGTAAAGACTAAATCGCCCTCCCAAGCTTGCAAATTGTTTTAAGTTAAAGGTTAAATATATTATTTACTTTTAAAAGAAAAGTGTGCAGATATTAATTTTGAGCTTTTAAGGGTAGCAAGTGCAAATAAATGGGAAAATATACAAATACTCCTAGATGAAAAGCTATTTTTTTTTAGGGTAACATAATTTTTTACTATACATGAAAAAAAAATAAACGATTAAATTATCCTCAATGAATTAACAAATAACATTTGTATCTCCTTGCAAAAACGACCTTACCTATGTTGCCAGGTCACTTGTTAAGTGCAGTAAAAGATAAAATAATCAATAATACACTGTCTGAATACACAGTATTTCTGCTTACACGAAAACACCGAGACCTTTTAGTTTTTTTTTAATAATATAATGATACCGAAGGGAGTTTATGGGCACAGGCGCCCCAGAAATTTAGAAGAGAGCGTTCTTACGGGTTGGACGATGCATCACGTAGTTCATTTAAACTTTACATGGCGTTTCATAATTTTAGAAAAATAGTTTTTAAAGTAAATTTATATTATTTTCACTTCTTTATATAAAAAAAAAAAACATAAATCATGTTTCACTTCAAATAACTAACAATCACAAGCATACTGTTAACAGAAAAGACAAGAGATGGACTCTCCTTTTTTCCTCTACTTATCACTCCATGAATGGTGATAACGGCAAATACAAAAGAGATGGCCATTTTTTTTTTCCTTGTACTTATCAAATCCATGAAGAAGTTGGTTGGCTGTGGTTAATGTCTGAGAGCTACTTGCTGATGTCGGCGAGCAAAACAATGAATGCTTTCTTGAAATCTCCAAATAAATCTATACCGTTCACACGCTTGGAAAAGTAAATCCTGCCACCTTACTTGATCTTCAAGCTAGGCAAAAAGGCCCTCATGTAATCCACGCCGCTGGTGGAAAATGAGACGGAGACCATTATTAATGACCAGCGAGAATTGTGGACGGCGTGCAGGTGCAGGGAGGGCTGTTTTGGTAAATCAACAATGAAATGCTTGTCCAAGTATATCATCAATATCAAGCACGAAATTACATTCATATCCCTAATCATTCAAGTTGCTAAGAAACAAAAAATCTAGTTTTGAAGTAGTTGTGGATAAGGACTGCTCTGTTTGCTAGAGAGGAGAAGAAGGAGAAACAGATGGCATCTCTTTCCTTGATCCTGTCTTCATCTAATTTCTCATCAAGATCTGATGCTTTTGGCGACAAATTGTTGAGTATACGACCTGTCGCTATAAAAACAACTGGGAGGGACAGTAGTAGGAGGGCTCTGAAAGCGATGAGGGTGAACGCAAGCATGGGAGGTGGTGGAGGAGGCGTGGCAAGGTTCAAAGGGACGCTGGTGAGGAACCAGCTGCTGACAGAGATGATAGAGAAAAAAGTGACAGAAGCGAAGGAAGCATGCAAGGGAGACGCGACATCAGTCGAGTGCAAGGTAGCATGGGACGAGGTGGAAGAGGTGAGCCAAGCAAAGGCCGATTTCAGGCTCAGGTTGGAGAAGCAGGATCCTCTCGAGTATTATTGTCAAGACAATCCTGAGACTGACGAGTGTCGCATCTACGAAGATTGATTATGCAGCGACGTCTCACCAGCACCACCTTCATCAGCTCCGACTTGATCATCACTTTTCTCTTCTCTCTCTCAAGTAGTTGTATGCTTTGTAATAATTATACGTGTATTTTGCTTCCTTATCTTGATTACTACCCTGATCCCCTCCTTGTAAATTACAACCCCCATCTCCGCTGCAAAAAGCCAAGTCAGCAACAACTTTTTTACAATAATAAAGTTATATTTGTGCTTTTCAGTACTATTACTATCTTTATCCTGTTTACGAGGATGGTTTGGTGGTAGCTACTACAAGCTTCATCGATGAATACTACTCGATCATGATGCTGCAACTTAGTCTAGTAAAAGAACTAACAAGTGTCGTGAAAACTAATAGTAGTAGTATTAATAAAGCAAAAGCCTTTTCAGCCATGATTCTATCATTAAATAGCAAGTAAAACTGATTTAATAATGAGATGCTATCCTACCATGATTCAGAGAAAGGAGCTCCGATAGCAACGCATTTACTCGGCTCCTAGATCACTCCATGTGTTCTCAACAAGCTTCGAAAGGTGATCAGAAACATGCCTGTAACTACCTGCCAGGAGATTTTAGCAGTTTCAATTCTGAGTGAGCCTCCTATATACACGGCATCCGGTGACTCTAACATAACTCTATAGCATCCTGCTAGTGCTCAATAACTTCAGCATTAAAATTATCATGTAGGAAATGGGGCGAATGAGTTTCCTGTGGAAATGCTTCATGTAAGAATTTCTTGTAGAATTCTCTACGAGGTTTGTGGCGAAGGATGACACATTTTCCCGGGATATCTTGAAGAGCTTGCTAGCATGAATTGTCATCTGAAGAAGATCTGTAACAGCATCGATTTCCCATCACAACCACCAAATGTGCCGAGAAAGTCGCTACCCAACACATTGAACTACACATGACAGAAAAATGAATCCACCCAGCTTTAAACAGTTGGAAACAACTACTTGATCCAAGCTGCTAAAGCCCTCATGCAAGTAGCCAACTCTATGTACAAAGTGGCTCTCAACATTTCTTCCTGAATTTTTTGAATGGAAGGCTCTAATACCTCAGTAGACTGCAGCAGAAAAGCCGGCTTCTCTCCACCACCCACACTCTAGTATGCCATCAGATCTACAGCAGTGAGTTGTAAATGCTTTCTGGCTTCTCTCGACATTTTTTCCGTTCTGTGCATGATGGACTCTAGAAGAATATATCAGTTTCCGTCATAGCTGGCACCTTGGCTAAAAATTGGCAATATCTACACCCTGAATGTTTATTTATTTCCAGAGGAGAATTGAAAAGACAATGGAATGTAGCTCTTATTCATTCCCCAAGATCACTGGCATTTGCTAGAGAAGATGACAAAGGCACAATTTGTATCTTGTTCTCTATACGACTAGCAATGTAGAGACAATAACCTCCAAGAAGGCTGCCTTGACCCCGATGATAAAAAGACTAAATTGATGAATATACTTGGTTACTTATGCCGTTTCCAGCATAAAGCATCTAATTTCGCCAGAGTGTTGACGAATACTCGAGCCTTTTTCGAGCAACTTCCAGTCCATTAATTCAACAACCTGCAAGCCAAGATTTCTACCAAAATCTCTCCTAATCACGATAGCATTCCCTGCAATTTCTTTAAGATGTGCACTATACACTGCACAGATGACACTCTGACAATGCCATCTGTATTGCAAAGAACCACTGGAATAAAATGCTTAAAATCTCAACGAAGAACTTCATACGATGGATTTCTCAACACAGTCACGGGCAGAGGCTGCAGGTCCAACAACTCTGTTGGAGGCAGATGCTTTTATGGCAAGATAAGATGCCTAAAAGAGACTAAAATTGTTTATGAACCAAGCCATTTATCTGATACTACAGGAGCCGATACTCATAGATTGGCACCGAGAAATTCAGCACACGGTCCCTGTCAATGTACTGCTCATTAAGCATAAAGTACTGGTGATGAAGAACAGAATCAACATCATTATCCCAAAATGGCTCCGTGTATCCGTGAAACTTGTCCTCCCATTGAAAGTCTGGTGATGCTGTTGGTTCACCCCTCATCGCAGTGTGAATTATGGGCTGAACATGTGCTGCAAGGTTTAGCTTTGGGAATTGGTGGATGAAATGTGCAGTGTTCTGTCTATCTTGTGAAAACAGATGAGTTCGGCAATTTCCTGTGATGAAAGGTCACAGTACCTTTCCCGGGACAAATCTTTCTTCTCCAGTTTCATCAGAATTTCATTGGAGATCCATGGAAATGGCAAAGAGGACTTTGGACACATCCTCTTCTAAAAACAATCTCAAGAAGAGCCGGCAAAAGACAACCAGCACTCTATAAAGAAAACAAAAACGAGTGAACAAAAAGTGTGTACAAATCTGGAACTTAAAAACGAAAAAGGAAAGCAACCAAAACACCAATTAGATGGCCATAAACCCAAGTTATGAACACCAGGTCGGAAGTGAATGAAATTTTTAGGGTTTAAGCCTTCAATTCTTAGCTAATAAATAAATGCTTGCAACAAAACATTAATTTTTTTTTGTCAATAGGCTCTTCCAGGTTTAGTTCTATTAAGACAGATCCTGGAAAACCACATCCACCAGATATCTAGCCGAGGATCATGTATATTCATGCAGACAGACAATGCAGCAATATTTCAGCCAAGGATCATGTAGACAGATAATGCAGCAATTCAATGCAGCAATATTCCAGCCGAGGATCATGTATATCAATGCAGACAGATAATACAGCAATATTCTAGGAAAACAATTGCAAATCATTCTATAATTAACTTACTGTAATTCCTCTGTAATTCCTTACATTCAGCATACACTGTGTATAAATCAAGAGCTCAATAGCAGTAATAAAGTGTGGAAAATTCAGGGAAAAACACAGCTATACATTACTCTCTCTCAATCTTCAATATGGTATCAGAGCGCCAAAAACTCAAAACGAGACTACGATCCCTGCTTCCAACATGTCTCTATCCCAAAAATTTGACCACTCAACCCACCTCCCACACAGGAATCCCACTGATTGCTCTCAATATTACAGCTCAAATTCAAACGAGAAATTAATTCCCTCCACCTTTCCACAATGGCGTGCCCAATTTGAAGCTCTTCTTATCGTGGTATGATCTGCTGATTATGTTTACTGGTATCTCAGTGTGCCCTTCATCTGATGGCACTCCCCACTCTGCCATGAAAAAAACCCATTGGGTTCGGGCAGGACAAGTTAATTCTCAGTTTGCAATTCTTGCCTCCACCTCCACCTCCATTACTCCCCTCATCGCCACCCACTTAAAACATCTCATGAGCATGGAAGAAACTAGTCACATGTATTGCTAGCCGATCTCGAACGAGAGCTATGCAACTCAAGGAAGACCTTACCTTGATTCAAAAAGGAAATCGATCGATTCAGGAGTATCTCCACGCAGTGAAAGCGTTGGCAGATGAAATCGCTCTAATCGATCATCCCATCTCCGATGACGATCTAACCCTTTATATTCTTCATGATTTGGGTTCTGATTTCAGGGAAATTGCTGCACCAATTCGTGCAAGGGAGAAATCATTAAACTTTTGAAGAAACTTCATTGAATCTGCTGGTTGGTCCATGACAGCTATCTTCGGCGGCTAGAATCGGCTACCCATCAACTTGTTGCTTCAGCGAATTACACAAATCGCAAGCACTCTTCTGGAAATTATTTTCAAAGGAATCCAAAACCGAATGGCTTCTCACGCAGCCAAGGTCCGCACAGGGACAACCGGTATCATTCTAAGCCATTCGGCCGGCCCAATACAACACCAAAAAGGTATCAGCCCAAATGCAATTTTGTGATTCAAATATTCACACGGCGAAGACATGCCCCCGTGTAAATTCAAATGCAGTCACAGCAAACTGCACCTCTGCATCCAATGCCACAGACAATAAATGGCTCATGGACTCTGCTGCCATCAACATAATATTTACTGGTGACCTCAACAACACTATCAATTCACTCTGAATATGATGGCACTGATGAAGTCGTGCTCGGTGATGGTTCAGGTTGACTGTTTCACATATAGATCCTTAACCTTAAAATCAACCACAAAACTTTCACTCTTAAAGACACACTTTGTGTTCCAGATATCTCCAAAAATCTTATATCTGTGCACCCATTTTACTAACTCACAATAATGTCTTATTGAATTTCACCCATCTTATTTTCTTGTGAAGGACACGACCTCGGGGGTGATCCTGGCAAAAGGTGCATGTGAAAATGGTGTTTACATCTTCCCGAATACACTGGGGGCGACTCTCTTTCCCATGGTTGCTAATTTGCATGAAAAAACTTCTCTCAACAGGTGGCACAAAAGGCTTGGTCATCCTTCCTCCCAAACTGTTCACAATGTTGTTCGTCAGTTTTCACTTCCATTTATAACTGCTCAAAAGTCCTCTATATGTCCTTCATGTTCTATTAATAAAGCACATCAAAACCAACCTTGTTTCGATCCACTAGTCTATCAGCATGCATCCGCTCTTTCAATGCTCAATTTATACTGATGTTTTGGGGTCCTGCTCACTGTGTTGGTTTGGATGACTCTAGATATTACTGGATCATTTTCATTGATCACTACAGACCAAATACATGTGGTTTTATCCTATGGAAAACAAAAAATCTGGGGTTGCCAAAAATTTTTCCAACAATTCAAAAGCTCGTGGAAAATCGTTTCAAAGCAAAAATCCAAAACAATATACTCAGATAATGGGGGTGAATATGTGAAATTAAACCTTTTCTTCTCCCTCAATGGTATAAATAAGTCAATTTCACTACCCGCTCCCCACACACACCACAACAAATATGGTGTTTCTGAGCGGCGACAACTCAGGTCACTTAGTGGAAACTGGTCTTACATTACTACATGATGCTCATCTTCTTCCTTTAACATATTGCCATATGCATTTCTCACACAGCAGCATACCTTATAAATCGTCAACCCACGCCCCTGCTCAAAAATATTTCCCCATATCAAGCTCTTTTCGTCAACAGCCAAATTATCTCAAACTGAGAAAATTTTGGGTGGTCTGTGTTTCCCTCTCACCAAACATACAATAAACACAAAATGGAACCCAAATCCGGTCCTGTGTCTTTTTAGGCTATTCACTTACTCAAAAAATGCTATCGGTGTCTTGATCTAAGCACTCAACGTGTCTACATTTCACGCGCCACGTTTTATTTGATGAAGATCAAATACCATTGCCTGCCTCTGTTCCCTTCAAATTTCCTACTGTTCTCCTTCGGATTCTCCAGTTACTGTTCTGTCTCCTTCACCACTAGTGTTTCAGGTTGATGCTCTGCCATGCACTACACCTCCAGGTAATCCTTCAGTCTCTACCTTCTCTACTTTGTCATCTCAATTAATGTGTTTCTACTGGTAACGAACCTCACACTCACAAACCCTGACCGTCACCCTCCGTTTCCTAGTGACCACCATACCACCGAACCAGACCTGCTACTCAATCTGTAAGTGAAACACAAATCACAGCTCACCATCCACAGCCATCGACTTCACGACCCCATCACATGACCACACGGTCTATGAACAAGATTTTCAAACCCAAACAACTGCACAGTGTCACCAAACACCCAATCCCCGCACATTGAACCCACATGTGTCGTCAGTCAAGCCATCTCTGAACCTCACTGGCGTGAGGCTATGTCTCATGAACTAACCGCACTCATGCGTCATGGGACATGGGAGCTGGTCCCTCCTCCAAAGCATTGTAATCCAGTCGGCTGTAAATGGGTTTTTAGAGTAAAACGAAAATCTGATGGGACATTGGACAGATTTAAAAGCCCGTTTAGTTGCTAAAGGGTATCACCAGCGTCCGGGAGTGGATTTTACGGAGACATTCAGTCCTGTTGTTAAACCTGCAACAATTAGAATCATCCTTTCCATTGCTGTAAATGAAATGGTTGGACTTGCGTCAACTGGACATTGATAATGCTTTCTTACATGGGCACTCAAAGAAACTATTTATAATGCCCTGGCAGCCCCCCGGGGTTTTAAGGATCAAGCAAGCCTGATCATGTCTGTCGCCTCCGAAAGGCCATCTATGGTCTTAAACAGGCCCCCAGGGCATGGTATTCTGCCTGCGAATACCATTCTTCAGTTGGTTTTAAGAACTCCCAGTCAGATTCTTCATTATTTATCTTTCGGGCATTGATTCAATTGTCTGTTATTTCTGTATATTGGATGACTTGGTAATTACTGCAATAATTCTGACTTGTGAATTCTATTGTTAAACAACTTGGTCTGCAAATTTTTCGTTGAAGGACATGGGTTCATTGCATTATTTCTTAGGAATGGAAGTCATACCCATTCCCCGTGGTATTTTCCTTTCCCAGGCACAAGTACATTCGTGATTTGCTCTCTCCAACACCAACATGCTTGGGCAAAGGAAGTGTGCAGCCTCTCTCCACAAGCATAACCTCTAAAGCTTCACGATGGCACTGCAACCTTTTGACAGCACTGAATACAGAAGAATAATTGGCAGCCTCCAGTACTTGTCCCTCACCAGACCGGATATCTCGTTTGTTGTAAACAAGTTGTCACAATTCATGCACAAGCCTACTCAAACTCATTGGGCAGCAACTAAAGAGGCTCTGCGCTACTTGAAGCAAACAATTTTTATGGTATCCGACTACTCAATCATGCTCATTCCAACCCTCACCACTTTTTCGGATGCTGACTGGGCTGGCAACCTTGATGATCGCACCTCCACGTCTGCCTATATTACATTTCTTGGCTCCAATCCTGTTTCATGGAGCTCGAAGAAACAACGTGCTGTCGCACGATCTTCAACAGAGGCTGAATACAGGGCCCTTGCAAATGCAGCCTCCGAAACTGTTTGGATACACTCTCTTCTGCATGAAATTGGTTTCAACCTCACCACCCCTCCATCACTATTATGCGACAATCTTGGAGCCACACATCTCAGTCACAACCCGGTGCATCACTCCAGGATGAAACACATCCAAATTGATCTTCACTTTGTGCGCGATCTGGTTCACCGTGGGGCTATTCATGTCCGACATGTCCACACTCAAGATCAACTTGCTGATTTGCTGACAAAGCCTCTCTTCAAGCAACGCACTGAGCATCTGAGAAGCAAAATTGCTCTTGCTGATGGCAGCTCAATTTTGAGGGGGTGTATTAAGACAGATCCTGGAAAACCACATCCACCAGATATCTAGCCGAGGATCATGTATATTCATGCAGACAGACAATGCAGCAATATTTCAGCCAAGGATCATGTAGACAGATAATGCAGCAATTCAATGCAGCAATATTCCAGCCGAGGATCATGTATATCAATGCAGACAGATAATACAGCAATATTCTAGGAAAACAATTGCAAATCATTCTATAATTAACTTACTGTAATTCCTCTGTAATTCCTTACATTCAGCATACACTGTGTATAAATCAAGAGCTCAATAGCAGTAATAAAGTGTGGAAAATTCAGGGAAAAACACAGCTATACATTACTCTCTCTCAATCTTCAATAAGTTCCTGGCCAGAAGCTTCGCCGGTTCCATCTTCTCATTTTGTCTCAACTGTAACATACAAATACTGAAACAGAAAACACAGCTCGATATCTTCCATCGTTTATATATGGATATTTCCCCATGAACAAATATAGCAGTAGCTAGCAAGGCAACGCAATACAATCCAAGTCGGTCACAGGTTAATCCGATCATACTTTACTTCTTCTTTTTTGTCCAAAATAGACATCTACTTTTAGCAAATGAAACAGCACTGAGGATATCCGATAATAAAATTTGCTGGAAGAAAAAACAAAAGGCAAAAATTATTGGTGGGGTTTCAAATATCTTTCGTCTTTCTCCGAATTAAACTTCCTAAATAATTTATATCCGAACCAAAATAACAAAGCTCATTCATTCGATGAATCGGTGATCACAAAGCGCATATATAAGCAAAATCCAAAGAGATTGATTGGAGAGTGCTTACAGTATAGCGGCGGCTCGAGGCTCTGCTTGCGACAGAAAGAACTAGAAAAGATTGTGGGGTTTTCTTCTACTATTGCTGCTAGTGCTCCATTTCTCTGTTCTGTGAGACCGGACATTAATTGAAACTAAATGATTGCATTTAATCTCTATTATCAGGATCTTTATTTAAGAATGTATCTAAGACAAGTTCGTTATTATTCTACGTGGACCAGTTCCGCACGGACACGTGTAAGCCTGTCCATCATCATTATTAGTATTTTGTTTTATTTTATTTTATCTATTATAACCCATCCATTCGATTCGACCTCCAGTTGCAAGAGCTGAAGGAGAAAGACCACTGATGGTCATGGCTCTGGCAGTGGCAGTAGTGCATCCACATGCTTCCTTTTCTGCGTCTTCCTCGTCTTTCTTCGCCCATCAAAGAGTTCCCCACATCTTGTTGTCCAAATCTCGAAGCAACTCCAGTAACAGTACCAGCCTACCAGCTTCCATCTGCAAAGCTTCATGGCAAGAAGTACATACTTCCCTCACTCTATGCTACATCCTTAATTAATTTTGCTTTCAATCTAGGCTCAGATATATATAATTATTTCTTTTATCTATTTGTTGAATCTATATATAATTGTTTGTATTAGCTTGCTGGAGTGGTGATATTCTCAGCAATTCCATTCACGGCTGTGAAAGCCATCGCCAATAGCCCCCTTGGAGAGTCTCTCCAGAGGCGATTGGAAGAGAGGAAGAAACTTGCCGTTCAACAATCTTCCAAGTTCAAAGCTTTAGCCCAAAAGGCCCGTAAAGAGAGGTAATGTCGATCGGGGTAAGCATTTTTCCTTCTTCTTGTTTTAATCATAATTAATACGGACAAGTTAATATAATAAACTTTGAACAGACTAAATGCATGAATGGTGGAATGGAAATTTACTTCAAGTTAATTTATTGTTCCCCAAGAATTTTCATCCCCGAGGTATTCTGATTACTTTGGAAGTCACCTATGCACACCATTTGTTCCACCAGCCTTAAATTGCCACCAAGGAGCTGCTTGAGTATTGGTAGTAGCAGCAGCGAAGCACCTCCCTTCCCAGGACTTGGTTTTCGTATAATATCTTCTTTCAAGAATATTGAATAGGTTGCGTGTAGCAGGTTTACAAGGCATGCGGTACAGATTAATGTTTTTGCTTTGTTGATTGTTCCTTGTTAATTGATTTTCAATCAATGCGAATTTGCAATCTGACAACAAGAAGAATTTTAACTCTCAGCTTCTGGTATGGAGAGGAGCGCCCTAGGTGGCTCGGTCCCATTTCGTACCAGTACCCAACATATCTTAGTGGAGAGCTGCCAGGGGATTATGGCTTTGATGTTGCGGGTCTAGCTGAGGATCCGGTTGCTTTCCAGAGATACTTCAAGTATGCCATTTGCTGTCCTTTTATATCCTCAATCATATGCATGCTGGGCTAAGCGCCATGCCATTCTTGGTCTATTGCACGGGACAATGTCCTCCGCAATTGCCAATCTGAAACTCAAGTCAAATTTTCGTCCATAACAAGTCTAGGGGCAACATTTATGTTTCTGGAGTGAGGCGACGTCGCTTGATGCTGAAGATCGCTATCTGAGTATATGCAATTAATTCCTCACCTTTATATGGATGCCTATAATGTTTATTTGGTTCGAACTGTTTCTACAGTGTTTACCGTGTATTTAATATTTTTTTCTCTTATGAACATAGTAGAACAAAGTTCTCTTTTCAAATACTGAATAGTCATTTGCTCAGTTTGATTCCATTTTTGTGCAGCTTTGAAATACTTCATGCTCGCTGGGCTATGCTTGCTGCTCTCGGTGCTCTGATTCCAGAAGTATTGGATTTGTCAGGTGCCTTTCATTTCATTGAGCCTGTATGGTGGCGAGTTGGCTATTCAAAGCTTAAGGCTAGTATATTAACCCTCTCTTTGCATCAATCTTCAAGAGATATTCGTGTTTAAAGATATTCCTAATTTCCTATTCCTGGTTGGTTTGGATCCTAAGAGTCAGAGTCTACCGTTCACTTCTTTACTATCTCTGTGAAGAGCGAATATGTCCCACTGAAGCAGCATGCTGATTTATTTCTTTTGCTTCTCGCTTCTTCAAATTATTACCAGGGAGATACACTGGACTACCTTGGCATCCCTGGACTCCACTTCGCCGGGGGCCAAGGAGTGCTTGTAATTGCTTTCTGTCAAGCCATACTAATGGTAACCACTCTATCAAGCAGCACTTCAATCTCACCTTGCTTTCCTTCTCTTTTAATTTCATGATAAAGATACCTGTGATGCATCCTTTTCTGGGCTCAGGCTTGCAAAATGAGTGATGGATTGTAAATGTGTTGGAATCTAAATTCTTTGGTGAACAGGTTGGGCCGGAGTACGCAAGATACTGTGGAATTGAGGCTTTGGAACCTCTGGGAATTTATTTGCCAGGAGATATCAATTACCCTGGGGGAATCCTCTTCGATCCCTTGAACCTCTCCAAAGACCCTGTATCTTTTGAGGAGTTGAAGGTGAAAGAAATTAAAAATGGGCGCCTGGCAATGGTTGCCTGGTTAGGCTTTTACATCCAAGCAGCTTTGACCGGTAAAGGGCCTGTTCAGAACCTTGTCGAGCACATATCAGATCCCCTTCACAACAATCTGTTTTCCACGCTCAAGTTGGTGTAGATATTTCTCTTAGGTGTTCAGAAAGGTGCATACGAGGTACCGTTCCTCCGTCCGCCCGTCGACCCGATTAGATCATGGTACAAAATGCAATATAACCCCGTAGATGGGTCTCTATCAGATCAGTGCTTTTGATTTTATGTTTAAAAGATTTTCTTACTCTTTTTAATTTATTTTTAATTTTAATACATAGAGATCATTAGCCAAGGAGTGGGAAAAAAAAAAAAACATATGGGATTGGTAACAGCGAGCCTTGAAAAGGAATCCGTATGATCCACTAAATACAGAGTCCGTACATGGATTATTAGCACATGGGGTGACTTGGGGATTGGACCAGCTGTCCTCTCAAAGGCCTGGCGTGGTTGGGTGGTTGGTTGGACCACCGCCTCTCGAAAGCTAATGGTGAAGAACCGTGGATGGGGCCATTAAACATGCCAAGGGTTCATTCACCTACCTTCATATGTGTTTTTGCCTTCGCTTTTTCTTTTTCTCTTTTTAGTATCCCTCGGGAATTATCATCTGAAACTATTGTTTGGATATATGAAAGATTTGACACCAACACCTTCATTAAAGTAATACTCGTGGGAAAGGTATAGTACCACTTATTAATATATTATATTATTATTATTATTATTATTATTGTATTATAAAAGTTTTTTTATTTTATTTTGTTTTGTTTTTTAATGAATTTTTTTTATTTGATTTAGTTTGTTAGGGTTTTTTTTTTTTTTAGTTATTAGATTTTCATGATATGGATCCCGAGTTTGATGGATTAACCTGATTTAACGAGTTAGCCCTGATTTTTTTAATTAATTTTTTTTATTTAGTTTAGTTTGTTAATGTTAAATTTCTTTCTATTTAATTATCAAGAATTTCATGACATGTATCCTGAGCTTGACGGTAAACTTTGGTTTGATAGGTTAACCAATTAATTTTGGATAAACTCATCAAATTTTTTTCTATTTATTATCAAACTTTCATGATATGAATCCCAGGTTTTACAAGATAACCTAGTTTAAAGGGTGTACCCAATTAATTCAAAAAAAAAATATTTTTCTTCATTAGTTGTTTTCTTCTTGTTGGTTTTTTTTTAATTAATATATTTAATTATCATACTCTTGTGACACGACTTATAGCTAGACCTACATCCAATATTCTTGGTCTAGTGTTACAGTCAGACTCACTTAAACTTGGTCATGCAAGTTTAATGTTATTATTATATTATAAATATTACTCTTTAGGTTAGTCGTTGCAGCCAACTCAAGACTCTTGGTATAGCTTTGCAGAAAAACTCAAAACTTTTAAATCTTAGTTTTTTTATATATTTTTTATGCAAAAAAAATAACCCGCGGTATCGCGCAAGTCATGTAACTAGTACTTAACATAATGGTATAAAAATCTTATTTTGTACTAAAATATTTCTTAATTTCACTTAAAAAATAGTTAAATTCAAAAAATATTTCATAATTTGAAAATTAATATAAAAAAAAGGATTAAGCATGATTATTTTAAGTGAATGAACAATATTGTTTTCACTTTTATTTTTTTTCAATCTTGGTTTGATTTTTTTTAGTATCCCGGCTCTAAATTTTTAAGTTTTTTTTTTAATTTGACTTCTTTTTCGTTTGTTTTTCATAATAATTAAGGATATATTGGACATAAAAACTTCACACTTTTGAATAATATTTATGATTTCATAATATTTTAGAGATTTATTGTAATTTTTTTTGTTCGTTTTTTTCAATGAATAACAGCACAGCCCCTTTGTTTATTTTATTCCTTTATTGGATAAAATATATTTGACCTTCCATTTAAATTCTAATTTAAAGATTTGAAATCACAGGAGAAAAAATAAACATTATCTTTCTTATCATTTTAAATTATTATTTTTAAAAAATACATTAATATAATATTTTTTATTTTTATAATTTAATTTTTTTATCAACACCAAATTTTTATAGCACAAAATCAGTCCCCTGTCTTATTGAATGGTGGCAAGTGGAGGAAGCAAAAAGTAATAACATTAATGATTTATTTGTTTTTGTATTTTAAAAATATTTTATTTTTTTATTTACTTTAAATTAATTATTTTTGATATTTTAAAATATTTTAATATATTAATATAAAAAATATTTTAATATATATAAAAAAAACAATTTAAATACCAGCATTACCGTAATCTTGAACACTTTCTAAATAAAGTGGCCCGTACAGATAGTGGACGTTTCTATATTGTAATAAAAGTGATGATGGGATGTGACTGCTTGTTCTTATCGGATTCCGTGGAATCGTACGGTTCCCTACTGTCATATTGTAGAGTATTTCGTGGTGTACAAATACAAGTAAATACACCATACTCCACTTGTTATTATTTTTTTCTACTACTGTTTATTCGATTTTGATTGATGTTCAATTTGCGACGTTCCTGGTTTAAACAGCTGGCACTGCATGGTTTTCGTGTTTCTGCAGTGCGTGGGCACGCGGTCTGTACTTTCGTTAGCCACGTGATTCGTTTCGTTCAGCTAAGAAAACACAAAAGTAGTATATAACTTTTTGGTAGAGTGATTGTTGTTGTTTTTTAAAATATTTTTTTATTTAAAATATATTAATATAATATTTTTTATTTTTAAAAATTAATTTTGATATTAATATATTAAAATGATTTAAAAATATTTAAAAAAATTAATTTAAAAAAAAAAAATAAAAAAAAAAATATTTTCTAAAAACATTCTTGAAATATAAAAACAAACAAAGGCTATGATACACCACCACCCTCGTTCTTATTTTCTTTTGCACTACTAGCTTTGATGCCCGGCGCTTCTCCATTGTACTTTAATATTTTTTATTTTACAAAAACAATTATGTCTGTGTATTGAAATGAAATTAAGAAATGATATAAAAAATTATTAATAATAAATATATAATACTAATAATTAAAGCTAAGAGAATATTGTTTATTTTTTTGACAAGACGCTCTATCAGTAATAGAGATGAGGAATAAAATTATACAACTAGAGCCTACTTTTTAACCATTAACAGTCACCACACACGCCAGTCAAAATACATGGTGACTCCAAAGTGCCAGTAATTTTTTTAAATTTAAAAATATATATTATTTAAATATTAAATTACATTATCTCCTAATCAAGTATACAAACAAAAACAATCGATGCTAAATGATCAAAATACTCCTAATCATAATTACTTGTATTTTTTAATTCAATGACACGGTATTTAATTTGAATGTTTATAAAAAAAAATATGAAAGTATTGAGACACACTTGCTCCTATTGTGTTGATTATTTTATCCTCGTGGTTATTTTTATTATTTTAATGTAATTGAAAATATTGAATAGATAAAAATACCACTAACTAGACCTACAAAAAAAAACTCCTATATCCAAGGCAAGTGTTTTTTTTTTTTAGGAAAGTCGTGCACATGACTTGACTATTGTAGTGAATAGTAGAATGTCGCTACAAAGAAATTTCCTTCCTTTTTAGTTGTTTTTTTCTTTATCAATTTCATTATTATTATCATTGTTTTTTTTATATATATTAACATAGGTGTCCGAGTCAGATTGCACGTACCTCAACTAATCTCATAAGCCCTGAAGTTAACAATTATATAAGTCTCCAATAACCATTATGATGTATTTTCTGCTTTGGTCTCTTGTCTTTCAGTTTCATCCTTAGCCAAGAAATTTGATTCAATCTCCCTTGAATTTGACTCAAAACGAATGCAATTGCACAAAAAAGAATTTAAAAAAGAAATTGAAAAGAAAAAACAATACCTTCATGATAAAATATAAAAGGATGAACAACAAGCTTATGCTATGGGGAAACACCTAGGAGTTTTAGTTTTTTACTTAATAATCAATTATAAGCTTTAATTTTATTAAACCTTTTGGTTTGTCTATTTATTAAGTTTTTTTTCAATATTTATTTGTTTGTGCTTACGTAATTTTCAACAAACTAAAAATTATATCATATAAGTCCGATGAATCATCATGGTTTATTTTTACCTTGATCCTCGTCTGAAAGAACTAAAGGTGAGGTGAATAACCCAATACCCTTAAGCTTAACAGAGCATTGTGTCCAAGCATATATGAATTTGACAATCTATTAGGCTTAACATTACTGGGCTTAGCCAAGCACTATGCTTGGGTGTATATGGGTCCGGTGAGTAGTCACGTTCATCACCCTCAGGCTCGGCTAAGTGCTAAGCCTAAACCTGTATGGTCATGATAAGTTGCTACACCAATTATCCTTGCGTTTAGGCAAGTGCTAAGCCTATATACAAGTGGCTCTGACAATCTTATTAGGTTTCATATTGGACCATAAGATTCTAATGATTCAAAGATATTTCTCTTATGATGAGTCAATGATATTTTCCTATGATAAATCATAAATATTATTTTTTTAATGAGTTAGAGATATTTTTTTTCTTTGACATATAAGATATGTTTTAATGATATCAAAAAAAGATGATTTTTAAGTCACCCCCTTCATCAAAAGATAAGATGATAAGTTATAAAGAGCCATTGGATCCTTAAAAGAAAAACGTATTTAATCTCCATGAACAACAACATATTTACTTAAGAGTCTTTAAAAAAATCAATGTTTTTTCTCTCAAACAAAATATCTATTTAAGCATTAAAGAATCTCCAAATACACAAAAAATGATACTATATAGATACTAGTTACCGGCCATTTTGATTTATCAAATACTAACTATTTTGGCTATAGATACTAAATCAAATTGTTAGAATTAATACATCGATTGATCATATAGATAATCAACTAGCCATTTATCTACTTGAATCTTTTGGATCTTCATCAAAGTCCACATTTATAAGTTGTTTTAAGTAAAAGTTGCTGTGGTTTTATTGATTTTTTAGTTTAATTTTTCAATGAATATTTATGAGAACCTATTTCAATGAATTATCAAGTTGATATGAAATATATTTGAAAAAAAAAACATTTAATTTCAAACAAGTTTAAACTGGTTTAAAAATATTTTTTTATCTTAAAAAAGGTAAAAAGTTTTAAAAATCCTTAGTTTGATTTGTTTTTTTTTTTTTGGGATAATAATGAACTTATTTTACGGGATCGGAATATATTTTTAATCTACCAATAAATTTTAATGTCCTATTTGATGAGTGTGATCAATCTAATTACATTACATCATTTTAAAAAGATAATAATTAGTTTTTATTATTAACTAAGTGGACAGATAAAGAAAAGAAAGAGAAATCTGAATTAATAACAATTTAAATTCAAATTAAAAACCACGAAAGACTGAAAATGATTGTGTAGAGATAATTAGTGTTTTAAATTAATTTATCATGTAGCAATATTAACTACGTGAATTTTGTTTGTTTCGCAAATATTCAAAGATGTAGGCCGGCACAACAGCAAACGCCGTGGCTTGTCCCACCGGCAAACAGTAGCCCGGGATCACGTTTTCTTCGTTGCAAACAAGTCAATGGTTCAGGACCACAATTCCCTTATTTAGTGCTTAATAGTGTACAAAATAGTTAGGAGGGACTGCATTCCATTCCCGTCAATGTTACGGTGGTACCACGAAAATTCAAATAGTCCAAAACAAAATTCATATGTTAGATTATTAATTAAATCTTTTTATTCTGATAAATTGATCTATTCTTTTTAATCAGGGTGACTGATGACCCTAACACTTATTCTTTTAAATGAACATCGGGGCAAAAATAAAACATGTAAATAGATGATTTTTAATAGAATTGGTGGTAGGATTCATATGTCCTTCTTCAAGAAATTTCAAGAGAGATTTGTATTCAATTTTCCACGCAAATAAGATATTGTTCAAGATAGTTTTTATATTTTCCATGATTATTTTTTAGAGATGATTAATTCGAGTATTATAAATTTTAGGGTTATTAAAAATTTACATGATTTTGAACTTTAAAACTTATAAAATTAATTAAAATAAATATAAATTAATCTGAATATTCAAATTAGAATAATAATAAAAAAAAAAGTTTTTGAACTTAGAAAGTTAAGCCGGTTGAGCTTCCCGTGTTGCATAAGTAAAATTATACTCTATCCTCTTAAGAAAGAAAAGGATAAAAAAAAAAAATATTGATATAACGTGATAATATGCAATCACATCATGATCTATCTCAAAAAGTAATCACAAAAGATACACTAAAAATTATAAACACAGACAATGATCACATGATTTTGTAATACTTTAATACTCGTAATACAACATATTTCAATAAATTAAAATATCATTGAAATATCAACTGTTACGTAAATAATTGCGTTCCACATGAAAATCAATAGATCAATGTAATAATATAACTATCCACAAGAATAAGATTTAAACTCGTATTTATTTTTAATCAAAATGAATATACACTTACAGTGAAAATATTATTTCAAATAAAAAGTAATTTAAGCTATACCCTCAAGCAGACTTCATCGTGAATTATTATGATAAAAAGTTAAAAAAGTTCACATGGCATGCATATGTAACGGTAGGTGAAATGCACGGAGAAAAAAAGGGAGCAGAAGTCACAGAATCCGACCAAATGCATCGTACCTTAAATACAGCTGCTTCCAACAACACGCTACTGTCCGGACGATAGCTCCACCACTCCTACATATGTTTTACTGTGCTGCAAACACCACTCCTGCACTCGTATTAATTCTTGCAGTGCCCTACCAAGTACAAATTACACACACAAGTTGATCAGAATCATTCACCCGACCCCGCCAGCACAGACGCACGTTGCTGTTCACGCGCAATAGCCAAGAGGAGACAAGGATGAACCAGTTGTAAGCAACTCTAGTAAAGGACATCCAATCCAAGGTTGTTTTGGTCATTTCAACTCACCTGGCCGCCTCAGATGGACCTCCATTGTTGCATATTGAGAAGATCTGCGAGGGCAAAATCAGACGGAGAAGAACCAGGCTTGGCTTCGGGAGTGTTTTCTGGTGGTGGGCACGTGAATGTGGTGTGTGAAAAGTAGAGAATAAGGGCGGCATTTACGTGACTCCTAGGACAAAGGACGACGCGGTTTCCAGTTACCTGCCACTTGTTTGACCAAATGCCACCCATTTAGGCATCATAGACTGTCTATCAATCTCTTATTTACCGGGAAGACTTTTGATCTTCCTTTGCTTAACCCATGCCAAAATTCTCATCTGCTCTCCCTTTCCCATCAGCTTGTAATAATTGGTGGTTATTGCAGTTGAGAGATTGGTTTAGGATGTTGGAATTCCTTGAGATTTTTTTTTAATAGGGCATGATAGTAATATTCCAGAAATTGACTCCTAGGTGGCTATTAAATTAAAGACTCCAGGGTTTAAAAATTGGAGGATGAATTTTGGGCTATAGCTGATTTTGAGATATAAATGGTGTCGGCAATTATTGTGCTAATAAAATTATAATATTCTGCGGGTAGTCGTCGATAATTAACAATCTCCCATTATCAGTAAACAAAAAAGAAAATTAAATAATTAGTCTCACTGTCATTGGGAGAGAAAGCCAAAACATCGCATAAATCAACCTCTGAAAAAAGAAAAAAAGAAAAAAGGGGCATGCCTGCTGGACTTTCCACTTTAATTTGTACTAGATTGGAGACTCCGCGTGACAGATTATATTTTTTAAACCGAAAAAAATGAGATAATTATGTTTTTCAAAAAAAATTAAAAAAATTCATAATCAAATTAGATTTTAATTCATTTGATAATAAGATAAAAAATTAAGGCTACAGTAACAAAAAAAATGAATGAATTTTTTATTGTCCTGGATAAATAGTGTTAATATTTCAAGATAAAAAAAATAAAAAAGATGTTTGGCTAAAAAGATATAAACATAGATATGAAATAAATCTATTGTTTCAGGATAAAAAATTACTAGATTATTGGTTTGCTATGTGATGTAATTTGGATAAAAAAAATAACTCAACATAAAAGGCGATGTTAATTTTTTTCTAGGACAAGAAAAATTCAATTGTGTAAAGATTGATATGATGTGACTCGGTTTCCTTGGTAGGTTCAATAATAATCCGGATAACCAATGAATACACAGTTTGACTTAAAATAAATATCTAAGATAAGATTTTTTTTACAATTACTGAGATGATAAACATGTTACATCGATTTAGATTAATTTATCAATCCACGTATCAAGCTAAGAGACCATGATAACCTTATATAACACAAATTAAAATAAATTATGAAGCTCAATATATATATATATATATATATATATATATATATATATATATATATAAACAATGTTAAGGGATGAAATTAAAAGAATAAAATAAAAAAATGACTTAAAACATTGACCCGAATCGACTTGCTAAACCCGTGGTCCAAGTTATGAGACTATAATAACCCAGTATAAAAAGAATTGAAACAAGTAATAAAGCTCAATTCTCAATTAACTCGATGTTGAAAGCAAACTGAATATAAATTATGAAAAGTAATTCTATATCAACTTAATGTTTAAAAATATGAAATTAAAAAAAAAAACAATTAGAAAAAAAAAAATTAATCGAATTAACTTATCAAAACCCGCGTTCCAGTTGATAAGCCTGGAATAATCTTATTTAAAATAAATTGAAACACACACACACACTCACACACATATATATATATATATATATATATATAAAGCTCAATCTCAAAAAAACCTAATATTAAATGATATAATTAAAATTAAATTAAAATAAAATTAAAAAAAAGGATAAAAAACTATTCACAAAAAAGGTACTATAAGCTTCCCTTCTCCTGTTAGTTTTTTTTGTTAATAGAAGAACAAATTGTCAAAATAGCATACCAGTGAATAATGTTTTGGGAGGATGGGTATAAAAATTCTCATTATCTTTTAGTTTTTTTTGTTAATAAATATATAATAAATTGTGTTTGGTTAAAAAATAAAGATAGAAACACAAAATAAATCTATTTTTAAAATACTTCTTTAATAAATTTTATATTTACTGGAAACAAGAAATGCATGACTTTTTTTTTTTCCAGGGCATTTGTTAAAATGGTATCTAAAGCTATGTTTTTTATTGGAAAGTAGTTTATGAAAAACAACTTTTATATATTTGTTTGTTATTAGAAAAGCTGGTCAACAAAAAAACACTTTCCAGTCAAAGAAAAATTTAATTTGGTTTTCAGGAAAATGTTTTTCTAAAAAATTTGGGCGGAAAACACTTTTCAGAAGTTGTGAAAAATTTTAAAATGTCATATTATTTGCTAATTATATTAAATTTGACCCTCAAAACTTTTGATTGCTATATATATTTTGTTTTGAATATATATTTTCCAATTTAATCTCTTAAAATTTAATTTTTATATTAACCATGGTCCTTATTTTTATATTTGTTATTTGCTCTTCCCTTATTATTTTTCATTAAAATTGATCCTCATTTATTTGATTGTTACTTATTTTATTTGAAATAATTTATGAAATTTTAATCATTATTATTTTAATTTCTTAATCTTTTTTTATTTTTTAGATTTGGTCTCCATTATTTTGATTATTATTTATTTTATTTGAGATAATTTATTAAATTATATATATATTTTTTCAATTTTATTCTTATTCAACCTTTTAATTTGTAAGATTTATTCCTTATTATTTTAATAAAATCGAGAAAAATAAAACATTAATAAATTATTTTTCAGTTTATTTTCTATAACATAATCAAATACTGAAAAATATTTTCTTACTTATTTTTTATTACACTACAAAACATCAGAAAATAATTTATTTTTTCAAAATTCACTTTTCAAAAAAAAAATACTTTCCAACCATTAAACAGACCAAAAAAACCATTTATTCACTTGAGAATTTTTTTCCAATAGAACTTATATAAGATAATAAAATATACTAATTAACTAAATATTTTTAAAATCACAATTGAAGTAAAACGCAATTTAACTATATTTTACCCGCACTCGTAAACAGACACTAAAGTAAAGGTACGCTGTCATTAGCGAATTACAGAGAGAGAGAGAGAGAGAGAGTTACTGTGAGAAGAAAAGGGTTATTTTCCAGCGGCACGAAAAGGAAATCCAGCATCTACCACATCGATACACAGCACATGCCCTTAAATATAATAATAATAATAATAATCAGAATTCCATGCTAGATGTGTGAGGATTGGATGACTCTCTGATAGTCTGTTATTTTTTTATATAAAAATATATTAAATTATTTTTTATTCTTTAAAAATTATTTTTAACATTAAAATAATTTAAAAATATAAAAAAATATTTTAAATAAAAAAATTTAAAGACTTTCAAATTAATTAGAAACATAAACAATTAATGAATACGTTTACTAAGCAAGCATTAAGCAGCAAATAGTTCAAGTACTCTGTCAAACTTTAAACGCCATTAATTTGAAATCTTCTAAAAAAAATCGACTATATATTTATTTATTTGGAATTGTTATTTATTTCTGAATTTACATAAATAAGTTTCCAATAAGGGTTATTATTCAGGTGAAAAATAATAATAAAAAAAGGTAAGTTAAAGAAGAACGAAGAGTCTTGGATGCTTCGAAGCAAGTCCGTGGACGGCCTCAACTATAACTCCAAAAATGCTCGTATTTACAGCTAGTGCTACAAACACCCCCAAAAAACTAAAGTTTGTTATACAACTTCAGGAAAAAGTCAAGAGGAGAGAAAGTTCAAAAAAGCAATTCAATTCGCCATACAGACATCTATCCACCCACCATCTTCCTCTGATTCGCCGACTGATCACTTACACCAGATGTGTTCCCGCTGATTTGCCGCCAAACAACGTTGTAGCACCTTTTTTTTTTTTTTCAGATCTGAGGTCGATGAGAGGCTTCTGTCGGAAGTGTTGAAGTTTGATTATTACAGGCAAAGAGAGATGAGGTCCTTCCCCTGCTTCACCATTATTTGAAGAAGAACAGGGTAAGGGATGTGAGTAGTTTGATTCTTTCATTTCATTCTATTTTTCTGCTTTAACTAATTAATTTAATTATATGTCTGACTGAGTGACTCTCTCTGTTTTCGTTTCAACTCAAAATTAACTATTTTTATCTCTTCTATTTATAACAATTTCACTATTTTTATCACACCCCTATTTCTTACAATTTCATTGTTTTTTTTTTGTTTCAAAATTATTTGATATAGGAAATACCTATACATAAATCATACAACTGATGACTTTGCTTATTTGTTTTTAATTTTAATTTTCTGTCTGGAGAGAGAGAAAGAAGTTTTTGCTTTATTTTCATTTTGTGGTGATCTTTATTTGCTAGTAGTAGTCCGTGTTTTTTTTTTCCTCAATATTTTCTGTGTAATTCTAATTCTAACAGTGGGTTTTGGGTTTTGTTTATTAAATTAGGTGTTATTATCTGTGAGGGTGAGGAATTTCGGAAGAGATGGAAAAGGTGGGTGCGCAAGTAGCTGCTCCCATGTTCATTCACCAAGCACTTTCTAGTAGATATTGTGATGTGGCTTCCATGGCAAAAAAACGTGATCTTTCGTACCAGATGCCCAATTTTCAGCTCCAACAACAACACGTTCTCGAAACTTCTTTAGAAAAAAACTGGAATTCTACGGCTTGGGATTGGGATAGCGTCGGTTTTGTTGCTAGACCTTCTGATGCTGCTGAAACTTCACGTCTGGGAACTGCATCTAGAGAGACTAAGAAGAAAGATGAGAGTGATTATAAGACCAAATCCAACTCTGTTAATGAAGATGTTGGACTTGGCTTGAATCTAGGTGGGAGTTTGATTTCTGTCGAGGAGCCTGTATCAAGACCCAACAAGAGGGTCAGGTCTGGATCCCCTTCCAATGGTAGTTATCCAATGTGTCAGGTCGATAATTGCAAGGAAAATCTAACTACTGCTAAGGACTATCATCGCCGTCATAAGGTGTGCGAAGTTCATAGTAAAGCCACGAAAGCCCTGGTGGGAAAGCAAATGCAGAGATTTTGTCAGCAGTGCAGCAGGTTGTCTTTACTTTGTTGCGCATACTTCATGCTTGACTGTTCAACTAACTTGAGTGGCACAAGCCCTTCATTTAGTTTTTTTTCTTAATTTGATTTATAAATGCACTCAATTTTGTTTGATAGGGTACATGCTAATGTTTTAATCTCCAATGCCCGTTGATAAATAATTTTTTCCACTGAGAGTTTATGTGAAACCTCCTCCTCCGCCATATGCAGGTTTCATCCTCTTACCGAGTTTGATGAGGGAAAGAGAAGTTGTAGGCGTAGGCTTGCTGGGCACAACCGACGAAGGAGGAAAACCCAGCCTGACGATGTTACATCACGGCTACTAGTCCCTGGAAACCAGGATATAAACAGTAATGGAAACTTGGATATTGTAAACTTATTAACTGCTTTGGCTCGCTCTCAAGGTAAAACAATCTTCCAATGATTGACTTTTATGTTCCACCCATTGAGCTGTGCTGAAATGAAATGTTTGCCTTGAAAATTGTAGGGAGGACCGACGATAAAAGTACCACCTGCACAACAGTACCAGATAAAGACCAACTTATTCAGATTCTTAGCAAAATAAATTCACTGCCTTTGCCGATGGGTCTTGCTGCAAAGTTGTCAAATATTGCAAGTTTACATGGGAAAAATCCCGACCAACCTTCATCAGCGCATCAAAACAGATTGCATGGAACTGCATCTTCTTCATCAACCATGGACTTACTTGCTGTACTTTCAGCCACTTTGGCAGCATCTGCTCCAGATGCTCTTGCAATTTTATCTCAAAGAAGCAGTCAGAGCAGTGACAGTGACAAGTCTAAGTTGACGGGCCCCAATCAAGTGACTGGTTCTGATTTGCAGAAAAGATCTAATGTAGAGTTTGCTTCTGTGGGCGGTGAGAGAGTTAGTTACTGCTACGAGTCTCCTGTTGAAGATTCAGATTGCCAGATTCAAGAATCTCGTCCTAACTTTCCGTTACAGCTGTTTAGCTCTTCGCCTGAGAATGATAGCCCTCCAAAACTTGTATCTACTAGGAAATATTTCTCTTCCGACAGCAGTAATCCCATTGAAGATAGGTCTCCATCATCTTCTCCTCCTGTAGTGCAGAAGTTGTTCCCATTGCAGAGTACTGCAGAAACTATGAAGTCTGAGAAAATGTCAATCAGTAGAGAGGTGAATGCAAATGTTGAAGGTAGCAGGAGCCATGCCTGTGTTTTGCCGCTCGAGCTCTTTAGAGGTTCAAACAGAGAACCTGACCATGGTTCATTTCAAAGTTTCCCTTACCAAGGAGGATATACGTCTTCTTCTGGGTCTGATCATTCACCTTCTAGTCACAATTCTGATTCTCAGGTACACAATCAAGATTACTTTTTCTGTTTCAGTCTACTCTCTCTTCATGCTCCCATTCTCTAATCTTGTTAAATTTGTCACTACATGTTTCATCTGCAGGATCGCACTGGGCGACTAATTTTTAAACTATTTGATAAGGATCCCAGTCATTTCCCTGGGACATTGCGCACACAGGTGAGGTTAGGGTATATTTTGATTTTGTGTGTATTCATGTGTGTCAAGTAAATTTGCAGGAAGACACAGTAATGGCAGCTCCTTATGGAATTCCAATAATGATTATACCCTTTTTCTTTCAGACCTACAATTGCTTACTGACAGTTCTATTGGGATAGAATCTAATACATTGTTGTATCATTTTCTTCCAGATATACAATTGGCTTTCTAACAGTCCATCAGAAATGGAGAGCTTCATAAGGCCTGGCTGTGTGGTTCTATCAGTTTATCTGTCAATGTCATCTGCTGCCTGGAAACAAGTGAGTGAACTGGCCTAATGAACCTCAGGAATTATAAATCTGAACTTGTGCTAACCATTGCAGGGTATATTTGTTTTTTGCAGCTTGAAAGAAACCTGCTTCAGCAAGTCAATTCTCTGGTTCAAGATTCAGATTCTGATTTATGGAGGAGTGGAAGGTTTTTGTTAAATACAGGCGGGCAGCTAGCATCACATAAAGATGGTGCGTGGATGAGTGCTGGGTTCCCCATGCCCCCACTTTTTTGGACTGTTTGCCAATTGCATTTGTCTAGTTCTAACCTTGCCCTTTCTCATGGGATGGTCCATGTGGCCAAAAAGTGAAATGGCCACATTATAATCTTTCTATGGATTTTGTGTAGATATCTGGCTCTAGTTTTTATGTGAATTATGAAATAATTTTATTGTTTTCTCTGTTTGTTCAAACATCGAATAATTTAATTGTGTTTTCTGTTTGTCCGCACATCGATATTCAGGAAAGATTCGTTTGTGCAAATCATGGAGGACATGGAGTTCCCCAGAGTTGATATCAGTCTCCCCAGTGGCAGTTGTTGGTGGGCAAGAAACCTCTCTTCAGTTGAAGGGAAGAAATCTAACCAGTCCGGGCACCAAGTAAGAAATTATTCACTCCCTTAAAGTGGTTTTTGATTGACCATTTCTTACTTTTTAAAGTAATTTTCATATATAATTTTGTGTAGGATTCATTGCATGCACATGGGAGGATACACTTTGAAGGAAATTACGGACTCCACTTCTCCAGGATCCATATACGATGAGATAAACGTGGGTGGTTTCAAAATTCATGGTCCATCTCCTAGTATTTTAGGTCGATGTTTCATTGAGGTAAGACTCTGCACCTACTCATATGCCCTTGAAGTCTAGAATTGCACAAATGGTTTGTATGAGAATGATATCGTGTGACATTTGCCTATGCTATAAACAGGTAGAAAATGGTTTCAAGGTCAACAGTTTTCCTGTAATAATAGCTGATGCTTCCATCTGTAAAGAATTGAGACTCCTTGAATCAGAGTTTGATGAAAAGGCTAAAGTAGGTGATATTGTTTCAGAAGAACAGGCTCATGATTTGGGGCGACCTAGATCAAGGGAAGAAGTTTTGCATTTCTTAAATGAACTTGGATGGCTATTCCAAAGGAAGAGGGAGTCTTCAATTCTTGAGGTTCCAGATTTTTCACTTAGCCGCTTCAAGTTTTTGCTCATTTTTTCAGTTGAAAGAGACTATTGTGTGTTGGTCAAAACAATTCTGGACATGCTGGTAGAAAGAAATATGTGTAGGGATGAGCTATCTAAGGAGTCATTGGAGATGCTGTCTGAGGTTCAGCTCTTGAACCGGTCAGTGAAAAGGAGCTGCAGGAAAATGGTGGACTTGCTTATTCATTATTCTATTGTGAGCCATGATCATTCCTCCAGAACGTATATTTTCCCACCAAATGTTAGGGGGCCTGGTGGTATTACACCTTTACATTTGGTTGCTTGTGCATCAGGTTCAGATGGTTTGGTTGATGCCCTGACAAATGACCCACATGAGGTAATGTCTTTTTCTGTTTTCTTTTCTTCCTTGTGTCTGCACTTTTTTATATCTGGCTTCAGGGACCTACAAATGCCCTCTCCCATTTGTAAATCTTTAATTTTCTGGGCATTTATCCTAATTGGATTGTGTGTTGTAGCTTTCCATGCTACTATGTTTTTATTTGTCACAGATTTTAATTTTGCATTTAGTAAATGCTCACCTTTTCAAGATTGCAATTATATGGGAACCAAACTGTGTCTATATATTTACTTTATGGGCTTGTTTGGGTGCAGGGGAAGGTTGGGATTGTGGCTAGCAGTTAGGATAGAAATGGTTATTATGCTGGGTTCCTATTGTATGTGTGCATGTTAAATACATTTTCTGCTTTTTAATGAATTTCCCCTTCTGCAGATTGGGCTGTCCTGTTGGAATTCTCTTCTGGATGCAAATGGCCAGTCTCCATATGCCTATGCTCTCATGACAAAAAACCACTCTTATAACTTATTGGTGGCTCGTAAACTTGCTGACAAAATAAATGCCCAGGTTTCTGTGACAATTGGAAATGAGATAGAACAACCAGCGGTGGAGCAAGAACATAGGGCAATTTCACAGTTTCAGCAAGGGCGTAAATCCTGTGCTAAGTGTGCAATTGTAGCGGCTAAGTTCCACAAGAGGGTTCCAGGTTCACAGGGCTTGCTTCAGCGTCCCTATGTTCATTCAATGCTAGCTATTGCTGCTGTCTGTGTTTGTGTCTGCCTGTTCTTCCGAGGTGCCCCAGACATTGGCTTAGTTTGTCCCTTCAAATGGGAGAATTTGGATTTTGGAACCATTTAGACAATTTATGGTTGTGAGGATTTATGGAAAGCAAGTAAAAGAAATAACAAGGGACAGTGAAATGCACAAAATTCAGATAATTGTTTCTAATTATGCAGTTATTTCGGTTGAGGAATTCTGGTAGACGGTTAGACTCGTTGATTAGGATATATAAGCGGTTCGACAAGAAGATGCATTGTTCTCCAGAGAGATGAGGAAACAAGCTGCTGCTTGGTTACTTGATTCAGATACTTTATGTTACTCTTGTCGCCATTTGCAAAAGCTGTAAGGTTATCACAGGCCGTGTGCCCTTTTCTTTGCCTGTTTGTCAATGACCAATACGCGAAGTCTTGTGAATGTGGAAAATTTTTGGTCCTTGAGATCTTCAAGAGTACACACTTGCGTAGTCGAGATGGAAGATTAGCGCAGAAGGCCAAGACTAACTCAGGGAGGGGTAGGGAGAAAGAAAAAAAAGATGGTAGCAATTATACCGTCAATGAATATTTAATTCAGTTAATTTAAGTGGTGGTTTCTTCTTCTTCTTTGGACCTTTTTCTTAATTATATAATATTGAAAGAGCTTACTAGATTGAGTTATTTTACTGACGATGTATCTGAACTGTTTACTGTAAAGTTGATCTCGAGGATCAATCATTGAACTAGAATATTGTATGATTGCGTAGCCAAATATTTGTTGAATCATTATTTTCTGAAGCAGGCATTTCTCCTGCTTTTACCCCTGCATTGGTGCCGGTGGAGGAAAGGGTGTTATCTATTGTTACCTTAGAATTCTCTGTATTTTATTTTACATACGTACTTCTTTAGGAACAAGCAAACAAATGTGCAAAACGATTGCACATTAATAGGTAGAATGCTAATTTAAATTACATGGATCTGGCTCGTTTCTAGATATCTAATAATTTGGACATGGCTATGATCCTCTGGTCATGTTTTGAGCGTAATTGGGCTAGACAATATAATTGGACTTGATTATGTGTCGAGCATAATCGAGCATAAACAAACATAAGTGTGTAGAACTGGTACTTGGCTTAGCATGATACCAAGTCTAATCACTAGGTTTTCACCTAGTGTCTTTTAGGCTTGGGCAGCATTCCCAAGTTCAAGTGTTGGGTCCACTCTAAGCATCTCTTAGGGCTAGATGTAGAGCCGAAGTCTGGGTGTAGGGCGTGCACCAAGTACCCTATGGGTTTTGGCGCTGCATCTTAGCCCCAGCCCATATTCAATATTCCGCTTAGGCAAGACACTTAAATCCAAGTGTTTGGCATATGCCCAACACTTAGGCTCAATGTGTGTCCTTGTTTCTTTTGGATATAATTTTGTGACTTGAACCCAACCACTTGTATTTTTTATTAATACATATGTAAAAAATATTTATTTATTATTAATATTAATGTTAGAAATATTTATTTTTTATTAATATATATGTAAAGTCTTTTAACTCAAGCAACAAGATAAGTTTAATAAGTTATAAATGTTGCTTGAACTATCTGGATAAAAAATTTATAATTTTTATTCTTAGTAGAAATATTTTTTTAATTTTAAAGTGTTTATCGTATAAAAACTATGAAGAAACACTTTTGTTTTTAAAAATAAATGTTTATTCTCTTATTTATTGTAACAATTTATTTAAAAATCAATGATTTTGTCACAAGAAAGTCCTCAAATTCCAAAAAAAGAAAAAAAAAAACTTTTTTGCAAGTTACAAACTTTCCATTACAAGCTACAAGTTTGATAAACAATGAAAAATAAACCATCTTGCTAGACATGTGATTAATACATAATCGAACCACTAAAAAACCGGTCCCTAATCACTTTAAATTTTGAAACATAACCAATAAGCAAAATAGCTAACGTCGTGGTCTTGAATTTGGGGGATGCAGCAAGCTAAGAAAGGAGGTTATATATATCTATCCAATATGCTTATTTGACATGTCAGGCAGCAGGATTCTTCCCCATCGGGACACTGGCCCTGATGAGATTGAAAGGCTATCACCAATGATTGCCAATAGCCAAGAAAAAAATGTTTTCCGAATCTTCCTCGGAGTTTCTGCTGGAAAAACCGAAAAGCTTAATTCTTTGTTATCACTAATAAACACAAAATACTCGTCATATAATTAATCTATATACCATAATTAAGCATGGAAATTATCTGTAATGACTTAGGGTGAGCGCTGCAACTCTTTTTTAAATGATATGTTTGCCTAGCTATTCATTACCCACACTTGTACTTGGTGCTTCTCTAGCATCGTCGCCGTTTTGGCAAAAAAAAAGAGAAGAGGATGGGTTAAGAATATGTATTTAAAATCATGGTTTTAAGAACTTGATACGCTTGAAACCTTGATTTTTATATAGCTGAAATTGGATGGTTTTGAAATAGCAATCCCAAACAGAACCAGGTAATTAAAGATGTGGAGAGCATGGGGAAGCTTTCAGCTGATAAATAGTATTTCTACAGCTGACGGATCTAGCTGATTCCAATATACAAATACATTTTGGCAAACATACATGCATGAGATAATTATACAACAGCTACAAATATATCCATAGTCAATTAGCTTTCACCATCACCTAGCTAGTTTGCAATAATGCGGCGGCTACAAATGAAATATTAATCAATACACATACTTATATGCAAATATATCTTAATTCAAACCTCCATTTTACCGCATACCAGCCTAGATAGCTAGCTGTAGCAGCAGCTTAATGGATTAATCGCTATTATTATTCACTGCAGGGCGCCTTCCTCTGGTGATAGTTTGAATGAACATTTCTCCTACACCTTCTCCGAGCCCTTCAACGATGCCTCCAATGAATTCGGAAAAGACCTGAGATGCAAGTCGAGCTGCAGTTCCTAGCATGCTGGGCTTTTCAGGGCCCTTTATACCATTGGCTTCGAGACCATTAACCATGTTTTTAGCGCACACAGCGTGCAGATGGTATTCACAGACCCTGCATCGGTACACCCGGCCTGATCTATTCCTTTTGCACTCACCACAGACAAAACCAGAAGCAGAGTCTCCGTTTGGTGAATTTACGTTGGCTGGTAAGAGCTTTAAGGGGTGTGGATGTACCTTAATGTCAATTTGGTCGGATAGCATAGAGCAGCAAGGGTGCATCTGATAGCTGCAAGCATTGCATCTGAAAGTGTATCCTTTTGTGGGCTTCCAGCAAACATCACACTTGGATTTTAAAATCCCACCTTTAACTATATAGCAATAAAACAGATCTTGAGTTAGATATCAACTAGGATCATAATTAAGCAGTGTACGATCTCTGTTTTTTCCCCTTTTTGGACGAGGGCAGAAATGATTTCCCAGTTAAGGTTCAGAAATTAATATGGTAGCTGGCTAGATATGTGAGTAATCGAACTGACCTGGTTTAGAATGAAGAGAAAGTTGGTGTTGCCTGTGGAAAGGATGCTCCTTAAGAAGTGGAGGAGCTAGGGCACAGAACTCGTGTAACTGAAACTCGCATTGCTGGCAAGTAAACCTAAAGCCTGAGCCATACTCCTTGCAACCTGAGCAGGTAAAGAGGTCAGACACTTCAACTTGAGATAGAGGGTGTTGGGGGTGACTAGTATGGCGAGGTTTTTCTTCTCCCAATATGATTTGAGGAGAGGCGGGGTATTCGATATTCCGTAGAGGAGGAGGAGGAGGAGGATTTGGCGTCGGGTGTCCCATTGGTTTATAATTATTAGGAGGCTTATTCAGGACAAAGGAACTGGTCTTCTTCATTGATGGTTTGTTGCTAGATGATGATCTCATTGAACGAGTATGCCTCTAGCTTAGCTTTCTAGCACTAGATTGTAGGAGTACCGGTGCTCCTTGCAAAGGGGGATGTGGAGAATATTTATGCTGAAAAAGTCGACACAATATGCAGGCCATGCAGAAAGAAAGTGGAAGATGCCATGAAGATACATTTGTAAGAAATTAGCTATATTAAATAAAATGAATAGGAGGAATAAAGTTATATGAAAAGAAGTTGAAAAAAAATGCCCTGTTTTAATTGATTAATTTTCCATCAATCCTTTTTCTTGACAGCTAAAATTGCAATTTATAGTAAATCATTTTGAGCGTTTTATTATTTTGCAATTAATTTTTTAAATATTACATCTCGCAACCTCGAAATCCTAATTTCCCTTCACTTTGAAATGAAACAATAAAATTATGACAAGACACGTTTCACAGCAAGCAAGCTTGGAGAGGTAAGGAATTTCTCACGAGTCCTACACCCGTACGTGTCCTAATTTTCTAGGGCGTTTCAACTCTCACATTCCATGAGTCCCGCACAGGTGCAGGGTTTCTTATCGTGGACATCAGCAAGCTTCAGTTCAAAGGGTTGCAGAATCTGTGGAGCAACGCTAGCTTAAAAAGAATACTAATTACAAGCCGAAGGAGATATTAGAAGAGATCATCGATTCATCAGCATGTTTAATCTTTAAGTTTTTGATCATCAATATAATTTTTTTTTTTGGTCATGAAATTTTGTTTATTAAGTTTTACAACATATCATGAAATTTAGTTTCTATTATTTATTTAGCGTTGATTAACAATTATAACACTTTCAAGTATATTTGTTTTATAAACCTGCAGTAGCTCGCGCGAGGATATCATTTCATATCAAATATAATTAGTCTTATAAATAAATAAATATTATATATTTTTTTTCGCCATCACCTCCAAAGAATATAAAGTGTTATCCGCCTTCACATTCACATCTGAAGTTACAGAATATAATATTTGAGAACTTAGTTGCAAAATAAATAAAAAAGTACCAAGCCACTGTAACCTACAATTATACATAGCAGAGTAATCGTTGAAGCAGCATGATTTAAAATTAATATACATTAGACATTGGATAAACGTGAATCAGACGACACAATCGGGACTAAATGGAAACCATTAATCAATGATTAATGTACATGTACATGATAGTAAGAATTCAGGCAAGTGCCTTTTTCAGATGAGGATTAATTGAAGAGAGAAGAAGAATCCATTCAGTTAATATGGATGTCCCTTAGGAAGGTGCGAGACAAATTCATATATAGGACCCAGAAACAGTGTTGATTCTTTGAGGGAAAGAAAGCTGTAAAAGAGATGGATACCAGAGGAGGAAAGTCCAGGTTCTTAATTTCTTGCTTTAATATACAATTGCCAGGTGATACGTCGCCAACTCTCAAGACTTTCTTGCTCTTTTACGTGCTCAGAGCACCATGCCCACGAATCCAAATCCCCCCATCAGACTTCTGATATTCGATTTTAACGTGTATACAAAGAAAATGCTTTTTTTACATCAATATTATTGCTAATAGTGAAATGTTTGCTCTTCAGAAGATTCACTTGATAATGATAGAGACGTGCACTCAACCCTCCTATACCTGTGTATTTCCAGAGCATCTCCAGAAAGCAGTCTTTTAGGGCATGAGCCGTTCTATTCACTTGACTAAGTGTGGCAGACACCCAATTATTATTGTTTTGTGTTTCGCAAGTGATTCCTTGAATGGGCACCAAGTAATCAAAACTCCAACCAAACTAGAAAGGAAAGAAAAAGGCAGATATTCTCCGTTGAAATCCAACCACGTGTATAAATAACGAGGATTCCCTTCACAAACAGGCAGTGTTGCTGCTATTTTAGATAGCCATTATCATATATGTCTATGGATCTCACATTTTGGCCACGGCCCCTGCGGCCAAATCCTACTATGCGCATAAGAAATCAAATCAGTGCATTTAGTTACCGAGGCTAGCTACTTACTTTTCCTCAACTGGTCATGTTATTTGAAAAAATCCAACATTCTTAAGTGGATGGATGGACACAGAGCACTGGTTTACACTTAAAAATACTCCCCATCCAGGCATCATACTCGTGAAATTCTGAGCATTCCCGGTCAAGAATATTCCATGACCAGGGTGTGGAGGTGCGGTTGTTGAGCGAGCATGTGGAAGCGGTTTCTCGGCTTCTAGATCGACAGAAGTTGTGGAACAGGAGTAGAAAACAGAGGTGCTTTAGAGGCCCAGGGAGAAAATATAACTATCAATGCATGATGAATTATCGATGAAGCCGCTTCTGGGCTCGTTTTTGCAGATCACAAATACTCCTAACAGACAGAAACTTGGGCTGAGCTATGAGACAGATTCTTAGAGGAATTTAGGTTTGAAACTGATTTTGGGCTGGACCTCCATGTTCTTCGGTCCCTTTTCTCTACATGTGAATGAAAGATCCGGGCCCATAAATTTAAAAAATAGCTCTCATATTTGAAAATTCAGGATTTGAATTGATGTCATCTCATTAATTTCTCCTAAATTTAAATCGTATTGATTTATCCTAAAAAAATTTTTTTTTAATTGAAATTTAGTTATTCACCATGTATAAGAATCCCCTGCTAAACATGATTAAAGCACTCAATTTTGATGAATTTGTAGGTTCAATTCCTACTGGATTCGCGACAATAAGACCCTCTAATAAATATATTGGAATTGGAAAAAGGCAGAACTCATGCTTTGAGTTTGCTGACCTGATCAAGTCTGTCTATCCTGTCTTCTTATTTGCTTGCTTGATTGATATTTTACTATTTTAAAATAAAAAGGGGTGATGCTCTTGTTATTACAACCCTTTGGATTTTTTTATAATAAAATTTAACCTTTAGTATTTTTTATTTAAAAAAAAACTCATTTTTTTTTTATATTGAAATATGATAAGTTAAGATTGGATTAAGATGAATGCACGCCCCTCCGTGGGGCAAGACACGACAATTAACAACTCCGCAAGCTGACTTCTTTTTACCCACTTTTTTCTCCTCTTTGCATGGGTTGGTGAAAGAAGTCAGAGTGTTTCTCGACCGCCAGTTGTAATCAGAAGACAAAAACTAGGGCCGGAGAAGGCAATAATGGATCCTGCATTTGTATCGTATGCCCACATAACTCCTTACCGAACAAACATCAACTCTGTCATGGTGCACGCTTCACTGTCCCCACGCTCGAGCAGCAGCTGTAGCTCACGTCCAAAAGCATCAATGCCATGCTCCCTACCTGTAGCTCAGGTCCAACCTCCCCCGTCCGTGCTGCAGCATAATTCAATCAAAATTTTAAAAGGTAAAATTAAAAAAAATATATATATATATATATACACACTAAAAAGCAATAACAAAAATCAAAGTTAATATGTCAACTTAAAAATATAAAAACTGTGATAATCCTGCTGAAAAAACGCGCCTTAATTTAGATTCAACATTAAATTAATAAAATCAAATAAAAAAAATAACACTAATCAACTCAAATTAATCTGTCAAACTCAAGTTAGGAGATCGGGATAAATTTCATAAAAAATAAATTAAAAAAAATATAAAATTCAATTCTCAATCAATCCAGCATTACATAATTAAATTGAAAGAAAATGCCAACAAAAAAAACCCGAGTCAACTTTAATAACCCGTGAAATTCACGACATGAGACATAGGACCGTGATAACCCTATAGAAAATAAATAAAAAATTAGTTATAAAATCCAATCCTCAATCAAGTCAATATTAAATGATGAAATTAAAAAAAAAAAATAACTAGATTCAACTGTCTAACTCGAAAAACTTTCGACCGGGTCATGAAAGTGAGATAACTCTATAAAAAATAAAATTGAAATAAATTATGAAATGCAATACCATATAAATATGATATTAAAGAATAAAACTGAATAATAAATAAATAAATAATCCTCAAGAATTTTGAGAATGAAAGTGAGGTTTTTTTTTTTGGATTTCACTGTTTATCGCTGTTATGTAAAATGCTAGATTCTGTTGGTAAATGTTAATTCAAAAGGACAGCTCCAAAAGGACCAAAACTATGCTCAGGATTACAAAATTTGAGCCTGATTGGCATGATAAAACAATGCTGTAATTTGAGCTGGTGCCTCCTGGCTGCCTTACAAATCAGACAAGAACAAGAGAACAGACACGTTAAGGTAGAGTTCAGCAGTTTTTAAAATGAAGACAGGGCCTGCTGCTCCTCCTCCTTGATTTACTGGGCCGAGGGAATCATTTCCAAGACCAACGACACAATGCACCACCGACACATCTTCTTCCATGGAAGCTTATATTTATATTTTAATTTTACACACACACACACTATCTCCTGGTTACATTGAAGCTACTAATTATATATTCTTTTTTATAAAATATATATATATTATATATTCTTGAAAGAATATGATGTGAATTCACCGTAAAAAAAAAAAAAAAAACGGAGAAAAGGGACCGAGATGGCAAGACCGATCACCCCATAAAAGCAAAAAAGCAATAAAATAAAATAAATGACATGATAGCCTTAATTTACTCCCGTTAAAAGTACCCCTTTTACTGATGGGTGGGTCCAGACTCTACAGTAGAGGAGGATCTGACATCAAAGGCCAGGCTACGATTTTCCCACGGTGATCAAAATAAAGCACCACCATCGCCATGGCGCGACACTCTCCAGTCCGTGCCCAGGCGGTGGAAGCGGTTTAATACCGTTTGGGATTATCCAAGCTCCACTCTTTGGTTTCGACATAAGCTGATGATTTTTTTTCTGTTTGGGGTTGCTCTTGCCTTTTTTCAGTAATATAGTTTCTTTAAGCTTATGTATTTACTTTTGAAAGTGCAGTGATATCATGCTTATTTTTTTAAAGTATTAAATTGATGTTTTTTTTTTGTTTTTTTTTTTAATATAATTTTAAGATATTGATATTGAAAATAAAAATTGTTTTCAAAACATTTTTTAAAACATGTTTTCTAAGAATAATATGGTAAAAACATTCTTTTGCATTTAAAAAATTTGTTCAACTTATAATAAAATGAGTTGAATCAATATATTTATTTTTTTTATTTATTGGCAAAGATGGTGCTTAATATATTTAATTAAATACAAGTACAAAATCTTTAATTTATAATTAAATTAAAAAAAAAAACACTTGAAAAGTTTGCGTTCTTAGTTCGTTGCTAGAAAAACTTATTTGAACCGTGATGAAATACAAGTCAAATACCCACAGCACACTATAAACACTATGAAGGAAAAACTAAGACTTTTTAACATGAAAGACGGAGGGAAAAAAATTATACAATTGCATGTCATGTTTCTCATTGTTAAAAAAAACTGCGTACCTTCCATATCAATGGAATGAGCAAAATCGAACTCCCATTTATATTTGCGTTACACATATCTCAACTTATAATAAAAAAGAAATGTCTATTAAAATGAAATTGCTCAACTACAAATCCTCACTTTTATTTATTTGAATGAAATCGTTGAAAAGAATTCTGATATATTTTCTAATCTATTTAGTAATTTTCCATATTTACATGATTGATTTTTAGTAGAAAAGCACATAATAATTACAAAAGATGGTTAGAATTAATTAAAAAAAAAATAGATATAATTTTACGAGGGAAAAAAAGAGTTAAATCTATATAAATTAATAATTATAGAATCAAGAAAATTTATTAATTATTCACTAATTAAGATATTATTTTAAATTTAAGGTGGGATTAAAAAAATATTATTTAATTAGCTACCGAGTGTTAATTTATCGAGGTTGTGTTGTAGAGAAAAAGGTGAAATGTCAATTTAGTAATAAAAGGAAGATCAAAACCCAAAGACGTACAAGTATCCTGCACCAATAAATATTCCATTTCCGAGGTCAATCAAAACCTCAGAAATAGAGGAACGAAAAAAACAACAGTCCAGAAGTTTCTTTTGTGTGGGTCTCTGTGGCTATGACTGTACTTTGACCTCTGGCCACCACCGACAGCAGTCTCCGATACCCGCAAATGAGAAAGGACTGCCAGCCTCCCTCCTCCGGCGCCACAGTGAGCAAATTACCAGCATGCTTCGAGACAAAGCCCTTAGTGGCCACATTACTAGCCTTGACCTTGGTTATGCTCCTTTGGAACCTCCCTCCTTACTATCAAAACCTCCTCTCCACTACCACACGCCCCTCTTGCTCAGCCCCAGAAACCACCGTCTCCTTATCAAATGCTTCATCTTCGTTCACCAGTACCTCATTATCTGACCAAAAGTATTTATCCAGCTCGTCATCATCCTCTTCTAACGCCGACCCAAACAAGCGGATATTCCAGGCCTACGGAAACGCCGCCGCTCTCTTTGTTCAGATGGGTGCATACCGAGGAGGACCGACCACCTTTGCTGTGGTTGGCCTGGCTTCGAAGCCCATTCACGTTTTCAGGCTTCCCTGGTACAAATGCGAGTGGATCTCTAACAATGGCTCTTCTATAAGGGCCAAGGCTTATAAGATGCTTCCTGACTGGGGCTACGGTCGTGTCTATACAGTGGTGGTTGTGAATTGCACCTTCCCTGTCAATCCAAATCAAGACAATGCGGGTGGAAGGCTCATGCTTAATGCCTATTATGGCAAGTCCCAGAGGAAGTACGAGAAATTCACGGCATTGGAGGAACTACCTGGCTCTTACAACGAGTCTAAATTCCACCCTCCTTATCAGTACGAGTATCTTTACTGTGGGTCTTCTTTGTACGGGAATTTGAGCGCGTCGAGGTTTAGAGAATGGATGGCTTACCATGCCTGGTTCTTTGGACCCAGCTCTCATTTCGTGTTTCACGATGCCGGCGGTGTGTCTCCTGAGGTGAGGGCTGCTCTTGACCCTTGGGTTCGTGCTGGGAGGGCTACTGTTCAGGATATAAGAGGGCAAGCTGAGTTTGATGGGTATTACTATAACCAATTTCTGGTGGTGAATGACTGCTTGCATCGCTACAGATACTCTGCTAATTGGACATTTTACTTTGATGTGGATGAGTATATCTATTTGCCCGAGGGGAATACTTTGGAATCTGTTTTGAAGGACTTCTCTAATTATACCCAGTTCACCATTGAGCAGAACCCAATGTCCAGTGCACTCTGCTTCAATGATTCCACTCAGGACTATCCCAGGTACTTGCTCTACATCCTTTAATTCACTACTTTTTCTCTCGCCTGCTCTCTGTTTTTGTGAAGGGGAATGGGAAAACAAGAGAAATTCGACAACAATTCTTGCTTGCCTTTTTTTTAGAATCTAGATTGATTTCTACTTAGATTATGACAGTTCAAAATCCAGTCACTATATATAGTGTAATTCAGCTGGGGATTCTTAATTACAACACAGGCAATGGGGATTCGAAAAACTTTTATTCAGAGAATCAAGAACTGGGATACGAAGGGATCGCAAGTACGCAATACAGGCTAAGAATGCATATGCTACAGGAGTGCACATGTCGGAGAATGTAATTGGCAAAACCTTGCACCAGACTGAAACAAAGATTCGATACTACCACTACCACAATTCCATACAAGTACTAGGCGAACTGTGCAGAGAATTCCTTCCTCTATCAGCAAAGAACAATGGGACTTGGTACAATGGGCTCCCTTATGTGTATGACGATAACATGAAGAAGCTGGCCGGCACCATCAAGGATTTTGAGCGCAACACAATTGGAAATGTACAGGCTTACTCATGATTGTTCGAGGAAAAGTCCACATGCGTGCATTATTTGACCCTTCACACCTGCTCCCCATCTTCGTGATCCATTCACCTTCACTGGTTGGGTTGCTCAAAATTCACTCATATTTTACTGTCCTGCGGGCATCGCACCCACCCCAATGAGTGGCTAATGCAGGAGAAAAGGTGGAAGTGGGTCCATTATTACTTTTGATTTGTCTGCTTATATATATATATATATATATTTATATATTGAAAAAAAAAAAATTGGGTACATGCGTCTCTATTTTTATTTGCTCTATGATTAGCTTCATTTCATTCTAGCAACGCTAGACTAAAGGAATTCTGTAAAGATAACTGTGGGATAATTTTCTTTAACCCTCCTTGGGGGTGGTGGTATAGATGCTTTTAGAAAGTTTATTAATTTGACCACATTGATATGAGTAGCTAGGGAATTATTAAGAAAAAGGTGCTTCTTGAATTGATTCTCGATTGATTGATGGAGACCCTTAAACCGATCGTGAGATTGAAGAGGGTAAATAATACAGCAGAGTGCCGGCCGGCCCTCCAGCGGGTGGATGAACCTAAAAAATGGGCCGGGGAGGATTGGAATGAATGAAAAAGAATTTATCATTGTCTCAATCTCCTCCTTCAACTTCAAGTTTTGTGTCATAGGAAGAACAGTTCCATGCTTGGCTCGAGTGTGCGTCTAACATTTATTATCAAGTAATTTAGGAGTGAAGTTGTTCTCCATTCGGGAGGGGATTTACCTCCACTGCACAGGACATGTGGCTTCCAGCAAAAGCTGCACTGTTCATACCCACCTATTAAGATGCCTTCTGACTATGTTTGGTAGGCTGGCTGTAATAATTGATTTTGGAGACCAGCCTCGCCGAGAAATTAATGGGTTGAGGAGAGAAGTGCAATGATTGAGAGAGCAGTTTCCCTTTGTTTCCTTGCCAACTAGGTATGGGTGGCTCTTCTTTCCTCCGGCCCCATGTTCCATGCTTGCTTGGCCTTTCATCTATACACACATGTATGTATGTATGTATGTATGCGTCTATTGTTCACAGCGCCGATGGTCACGTATATACTTAGAGGTGGCGAAGCTTCATGCTGTAATCGGATAATTGCTGCCTGGCAGAGCCACTGCTAAATCAACTTAAATTAAAAACATGCGTCTCTATTTTTATTATAAGGTCGCCGCCATACACGCAGATATGCACTACATGTCTGTACACACGCACACACTTAAATAGGCACGGGTGTAATTTTAAACTTCCTTTTCATGTAATTTTTTAAATTTGAACCATGATTTAAAAATTACTCTTTTATTTATGGTAAAGATAATTTAAAATAAATTTAATTTTGAATCCTATTTGATAAAAACTAAATAAAAAAACAGCCCGTTCAAAAAACGAATGTGGTATAAGTCACAATCCCTTGATAAAAGTTAAATATTTCAATTTCTTATTAAATCAAGATTTTGACTAGATTTTATAATAATTTTTTTATTCAAGTAAAGAATTATTTCTGAACAGCTACACTTACGTTAAAAATAAAAAAAATAATTTAAATTAGTTTGCAAAAATCATACCAAACATAATCTTAAATTAATTTTATAGAGTATATAATTAGTGTGAATACGTCATTGTCATTCTCCTTAATGATCCCTCCTTCACCTGATGTAGATCATTGCTCCTTGTATTCTTGTGATGATAGATTCAGCAGCATTACTGCTGCATGCCAATGCAAATATTTTTCTACGTTTTCCTAGTTTGGCACGCCTTGGCTGTGGCAAAACTCCATCCTCGTGTACCCAATTAACATTGTTAACTTCAAAAATGAATATAAAACTCGACAGGTGTTGCAGACCTATGCACCAATTAAGCATTACCAGAGCAGTGAGCGGTGATATTGCCAGACCAGAACAGACCATGTGATTTTTCTGTTTTTCCCTTGATGTTGGATCATGCTGCTGCTGCTGCTTCTTCTTCTTCTTCAAGTATATATATATGGACGTTGCATCCATTAATTAAATGGGAGTATTCAAATTTCGCTCTTTGTTTTCCATTTTTTTGTTGGCGTCAAGTGTTGTCATTAAAGACAGAATGGATGCTAGCTAGCATCAATTAACCTTGTGTGGATATATAGTCAAGAATTAAGTTCATGATCAATGGGTCTGTACGTACGTAGTCCTCCTTCATTTCCAAATTAATCCAAGGAAACAACTAAGTGAGGAGGATAGTAAATGCGTGGCAAGAGGCTCGCATGATTCTGCTCTCCCCTGGTGGATGGATATTAGTTGATCAAATCATGCTTGTTTTGTCAAGAACGGAGACTGAGAGAGAGGAGTAATGAAACCTAAAAGTTCTTGTGTTCTTTTTCTATGAAGTTTAAAGATGTTTAGATAACACAACGTCAAGATGCAACATGTTGAACGATGAAAGTTTCTTCATGGCACAGCTACCGCTGGCTTGGAGAGCTTTTGCCTTGTCTTGTTGTCTGTATATTTATAGTGGGAACTAAAACTGGGTCTTCCACTCGTAGACTCGTTTGTCTTGCGGAATAATATGGATTAGGAGCACCAGGGCCTAAACTTCCTCTCCCTCCAAAGTGCATTGATTCCTTCGATCACGTCAGTTTGGACCAAGATGCACAAGAGAGATATTAGTCTATGGGCTCAATGGATGGAGTCTCGAGCCTACGAGTCCACTTATGGTTGGGTCAAAGGGAGATATTAGTGCGCGTTTTGGTGCACGGTTGAAATTTGTATTTTAAAAAAATCTGGTTTTGTTAAAAAAAAATTTAGATTTTTTATTGTGTTAATATTAAAAATATTTTTTTAAAAATAAAAAAAAAATTATTTTTATATATTTTTAAATAATAAAATACTTTAAAAAGCAATATCTACTATACTCAAACACCCCCCCCTCTCTCTCTCTATATATATATTTACACAAATTTCTCAAACACCTTCTCTATATGCAAACACACTAACTTGTTACATGGAAATTTATTTTAAATAAATAAAAATTGGTAAATAAAAAATTATTTTTAAAAAATTTTGATTTTTATTTAAAAAATTCTTGATATTTTTATATTTAATTTCTAATTTTTAATAGTTAATTAATGATTGATAATGATGATTTTTTTTTTCAACTTTCAAAATTCACAGGGGTGAAGTAATAGTTTAAGACAATTATTTTTCAGATTTTACATAATATTTCTTATATTATTTTTAGTGTTTTTCTTTTTATTTTTATATTTTAATTTTCCTCATAAATCTAGGGTTTAAATTCATCTTGTTGAGAGATATTTGAGGTACATAATCTTTAGTTCAAAAACCTTATTTAAAAATATATTTAAACCAAGATGGTGTTGTTGAAATTTTAGGAGATATATTACAAATATCATAGATGTATAAGTAAGGAGCAATAAAATCTTAAAAATAAATAATTTATCATTAACAGCAAAAAATATTTATTACTTTAAAGTTTCTCAATAAATACATATATTTTTATTTTAATTTAAACATGATTAATTGTATTATTAATATACGTGTTATTTTTTATTTTATATCAATTGCATATTTAAATACATGGTCTGTATGCATGTTAAAGTTGTGTTATTATTTTTGTGTTGGAAGCATATTTATCTTTAACTATGATTTTACATGTTTATAATTTTGAGCATGTATAAACTTTAGGTTCTTGTTGGACACCTTTTATTTAACATGTTTTTGTATTGATAATTTACATATTAACCTAATATATTTATAAACTTTGATCTAAAGTTGTATGCTTGGTAATATATTCCTTGCAGTGCAGACCTAATAAGATAACTTTTTTTTTTTTGTGTTAAACCTAGTGTGGTTCCACATTACATCAGATAAAAGTTAATCCTTTTGAATTTGTTTGACTAAACCCATGTATGTTAACACGGCACGGGACTTGAGAAAAGTCGTGTTTAATAACTTTCCATTTAAATAGCCTGGAGATGTTAAATCATTGCTCCATACGTACATAATTAATAATGATGCATAATCTCAACGAAAGCCGGTGCAACACTTGACAATCCAGGCACCCGTGACCAAATCACACAATCATTTCATTCGATATATTGGGTTTTAAACTTGTTACCAAATTAAGCATGTTCTCTCTTGTGGATTGGTCTAGCTATCTTATATTTTTAGCAACACTTTTAACCACATAAATCGTTGATTTTATGCTATGGGTGTTGATGGTTGTCAGTGTTTTTTTTGGTGTAAGTGTTTTAAAATTTAAATGCCAAATCTTTAAATTATTATTATTATTATTGTTATTGTAGATTGTTCATTGATGAACCAATGACTCATACACATATTGATGAGCACAATCTAGCTATTTATACCATAAATTAAAAATGACCTTTTGTTCATAACAAAAGACACGCTATGATTGCCTTCAAAGGTCAATCTCGTGCTCATCCTAAGAAAAGAAGGGAAAGGCGGACACATAGCAAGGTCTTAAGGGCAAACTTAGGAAGAAAACGAAAACTCTTGTCAACACATTAATATACTGTAAGAAAATGAAACGAGAAGATCATGGAGAAAAGTCTTGTTGACAGAATATATTATTTAACATTATGATATCATATCATGTGATATGGGGAGTGGGGTTCTAATTATTTATTGAATATTATTTGCTATATTTACCACTAATTTGTACACTTTTTAGTGCACCGATTTAATTTGGTGCATGCATATAATTTGAGAAAGGACAGCTGGTGCAGTGGGAGTGGAAGAATTGGCCAACTGGGGTTGTGGAGGTCCGTCAGGAAAAATCGATTGTTGGATAATACTCTTTCTCCTAAGCTCAGCGCTAGCTCTTCTGGGTGGAAGTCTGACCTTGGTGAGCAACAAAAAAGAAGAAGAAGAAGAAACTAAAGTACTCAGCTTGATCGACATATCCTCCCATGTATGTAGTTTCAACCTGTAAAAGGCGGCTGCCTGCCGACTCGTGTGTCCGTAAAATCAAAACTGGCCCCACTCAAATCAGACGGCTGAGCTTGGATAAGGGGAGTCTTGTATTTAATCTAGAAAAAGTGATCGGACGAGAATTAATATCTGGGTGTTGCTGTCCTCATTCAAGTCCGTCGATGTATACTACTGTCATAAAATGCGGGCACGTTTCCTTCCACCTATTTCCTTTTTCTTTTTTATTATTAAAATAAAATAAATAAAGGCGTGCGCTGTTTTTGTTACCGCCTTGTAATATCGCATGATATCATATATATTTTCATTTCAGGATATCTTCCCTTCTTCTAGTGTCTCCCTGAAGCGCAGACACCTTACTACATACACATGAATGCAAAAATATCACTGCGCATTCCTCGATCTTAATCCTTGATATCTTCGATCGGTGTGGTGGTTTCTTTCTACCTGAACTTGTCGAGGTTTGTGTCCCAGGCAGATGAATCAATATCTCTTTTTTCATTTCTGTAATTTGCAGTCTGGGTTGGCGATGAGTCCTTGATTGCTTTTCGTTCTTTTGGCAGCTGTTTATTATCTATAATCAACAGGAGCAGAGGCTGTAGAAGATTGGATTTTCATCGAAACTAATAGTAATAACAAAGTCATGGTATTTTCACTCTAGCACCTCTCTGTTTCCACTGCTCTGTTTCATCTTTTTATTCTTTTATTTTGTGTCTGGGGTTTACTCATTTGAGCCAGTGACAATTGATTGCAGGTGAGTTCATTTGGGCAAATGGGGAACCACGACATGGGTCCACCATGGTTGATACCCATGCTTAGAGCAAGCTATTTCATTCCCTGTGGAGTTCATGGCGAATCCAATAAAAGCGAATGCAATATGTTCTGCTTAGATTGTATGGGAAATGCTTTCTGCTCGTATTGTCTGATTTATCACAAAGACCACCGTGTTGTTCAGGTTTGTCGACTTTGTCTTCGAATTAAAACACTATTAATTCTACATCTACCCACTACCAGTACTGGTACAGTGTTTTCTTCAATCTTATAGCATTGATAAGCATTGCTTGATTGATTGAATAACCGCATGGTTGGGGCAGATAAGGCGATCTTCATACCATAACGTGGTGAGAGTAAATGAGATACAGAAGTACATAGACATATCATGCGTGCAGACCTACATCATCAATAGCGCCAAGATTGTGTTCCTCAACGAGCGCCCCCAGCCAAGGCCGGGAAAGGGAGTCACCAACACTTGTGAAATTTGTTGTCGAAGTCTCCTTGATTCTTTCAGATTCTGTTCACTTGGATGCAAGGTAGGTTAATTCTGATGATTTTCCCTCTCGATTATTAATCGGCGCTCTGCTCTGCTCTAATTACTTAATACAATATCCATTGTTTGTTCGAGTAAAGTGCTCTTTGCGTTTTGTTAGCTGGGAGGGATGAAGCGGGGTGACCCAGACCTTACATTTGCAGTAAAATTGAAGCACAATAGGGATCCCTTCTTTGGTGGGTCAGAATCAGATGAGTCCTCGACCCCTAAGAAGATTCGCAGGACACATGCTTTCAATCGTTTGATGGAGGGACTCTCAATCTATTCCTCTAATAATGATGGCGCGGAGAGCTCCGGTGATGATGCAGCTACCAACATTTCTCCGGCTACTCCTCCCATTTTCAATCATCGAAATGCAAGGAGAAGAAAGGGTATACCTCATCGTGCCCCATTTTAAGATTTCATAAACCAAAAAAAAAAAAAAAAAAAAAAGATTTCCAGTATGCTTAGCATTTAGTGGTGTTAAAAAAAGGAAAAAAAATGGCACATAAAATGATGGCGAGGAAGGAGGAAGTGGAATGTGGGGAATTAGGAACTGATACATTCTCAAGTTTCTTGTGTAGATACCTCTCCACTTGTATAGAATAGGATACTAGATAGTGTGTTTTTAATAGCTTTGGAGCAAGGAAATGGTCCCTTCATATACATTTAGCAATTACTGTTGGGATTTAATTTCCAAGTCAAGAAAACTTTGGATATATGTAATACCATATCAATGCATGTACAGATCATGTCTATAAATATATAATATGGGGGTTTTAGATTGTTGGAAGGGTAGCAATAATAGAGCACAGTGGCATTATGATGGCATTTGTACAGAACAGAACGTTGTGTTTTGTTCTTGTAGATATTGATATTTAAAGTTATACCTTGTGTTCTGGCATCTTTGTGATCTTCTATTTTATATTCTATGTGCATTCTGAGACACTTTTCGTCTATGTATATATATAGGGAGGGTGGGGGGTTTTTTCTCAAGGGAAAATGAGTTGCAGCTTCTTATTTCGGACATGAATGGATCAATTGTGAATTCGTAGCTCGAAATGTGAAACTTATGCTGCATATATGGGTGTAGGCTGCTCATAGATTTTGTAAGGGATATGATGGAGAATCTTCGTAGGGAAGTACATTTGTGCTGATCAAGTTTTAGATATAGATTCTTAGAATACTGTAGACTACAAAAGTTTTTTTTTTTTTTTGAGAAAACAATAACATACCATTCCTATTCTCAACAACAATATACCATTCCTGAAGATAAAAGATGGTCAATGGTTCTTGATTGATTTTATGCTTTAGTTTCTTCCTATATCGCCCCCCCCCCCCAACCCCCAAAAAAAAAAAAAAAAAAGGAGGGTACGAGTATAAACTCCCTCGTTAACAATTAACTTTCTGATGTGTTTTGTTCTTGTTAGCTTTGCTTTCACGTAGAAATTGCATATGATGTGAAGGCGGGTTCTGTTTTATCATTTATGGCTAGCAAACACCTCGGACTTATAGAGGTGCATGCATCAATCGCAGTTTTTCAGTGAATACAATTATGTGTGGCGTGATACTGCATCTCTCTCTCACTTTTTATATGTATATTTTCCCGGCACAGTGACTCTTAATCTTTAACCTTAAAATATGGGATTGATGGTATTCCCAAATGGGATATTGTGAGTAGCGATGGAGACGAGTTGTAAGTTTTTGAAGGCTGGGAAATCTACGAGGGTGTCAAGGGAATTGGATGAAGATAATTGCAAGTTGCCAGTGCTGTAGTTAGGATAAATATCAAGAGCAGATGGATTAGTTCAAGATGGGATGGAGTTCAAATCAGAGAAAAGCTTAGGAGACACGAAATCCCCACAAGGACAAGGACGTCCCTCTCCAGATGCTCCTAAAATCCTAATCTCTCACTATCATCTCTCACTGTTGCCCTCTATTAAATAAAAACAAGTAGATGAGAGCCGTGAGGAATCTGAAAGGCTGCGTGATCAGAGCACTCTCCTTCACCCCCTTCCACCCATCCTTTTGTGCTTTATTTTCCCCTTCTTATCCCTTCTTCGCTCATATTATTAGCTTAATATAATAACATATAGTGCCTAGCACAGTAGCAATCGCATCCCTTTTCTCAATGAAACTTGAAAAATTGATCGTTCGATGAATTTTTGGTCGTATAGAAGTTGGGGATGACCGGGCTATTCATGGGTGACGTTTCCCGAATTCAAAGATTGCAAGAAAATCATCCCAAACTTTGTAGCAAAGGCCAATGTGAGGCTGCTTTGTCTGTTTGCGAGGTGCATATATACACTCTAAGTCGTTAGCTGTGCCACGTTTTATTCACTAAATGTCTGCCCCATCCTTTGGGTCACATATATATATACATGGGTCCTTTTTTATGCTAGAAGGATCAACTGATGTCATCACTTCGATCAGTCTTAAGACTTATTTGTGCATCCGAAAAGAGCGCACGATGTTTCGCAACTTGGCATTTTACTAATGGGTGTCCCTGTGTAGTGTGGATAAATGATAATATTGGCTTTATTCCTCTCTCTCTCTCTCTCCTTGCTGCCTTCACTTGTTTTTTAATCTCTCTCTCTTTTTTTTTTGGATTTTATAATCTATATGCGGCATAAACTAATGGTTCTCGTGAGACGGTGTTGATAAGGCTCGCTCTTAGGTTGGGTTGTGGTGTAGGCTGTGGCTTTGGCATATTTCTCATTTTCTATAGAGCACTATCTGTGAATTTACAACCAACCCCACTCCCACTCCCACTCCCTCTCCCTCTCCCTCTCCATGTTATATGTTGCTTTCGGTGTTAATAGTTTATAAATAGCGGTGTCGTCTTTCATCTCTTGTCTCTCTGGTAAACTCTAGCTCCTGCCTATCTGCAACCTAACCCTAACTTATTTATCTACTTTTGAGTGCTATGTTGTTGTCATGCGGGAGGAATGACATCGTTCCATTGACAATTATCAAATTTCTTGCATTTATTTCAAAGATGAAATTCAACACAACATTAGTTAGCGAAGACAACGAATTAATTTGCATTGCATTTGGTTTCGCATAATTAGAGACAGAAATGTAAGAAAATTTTATGTTAAGTTGCGTGATTAGCATGGATTTTTTTAAGATTGATATATATATATATATTGCGATATTATTTTCAATCATGTTTTAAGTTAAATACCTCCTCCATGAAATGAATGATATTTTACAGTTATTTATTATATTTTTTTATATTTTCTCAGATATATAAATAACGACCTGCTTTGAAATATCAGCCGTCCATGTGCAGGATTTCAACTAGGGTATACATTCAGGAAAATCTCTGTGAATAGTCACTCTCATTTGTACACATTAATGAATTTAATTCGGATTAGCTCAAAAGAATAAAGTAATCATCGTTTTTTTTTTTTTGGGAAATAAGATAAAGAAACAATCAGCTCCATTAACATTTCTTTTATCAAGATTTTCATCATCCATATAAATACAAATAGATGTAGAAAGAATAAACAAAAAAAAGGCGGCTTAGTTGAAAACTATAAAGGATTTAGTAAATTTCTTTTGAAAACATATTATTTTCATTATATTTATGTTTATTTAAAATATTTTATCATGATATAATTTCAATGTGAAGAACAATCAGTATAAAAAAACTAACAAATATAAATAGACACACCAATATAATATTTAATTTCATCGGTAAATTACAACAAATTTCTATGACTAAATATGTCATCGCAATATCTATATGTAAACATCAATGAAAATATTCCATCAGCATATACTGAAGGAATTATACTTGAAAAAGAAGAAATGATAAAAAAAGCCAAAAAATACAATGACATGTTATTTTTATAGACAAAATTATCGATAGATTTAAATTTGTCGATCGAATTCATTGGCAATTCGTCTATAATATTTAATTTATGATCTAACAAGCGACTCTTCTCTCTCTTTCCATTGTTTATTCTTCTTCTTCTAATTTTCTTCATAACAAACAATACAAACATCTCCAATTTTATACAAATCAACCTCTCACTACAAATTTAGTCACCACAACACTTATTTTGTTAGCATTATTGTTTTGATTCAAATTTTATTGAGGATTCTCCACTTCAGATAAGCAAAACTATCTAGTTTTTATTTGAACTCAATTTTAAAATTTTAATTTTTATTATATATTTTGATAGTATATGTTTTTTTGTTAAGGTGTTTACTTGTTTTATAGCTTTTTTCTATAGAAATTTGTTGTTTGAATGTATGATTTGTACATGTTAGGGTTTGTTTGAGATTTTATAAAATTATATTTGTTTGTAAATTGATAAAATTTAATTTTAATTTGTGATGTAGGTGTTTTGTGATAAAATAAATAACGGCTTATTTAATAAGTCTATTTTATATTTGTCGATTTAATTGTTGAGTTGAAATTTTTAAACTCAATTGAGTGAAGAGTTTGATTGGTTAATTTAAATTTGTTAAAAATCATCCTTTATAATTTATCTTATTTGTATAGATGATTCTCAATCTATTTAGATAAATGCATCCATTAACTTTTTAATTTACCAATTGGTATTTTTGTTGTACAAAAAAATGTGTTAGGAAACCAGCATATTAGTTTTTTTTGTTGTAAAAAAAAAAACTTATCCAACAAGCAACTAAGCACGGGTTAGATAGATAGTGCAAGGCTATTAACTGTAGAGGTAACAGGGAATGAATGCAAGATTAATGTGTTAGACCCACTGTACAAGATATCGTTATTTTCCTTCCCACACACTTGAGATTATATTTGTATTAATAACCAATCCACAAATTGATCTGAAAAAGGATTGGGGTCATTAAGTTATAAGATTTATCCGCAAATCTCTGGATTGATTTGAGTAAATTATTTTTTTTTTAAATAGAATCATTTTATTTTTTAAAAAAATTCTTTATATTACCCACACAAGTTTGAATTGATTTTAGCCAAGATAACCAAGTCACTAAAAGTTGACCAGGTAAATCAAATTTCATCATATTAATATTTTATTTGATTTAACTAAAAATCTAGTTTCGATTAGACTTTAAATGCTAGATTTTTTAGTTAACCATCAAACTTAATCAAGTTTAATAAATATATATTTGTGATCATTTTATCATTGAAAGGATTCAGTTCTCCTCTTAGACTTGATCATTTGTAAGTATCTAAAAATTTTAAATTAAATTGAAAATTTTAATTAGATTCGACAAATAGAAAAACTAATAGAACAATTAAAATATTAATTTTGATTTACCGTCAATAAAGGTGTCGGTGACAGCTGGTGGTTTTTTGAAAGATTTTTTATTAAATTGAAAATTTCAATTAGACTTGACAGATAAAATTTTCAATTAATAAATTAAAAAAATATATTTAATTTACTATTGGTAAAAAAATCTCAAATTAAAAGACCAAAATCTCTTAAATCATAACAAACAGGCAAATCTCTTCTTATGTCTTCCTTTGCAGCTTCTTGTCTCCACATAAATCTTCATCTTCTATTCTCTCTTTCCTTCTCTACTCAACCCATTCTATTTTTTTTCTCTCCTACATGCTTAGGCATGTTTTCTCCTCACTTCTTCTTCTCTTATTATTTAATGAATTCTTGGGATTTTATTTCTCTTCTCTTGGGAAAACTCAACATTAAGGTAAGAATTTTTTTTTCTCTATTGAATTCTTTTTCATTTTTAATATTTTTCTATTATTAATATTTTTATAAATGTTATTGGGAATTTTTTTTATTTTTTCTATGATTAACAATTGTATAAATGTTAAAGGAAACTTTTTATTTTTTTAAAATTTTTTATGTTATAAATAATTGTACAAATGTTGAAAGCAATTTTTTATTATTTTTATTTTTCTTTAACAATAATCGCATAAACGTTGATGGAAATTTTTAATTTTTTTGTTTTTAATAATTGTATAAATGTTATTGGAATTTTTTTAATTTATTTTGTTCTTTATAGATTGTATATAGATTGTTGGGATGTTTTTATTTTTATTTTTTTTAATTTCTTAGTAAGTTTAATGATTGTATAAATGTTTTTGGAATTTTTATAATTGTTTTTTTGAATTTTTATGTTCTCTAATGAATGTATATAAATTGTTGGATTTGTTTTATATTTTTTATGTTATTAATATGGTTAGCTAATTGATTTGTTGGTGTTAACAAACAATTTTTAATATCATGAAAAAAATGATAAATAAAAAAATTAATAATATCTAAGATACTAATTAGGATAAGTTAATAGTTATTAATATGAAATCTGTGTTCATATTAACATTTAATGATCATTTTGCAAATGACCGTAGCAAAATTAATTGAAAATTATGTTAAATTAATATAATTGAAATTATTTGATTGATATATTAAAATGAAATCAACTGTTTGTGGCTGGTGAAGACCTTATAAATATTTAAATTTTTTCATTGTTTTGGACCTGAATTTCCTATGTTTAAATTTATTTACATATGCTTTTTTTTTTGTTTCACAGTCTAGGTGAAGACCTTATAAATGTTTAAATTTGAAATAAATATTTGAATTTTATATTAATTTGTTTTAATTACTATCTATTTTAGTTTAAAAGTATTTTTTAAATTAGTATTAATGAGATTACCGATGATCTAAATTCATCGATGTAGTCCAGCAAATTAAAAAAAATAATGCAAATACCACTGTTTACTTCATCAAGTTTTTCCATTTTAACTGTTGCTCCGAGATTGCTAATTAAAGCCATCGTTTTAAAACGATGGGAAGCCAGAACAATGGGCCACTTTGGCCTTTTTCTCTCTTGGACTGTTCTCTATATGTTTTTTTTTTTTGAATAATTATTATCTTAACATATAGTGGACTGTTCTCTCTCTGTTTGCGGATGGGTGCGAAGCTACGGTGGACCTCGTGGACATGACATTTCCAAATTTTGACATTTTTTATTTTAGTCCTGATTGCTTTGAATTTTTTGAAGCACATGTTAATGACATCATCCCACTTAAGAAAGGATGACAATCGCTAATTTATTATAATTTTAAGCATGCTCCAATACTATTTCATATTGGTGCTCTTGTTTCTAAAGATGTAGAGCTTGTTTCAATTGGATCTCATCTTTTCGAGGAGTTTGCGCTTCAGTTCAAGACAGGGAGATTCAGGTCCAAAACAATGAAGAAAACAGAGCGAGAGAGAGCTTGACCTAGCAAGCTGCACGCTTGTTTTGAAATATTCAATATGCTTGGGTACGAGTAAGACTAATTCTTAAAAGTTTATTTTTTTAATGGGTTTTAGTCAGATTTTGTTACTGTGTTTTTTAATTAAAATCCCATTCATCTTATATATATATATATAGGCATATAAAAGTATATGACAATACCTATCTGTTAAAATAATTATTTTATTTTTTAAATTATATAGTCAGAAAAAAAAGTTAAAGCGTAAAAGTTAATCTAGTTTGATTTATCAAGTTTTCCTTCTCTCATTTAACTTTCACATTGAACACGAAGATGTCAAAAACATATGAATTATTGGATTGCGGGTCGTAAACATTCTAACTAATACTCTGAAAAATGGTATTATAATAAAAATAAAAAAGGTTGATACAATCAAAATAAAATAAAAGAACAAGCAGACTAAAAATCTCTCTGTTTTTTTAATATAAATGAAAATGTTTGAATTCGAAATCTTTTAAAAGAGATAAATAAAGTCAATAATATTAATTAAATTATAACTCATCAACAACTTCCCCGTTGAGTTACAACCTTGTAGTGTGCATGTGGGAAATTTGAAGCAAATTAACATATTGATCCAACAAAGCACGAGTGTGCGTAGGGATTTGCATCAAATATCATGCAGAGGAAACTCAACTAATAGACATAAATGATTTATAATTTGTTTTTGTCTCCTCAAACACTCTTTATTTTCACTCCATAAGAAACAAAAGCCGAGCCAAACAAAGCTCGGGAGCATTCGCAGGGGAGAGTCAGCATTGGCGTGTTTCTCATATGATTTATTTGTTATTTAAACCGAAGACAACACTGGCCCGTGAGTTTCTTACATGTGTTGTGTGTGTGTTGGAAATTGGAATACATGGGATGGAGTAGACTGAACCATTCCTTGTCTGACAATTCGAAAGCAGTCGAGTATGAAACCAGGGAGTGCTGGTCTCCAATTGCGAACGAATGCTCATTTCTATGAGCACCCAAGGTGATGGATAATATGGGAAAGAAGAATATGATCCTGTGCTGGGCTGTTATCACTACTAGGCCCGTTGGACTAACATGAAGACCAACAATTCCGTGGGCGGCGCAGTACAGTGCGATTGCAGGCTCGCAGACGCGTCGGCGTTGGCGGCTCAACTTTAAGCCTTCCCTTCCAGTCCCGGTGTTCGGACTCGGAGTTGTTGACTTGTTGATGCTCCCAGCCGCGTACCACGTCATTGCTGAGTAGAGTACATGACCAATACACTGGAGCTGAGTTCTATTATTATTGATCATTTCCTGGTCATTGCTATAAAAAGACAGGGAAAATAAACATGCAGTCAGCGGGGATGTGTATTTGAAAAGTAAGTTCTGCCATGGCAACACAAGGGAATTAGTTGCCTTTATGACGGCCTTGCTTACGTCTCTCTACGTCTGAAAATGCTACTTCATCACCCCCAACATACCATCCATTACAACACACCCACTTTTTTACTTTATTAATAGCGAGGGCTCCGCAATTTCCCTTCATATTCTCTCCTTGACGACACACCCTGTATCTAGCTATCCTCCTCCTCCTCCTCCTCCTCCAATCTTCTCCAGCACTGACGAATCAATACCCTTTCCCAGCATCTCACGTCTCTCTTCTAGAACAGCTGCAACCCGGCCTCGGAATCAAATAGAGGGAATACCAGATGGGTGGTTGTTTTTCTTCCTCTTTCTTGGGTGAAGATTCAGAGCAAGTTCGTCCTCAAACCGCCAAAGTTATTTCAATTCATGGTGATCTTCGCGAATACTATCTCCCTGCCTTTGTTTCTCAAGTTCTTCAGGCTGAAATTGCTTCCTCCTCCTCCTCCTCTTCATCGACATCATCTTGGTTTCTCTGCAACTCCGACCTTCTATTATACGATGAATACATTCCTGCCCTGGATTCAGATGTCCCTCTCCATGCCGATCAGATCTATTTTGTGCTTCCTAAATCAAAGCTCCAACGCAGGCTAACCTCTTCAGATATGGCAGCTTTGGCTGTCAAAGCTAGCCTAGCCCTTCAAAACTCCTCTAACAAGGACCCCCGTCGCAGCAAGAAGGCCCGGATTTCTCCTGTTTTGTTAGTTAATCCTGATCATGAACACCAGGGACATAACGTTGTCAAAATCAGCCTTGATAGGAAGCCAAAGCCACAGGTCCCGAAGCGGCAGCAAGCTAATCCCATTGTGTTTTCAAGATCCGGTTCTGTTAGAAAATTTCAAAAATATACTTCCAGACGAGCAAAATTGGCTGTTCGTTCCTTTAAGCTCAGATTAACCACCATTTACGAAGGGACCGTTCTTTAGTCAAGGATTCATTCATTTCTTTCTTTCTTAGCTTGATCACGGGAGGAATACAATCCGATTTTGAAAGAAAACAAAAAACTTAGGATTTCGTTAGTTTTTTCCTTTCATATTATTTTACCTTTCAATTTGTATCGTATAAATTTATACTCTCTATGTAAAAACAATATTACGCATAGCTTTTTTCTCACTTGCAGATGCATACACGGACTTTGATTGTTTGATAATTATCAATCTTACAGCTAGAGGTTTAATTTTCTTATACCGGGATTACTCTAATTTATATAAATATATTATATTAGTGTGATGTACATTTTGATTATATTTTTTGATTTTATTATGTTTTTAATCTTGAATTAAGATAAGAGCTTATATTTTTTTTAAAAAACTGTAATATATATATATATATATATATATATTTTAAAATTTTGGTTTTTCAAATAATGTAACAGGTGGGACAATGCCAAAAACAAATTCATTAAAGAAGAAAAGATATTTATTTCAAGTTACTTTGATTAACGGAAAAAAAAAGGTTTTGTCCGGAAAGGTAGGGAAAAATGTGAAGGTGTTTTTTTAGAAAAAAAAATTGAATTTCATTTTAAAACTATTTTCTTTATTTTTATATTGTTTTTATGTTAAAAATTAATTTTAAAAAACTAAAAATTTATTATTCTAATATATTTTTAAATAAAAAATATTTTTAAAAAACCACTACCACTAACCAAACTCCAAAACGACACCACCGTTAGCTGCCGTTTGAAACGCGTACACACACATTTCAAAAACGACAGCCACAAGTTAGGAACTTTTCTAGCTAATTTCAATGTCCTTGATTTTTTTCTTCTTTTGCAAGATTTTCACACGGGAACCCCGTCCTGGGTTTTGAAAGTCAAACATATGTACAGGAGAAGCAACGATATTTTTCATTAAACGCAGTTATTGTTCAACGATAATTGCTATCTAGCTGCCCCTGCAGTACCGTACAGACCATCTACATTAATCTCATGCGTCACCTTGGTTTTTTGTGACTCATTCATTTATATGATAATCACAATATCGTGCTGTTTTGTCTAGCTATGGCCTTCATTTTAACACCAAATCAAACTCACTTCGTAGACCATTTGAAGATATAGCTAGTTCTTGAAACATAGAGAAGAGAAATCCTTTTGGGTTCTTGAAGTTACTCAATTTAAAGAGGAGCTAGCTAGTTCATCAGAAGCCATGAAAGAAAGAAGAATGATTTGTTTGATCAGTATTACACTGCTTTTTTAGATCTTTTCCAGCACTCACCATCGTCTTCAGTTGGTATGTGTGTTAATTTATTGTCTGAATGGCCGTTTGGTCAGTCTAGTCTTTCCAGACTGTGGAGAGCAAAGGCTCTCTTCTTACTCTTGCTCACAGATCTCTTACAGTTGTCTTCCGGTTGTTTTTCATGTACTGTTGAGGCAGGCAGTGTTTGTCGCATTTCATACCTTTATAGAAAATGAAAAGCAAAAAAATGATCAAGTTTCATGGTTTAGGATATTACTTGGGAGCCCAGAAATTCTAGTGAAGTTCAGAAAGGATACGAACTTAATTTCTTGCTCAAGATGAACGTCAGTAGCCATGTTGAGATCAAGAGGAAAAGTGGGTTCTGGAGAGCTCTTTAGTAATAAAAAAAGTACTTGGTGGATACCTGAAATCGAGTAGATTCGGGCTGGGTTCAGGTAAAGAAATTAGATTCAAGGTCTTTACATGAACATTGCATTAAAAACCAACCCGTATAATCCCAGACTGCAGCTTCTATGATATACCTGCTAAAAATGCATTACAATATTTAAGCTGGGTTTATTGGCAATGCATTAAGACTACTGCTAAAGATGAAAAGAATCAACTTTAAAATTTGACTTCTTTCTTGTAATGTCTGATTCTCCTACGCTCATGCATTTGGAAAAAAAAGAAAAGAAAAACTCACTACTACCGTGATCATAGACTGTAGGAGCTGAAGTAATTAATCCTGCTAAAGATGTGATTTATCTTTTAAATTCGGTGTCCCACTAGTTCACGGTTTGAGAGCATGCATTGATTAATGCAAGTTGAATGTTGCCCAGGGCATCCATTATCCCATGTCAGAAAAACCCGCGCTGCTCGCTCTGACCTCTCCCGCCGGCATCCACAAATATTGATTACTACTACAAGTACAGCCTGTTCCGATGACAACCTAGTTTTAATACGTGTCACCAAGAAAACAGTTAATCACGCCGCTGAAGTCTGAAAACAGGAGTCCTTAAATTTTAACCAAGAGAGCATGCACCATAAATCATGCAGCTTGCCGCAATTAGTTTACGGTCGTAATCATTTGATGGAGGTCAACAATCCCCTGCCATACACGGTAAATGGAACGCTAAACGTCACCCAGGCTTCTTTTTTTTGGCATGTTCAACGCTCTTATTATATGGTTTCATACCAACATTTTTTTTAAATTTATTGACTATTCAAGTTCGATCATTATACACGCGTACACTCACATAAGGATCGATGGATATGTGTACACGTCGTCGTGATGAAAATCATATTTATGTTCATACTCAAAAGGATCATTCATGCATGTAATTGGTATCAAATTTGTGCCCTCCAAAGCACATCTAGGGACCGCAACACTAATAGTAAACAAACTCCAGCTTGATGATTCATTTAGACGATGAACAATACGAGGACCCAGAAAGAACCCTTCAAACATGCATGGAGATTTGATGCATATCTCTTAATCTCCGGCCACTACTCATTTCCTTGATAATGTTCAGTGCCATGATTAAATACAATTGATTATTTCTTGAGGGGCAAGGAACAATTTTCTCATCTCCTTTTCTCTGCACGTCTACCTTCTTACTATTTGTTATAAACCGTAACGCTTCCCAAACATTAACTCCTTTCTATTAAACTTTGTCAGTATACCTAATTTAATATTCAAATATTAACCTGTCAATGCAGTGAAAAACTCATATCCACCTTGTCCGTTATAAGTCATGATTGTTATCGATTGTTAAGCTAAATAACTTATTAATTATTTTATATGACATCCTTAATTATTATCTTTTGAATAATGTAACATACACTCTATTAAACTTTTAACGAAGTTTCTTCTGAATCACATTAAATTATCAACATTTTTATTTATTTCATCATTTAATATAAATAACAGTTTTAATCTCATTATTTACAACCCATGTATAAATCATGCATATCCTTTGATTTTTTAAGATTGGTTTAATACACAATCTCATTCCATGTCACCATAACTTTACTAAAAAGGGATTTATATTAAGCATGTATATACAAGATACACAAATGAAGAACGTCCCGTAACTTTTCCATTTGGCTGAAATATAGGCCTTATGTTCATTAACACTCTTCTTCCATTCTTTCCTCAACTTTACATGTTATCAAGCCCATACAATATGTTATAGTTTATTTTACACAAATCATAGTCATACCTAAGCTTCACCCATTATTTGTTTAAGAATGTATTTTTTATGCTTATTCACAAAATAATTATCCCCTCCAAACAAGAAATTACACCTAATTTCAAGCAAAAACTTAAAAATGACAAATCCATATTGATTTAGTATAACCAAACATGAATATTGTTTGGTGTTTTGATCATAAATGGAGTTATTGGGCTTAGTTTGTCTTGTTAAAAAGCTAAGATATAAAACTACAACTTTTATAAAGAACAAAACATCTAACTATACCGTTTGAAAGCTTAAAATAACAAATCACAGTAACATCTAAAATCTATTCTGGAGTTATGTCGGTTTAGATCTTTACTTAGTGTTTAACTGATATTAGAAGTTTTAGATATCAAGACCAGTTTTTGTGAAGACCACTTTTATTTGAAAGTTAGCATTCATATCTATAACTTTTATGAAGAAACCTATCCAAAATGCCATTATTTTTAATTTCTAATTTCTGTCAGAAGACAAGTGATAAATTTGTCTGAAATTTTAGCTTCGTGGAGAACATAAGTTTGGCAAACAACTAGATGTTTTTCTTAATCCTAAAATGATTTTACACACATTTAAACATTCAATTCATTTTAATAACATATAATTTCATAAATTTCAGTCCTAATATATCTCTTCCATGGACAACCACAACTTGATTAAATTCTCCAAGATTTTGTTTTTCAAAGCCTTTTTTTTTTAAAAAAATCTTTGTTCATGTCTTTACCACCCCAACTTGTTATAAGGTCATTCAATTTGAAATTTCCATTCAAAATCACATGAACCCTAGAAAATCATAAATTAAAGATTTTCTTCCTCTTAGTATTAAAACACAACTTAGCAAGAAATTGAGTTACTAGAACACTTTACCTAATGATTTTAAAAGAGTTCCTTGCAATCTTCCTCCTCCTTCTACAACCATGTTTCTCTCTCTAATCATACCCTCTTTCTCTCTCACGTTCTTTTTAACCCAAAACTTCTTGATGTTAATCTCTTACAAGAAACCCTCACTTCTACTTTCCTAAGTTAAAGCTCCGTTAATACTTGAAGGAAAGAAGAAGAATAAAAAAGATGAAATGTTTTGATTTTTCTCCTCTCATTTGCTACTGGACCCATCAATTTATAAGAGAGAAACATGGAAGGGCTATTTATTTTGACCATTTACCCTTCATTTAATCCTTTATGTTTTTTTTTAATCTATTGAAATCCATTATCATTTCACTGATGTTATGAATTTTAAATTCAAAATTCTTAAATCTTTTTTCAGCTTCTACAATACCTTTAGATTTATTTGTGGAAGTAATCCTCTCCATTAATTGTCTTATTTATTATTTTTTTTATTTATTTTTCTTCATTCCAAGTTTGCATTACTCGACAAAATCTTACTGCTTTCAGTCCCATGTTTACAAAGGAGTTTATAATTGATATTTTCTTTAGATTAAACTATACATGAAGGTATTATTTTGAGTTCCAATGCAAAAGTGAGCAAAGGAAAATATTAATAGAGGATCTAATGAGTTTGTAATTCAATTTGCATCTATGATGTATTGTAATGTTCATAATGCGATGCTAATGTTTTTATAAATAAATGTGTGGATTGAAAAAATATCAAACTTTGCTATTTTTGTATAATTTTTTTTATGTTTTCAATATTAACATATCAAGTTCATCCAAAAATATTTAAGATTTGATATTTCAACAATCCAAACATATCTTAAAAAAGCTTTTAACTAAACACATTGTAAATGCAAATATCAAACCATATATCCTTCGTTGTTGTTGAAAGGTTACTGCATGGTTGGAGAAAAAAAGAAAAGAAAAGAAATCTTGGGAATTACATATCCCATTTATTAAGTTCTTGTTTGTTATTGTGGTTTAATAGTGTTTTTAGCTTTAAATTAATTTGTATATGTTTTTGGATTGTTTGGATGTATTAATATTAAAAATAAATATTATTTTAATATATTTTTAAATAAAAAATAATTTATAAAATAATATATAATATACTCCAAGACATGCGCTAAGCAGATGAAATCCAATAACGGCTTGAAATATTTAAAATCATGGAAGCGATACGTGGAGGAGGAGATGATGGGGACATTGGAAGCAAAAGTGAAGTTTGGGGATCCAGATTTGTGAAGTGGGAAGATCTGGCCTCAAAGGTACAGGCTGACCGTTGAATCTTTGTTTGGGCCTGTTAGTAACTCAAGCCCAAAGGCTATGCTTTAGGAGGCTAAGCCCAAAGTTGTTTTTCTTAGAGGCGGCGACAACGAAGAAGGGGGAAGAGCAAAAGGCAAGAAGCTCCTGCTACAGGCTACAGGCTACAGGCTACAGGCTACAGCACAAGGGCTGCGTCAAAATGCAAAAGGCACCAAGGAGAAATATTTGGAGTTGATGCAAAAGTCAAATGGATGCGTAAATTCTCAATCAATATTCACTTTTGAGCGAAACAGGATGCAACTATTTGCCCCTACAAGTTTGCCACTAACCCTTCCTAATTACGTGGCATGTTGAGATAGAAACCTCCACTTTAACAGCAAAAACTATACCTGTCCCCCTCCCCCATGTAAAAGCTTGTTTGTACCCAACTCCATCGACATTTGTCACTCTCATGACAAGCGTTTTTGTTTTGCCCTCCTTTTTTTAGTGTATAGTCAGCTAATATTTAACAGCCTGGGCGCCATAAGTCTTAAGGTTCGTCGTATCTACGTTCCATCACGACAAAAAGAAACCTGTATAATGTAATTAATATCATGGACCAGTCATACATAATTTAAATATTTAAATTCAAATAAAATGTGCGATACAAAGCAAAGAGAGATTCCATCCTCCACTAATTATTATAGGTGCGAGCACTAGATTTTGCTCCTAAACCCGGCCCGATTATTTATATGAATATACATGCATACCATGTTACCAAGAAAGAAAGAAAGAAAGAAAAGAAAGTCATTAGAAAATCTATTATATTCCGCGGTGGAAATGGAATGTGAAGGCATCCATTCGAACAATATATTAATCACAGATAAGTTAGAGGAATCATATTAATATGCCCGGTAAACCTGTATGTATGGAGACCAAGACGAGATACAGTGATGATGAGGGAGAGCCAGCTAATTCTGCCATGAATGTGAATGAAGTCATGCGTTCGATCGATCGAAGCAGGCACATTTGAATGGGGCAATGACATGATTGCAACCCATTATCAAAAGAACAAAAGGCAGGCTTTGCTTTTCATAAAGGAAAGAGGAATATATAATTATGTGGGGGAGATCCTGTCATTTTGTTTTGTTCTTGCAATGAGTCGACATAAAAAGTGCAGATGCTCTTTCCCGGCGCAGTTGGCTCGATGCAAAGCTGAGAAAACTGTGTTTTTCTTCTTCCATATCGAACGTTTATAGTTAATTGTTTCTTTCAGATTAGTAGCTTTATATTTTGATGTCTTGATGAAAACTTATGGCATGTTTTCTTTCAAAAAAACAGCGTGCTTTTTTGTTGCTGTTTCTGCGTGTGCTCGCTACCCTTTTCCAAGGTGGAGAGGAAAGTGTATAGTGGTGGGGAGGCCTTGAATTATTGAATAATTAAGCTAAAAAGGCACCGAAGCGTGCACAAACCTAAGTTCTGTTCCTGTGGGGGCCAAAATTAATGTTCTGGACATGACTGCAATGGCTTCGCTCTTCTCCTCTAATTCCTGGGGACTCAACTAGCTTTACCACGTGTTCAAAAAGAAACCTACCTTTGATTTTCCAGCGGCATCAAAACATTGTTTCGTTTGAATAATAATTACATGGCAACCTTGTTGTTCTAAACTATCATCGAAGCAAAACCCAAACCGAAAGCAAATATAACCTCGTATTCACACACATACATGCACACGGACAAATTAAGAAATTAATCTTAATTAGAACCATGATTATGTACTAATGATTATGATTAGTACTTCTTTGTGCTGGTAGCTAGATCTAATAAAACTTGTTAAACATGTTGAAAAATGAACTTTGTACGATCCCTTTCTATTAGTATTGCTCTATGCTCTTAAAACACCATATTTATTATTATTTTTTTAAACTAAAAGAAGCATTTGATTAATTAAGTTTCAGTATAATATTCTAAAAGCAGCACACAATTCTTGTAACTTGATCACTTTTCTTTTATAAGATATCGCGTTTAAAATTTGAAATTAGAGCGTTGGACAAGACGCTGTAAATTAGAACAATAAATAATTTAAAATCAGTTTGTTTAGTATTCGAATTAAGAGTAGTTGAAATTATTTTTTATCCCAATTATAATTTTTAAAATATTTAGTTAATTAACCTACATCAAAGTTTTATATATACCCCCCGCTGAAAGCTTTTCATGAAACTTTGGTTATAAAAAAACTATAATTTAAATATTATTTATTTTTTTCAAATTATAATTATAAAAGCTATCACAATATCAAAAATATTCAAGAATTGTTTGTTTTCAAGACCTAGCCGCACTTCTCAAAGTTTTTAATTGTTTTTCTTTAAATTATATTTTTTAATATTTTTAATTGTTTTCATGTATTTATATGACAGATAAATTTTAAAAAATCAATAAAATATTATTTTAAACAACGAAGAAAACGTTACCTCTGGCGGATTGAACTCCGTTATTCCAGTCACGAGGGGCATAACGTTTAAGTTAAAGGAGTCGTAAAGCTCAATCGCTAAGGAATGTGTAAGTGCAAGAAAAAAAAACTTTTATGCGAAAATATCATTTTACGAGAAAGGAGCCTTTTCTGCCCTGCCGGGGTGAATGGTTGGATCATAATTGGGAAAGACATCAGATCAGAAACGTAGAGAAACAGCTCAGGAAAAGGGAGAGAATGCATAGCGAATCCCACAATAATTGCTTTGTTAAGTAGCAGTTTAGGGGTAAATGGGAGGCAATTATTGTGAACTTGATTGATTCATTAGGGTCTCTATTATGGACAGTGAATTATTCATAATATCGTGAAATCCTGGTGTGAAATTTAGCAATCATACAAGTAAAGAGACTGGTGCAGGGCCGTGCCGGGCCGGGGAGGGGAACATCAGGTCAGGTCGATATCTTTGAGCAGGAAATGGTTGGGACAGGGCAAGACTGGTCGGGTCTAATCATTGCCTCGTGCATGCCTTCTCGATATGTATTACATTCTTAAGGTATTTGCATGGAAATTAAAAAAATTAAAGTATTTTGGTGGTGGAAAAAGCAAAAGCAAAATCCAAATACCCTTAGTATATTGTTTCGAACTTGCTTTGACCCTGAAGATTTATAATAAAAAATCCAATAAGCATAAATTGAATTCTCAGTAATTTACGATTTGAAATCTAATTCAAAAGGGGTTTTTAGTAATAAAAACACGTAGATGATCTTTAGTAATTCAAGGCTCCTTCAAGTTTAGCTCAAAAAATCCAATCTCTTTGAGCAAAACGCAAATGTAACTAAAATAATTGATGCTGATCACTCCGATAATCTACAAATTAACCTTACAATAACCCACCCTTTTCTGGTCTTACAATCATTTTTTTTTTAAAAAAATCTTTGTTTCACAATCCAAGAAGTCATATCACGCGCACCACCCTCACAAGTGCTTCCAAGAGCAGACCCCACATTCCCTCGTGGGCAGAATTATTGCCCCCGATTCCGGGGCCCACCCACCACCCACACCACCCTTTTTGCCCCCGTCTCTCTCTCATCGACGCCTTTGCTTCCTCTGCTCCTGCTTATTTATTGGCTCCACGACTCCCTCCCCTCTTCATAACCATAATCCATCCCTTCTCTTTGGCTACCACCACTGCCTCTTTCCTCGTCCACTTTGAGCTTTCCAGTTCACCAGTACTAACAATAATTTTCTCTCGCAGCACCCACAGGTATCCTCCTACCCACAGTAAAATACATTACCTAATCATATAGAATTATATTCTTTCTTGAATTAAATATCCCTCCCGCTCAAATATATATCTGCGGAGTAGGAGCACTATATTCTCCCTTTCTAGCTAGCTTGCTAATGCTTACATAATTACCTTGACTATATAGATAGATAGATTCCTATGCTCGATTTATTCAGCAATATATAGAAGATGAGGATGATGATAGATTTGGGCAACCAAAGAGGTATGGTCCCTATAATGGACACCCCGACCTCCGTAGATTGTGGTAGGGAAGTGAGGTTCCGCAGGTCCTTCAGGTCTCTTGTGGAATGTATGGTCCCTGCCTGTTGTGGCTTTCAAGCATCCACAGATTCCCTTGCCCGTGATACCGACGAACGATACACGTCATCATTACCTTCCATCACCACCACCACCGTAACAGGCACCTTTTTCGGTTACAGGAAAGGTCGGGTGAGTTTTTGCCTCCAAGACGACACGCGTAGCTCTCCTCTCTTACTGCTAGAATTCGCAGTCCCCACAGCCTATCTTGCAAAGGAGATGCAGCACGGGTTGCTCCGCATAGCACTGGAGTGCTGCCACCCAAGGCAAAATGATTCCCAAAAGGAGCGCTGCTCCCTCTTTGAAGTGCCAGTTTGGTCCATGTACTGCAATGGAAGGAAGGTTGGTTTTGCTATTCGGAGGAAGATGAGTGTGAGCGATGTGGCTGTACTCAAACTCATGCAGTCTGTCTCAGTAGGTGCTGGTGTTTTGCCATTGGCAGCCGGGGAGGCAGGGGACCTCCTCATGTACTTGAGAGCCAGTTTCGATCGAGTTGTTGGCTCCGCTGATTCCGAGTCCTTTCACATGATTAATCCTGTTGGCAGTTCTGGACAAGAACTCTCTATATTTCTCCTGCGATCATGACAATATAATCTATATATCCAGTATCAATTAATTTCTACCATGCATATTGGATTCTACTCTCCATATAGTGCATATAAATTATTATTATTATTATTTAGGATTTGTGTTTCTGTAAATTATGATGATCAATTGCCTTAATGTAGTCCTTACTCGATTGGTAGCTAGCTAGCTCTACTTAATTAGTTTATGCTGGAGGGAGTGTCAACTGCACTGTACTGTGATATGTATAAACCTCTCGTTAATTAAATCCCATCCAGTTAGTGCACTAGCCGGAAACCTTTACTGCAACATTCCAAATCTACTCCATTTCGTTTCTATCATCTATAAATAGTCGCCTTCCTGTCTCTGATCGCCCCGCTGCTGATCCTACATCACTGACAGTAATTTTGCATCTTGCCATACCCCTCATTGTATAAACTGATAGGGTCTTGGTATTTTCCTGAATTACTAAGAATGAAGCTTGATTTTCCAGGGGTACTGGAGCTATAATATAGAACAAATGCGAGCACTTTTGAGCAGTTCTATAGTTGGCTTTCGTTTTCCTTAACCAAATTGTCTAGATTGCAAGAATTTAACAAACAAGTAATTGGATAACAGTTTAGCGGCGTGACAAATGCAATCTTCTCCTTTACCAATACAAGGCATGCATTATTATGCTAAGCACGTACGCGTCTGGATGAACATGATTGAATGAGCAGGTTTCCTAACATGCATAATCCCTGTCAATCTCCCAGTGAGTCTCGTTTCGAACGTTATGTGTGTGTGATTTGGATTGATAATTACTTGAGAGAAAGAGGTCGATTGCCAGGCTAGAACTTATGCAATCGATACATCGCTTGGGTTGGGCATGGCGTATGAAAACAGATAAAAATGGAAGATTGCTTCTTCTCCTTACAAAATATAGGTCGAAATTCGGAATTTCATTAATATTGAGCTACTGAGATACGAGATAAATTAAGGCCATCCATATGAATTAAGGATCGGGACAAAAGGAATGCTTGGGGATTAAGCGGACGGATTCATATCTATAATTAATTAATGCGCTCCGGGTTCAATAGCCCTGTCCATGCAAGGACGATGAATCAAGCTTCCCACTGACTGTTCTTTTGCCGTCTAGTGCGAAATTCTACGAACTAGAGCTGGCAGGGGAAGAAAATAAAAACAAATGGGAAAAAGAGACCAAACAAGGCTAGCGATGCACGCCCTATTTTGTAATTTAGCTCTGGAACAAGAAGATTTTATGGTCCACTTCATTATTCATCCTTAGATTGCTCGCACGAGATTTGTAACGTGTAACTAACATGAGTAGAAGCTGAGTTGTCCCATGAAAAGCGTCGTCCCTGGCTTCTACTGCCTATCGATATACCAAGGAAAGAATCAATAGAGATGGATTTGCGTTACGTGTGATTGACCGTTTGACTGAATACCACTTTAATTATCAAGTGGCTGGCTCTTTAGATCTGGGAGGGATGTTGTTGGCTGTTAGCTAGTGGAGTAGTGGTGGCTAGATGACGATGATGGTGAGTTCCAGCAAGGTTGTGGTTGTTTTTTCCGTGCCCCCTGCAGAAGACTCCTCCGATGGATCCTGGCACGGTGGCACCATTCCACCGGTCAAAAAAATCGAAAAGGGTGGATAAGATGGAAATATCATACGGACATGCACACGAGTGGTCATGGCGTGGTTTCCGACATGAGGGCCCCCCGCCCCCCCGCCCATCTCATCTCACTGGAGAGTGAGTGACCTTTCTGGAATTGAAATGGAAGCCCAGGCTCCAGAGATGTCCTGTACTCTAATCTGATGTATACTTGATAATGGGCTTAAAGCACCCTCTCAACTTCAAGGTCCTTACCAGTCTGAGGTTGGGCCTCTGCTTTCCTCCGACCCACTAGCAATCCAATCCATCTTGTCTCTTTGATTTTTTCACCAAAGAGCTTGTGCTTACCTAGCCTTTGAAATATTGGGCCCTTGCATCTTTCTAAAGGTGCCCAGCCTAGACCAAAGCTATCTGTCCTTGCAAACATAAAATGAAAAATTAACAAACAACAAGATATATAGCACGGGGGTGAATGGAATGGCATGGATCACTGCATGAACTATGAAAGGAACGGTTAATTTTGACGAGTAGTAGTGTAGTAAATATAGTTGAATGCTTTATTAATTATAAACCCCTTTGTCTCATAATTTCTTGTTTTGATCTTTGTTAACAGAAGCTGTTGTTAGCAGAGGCAATCTACACCCCTGACTGCCTAGCTGCTAAACTTCTCAAGGACATCGACTTGCTTGGGTTCTAGACAATGCCTTGGTCATGCATGTGTGTAGAGATGTAGACCTCAATTCATTTAACCATAGGCACTCCAGTAGCTCTCAAACTCATAAGGATAAATACCCAACTAACCATATCAAAAGTTTTTCTAATGTCATTTTTCAAAGCAAATCTAGACGTAAGACCATGTAAATGATAGTTATGTATAAACTCATGAGTTAATAAAATAACATCTGATATTCATCAACCAGGAACAAAAGTAGTAGAAGCAGGACAAATAAAATTAGAAAAAATTCTTTTCAATTTAATCATAATGACTTTAAAGATGCATTTATACATCATATTACAACATAAAATAAGTTTAAAATTATTCATAGTCACAAGATTCTCAATCTTAGAAAAAATCTTAATAGGATTAATACATCTAGGAATAGTATAAGAAGGAAAGAAGTACCTCACGATAGCAATGAAGTCCTTACTAATAATGTCCCAACTTCTCTTGTAAAACAAAAAATAATATAACCATTTAAACTAGGAGCCTTTTTATATAGGATGAAAAATAAAGTTTATTTGATCTCATCATCAATGATATCAAAATCCAAGATAGGTATCATGTCAAGAGGAGTCTTAGGTAGTGTTTGGAGCTGCGTTTCTACTTGTGTTTTGTAAAATTTTGAATTTTTTTTCTTACTAAAATTGAGTGCGGTTTGTACTTTTTGGATCGTTTTGATGTGCTGATATCAAAAATAATTTTAAAAAAAAAAAAAAACATCATTGACATGTATTTCGGCACGAAAAGCTATTTGAAAAACAACCGCTACCACACTGCCAAACACACTCTAACTAGAAAAGTACATAAAAGCCTACCCTATAAGAATGGACGAGTGAGAAAAGAGTAGACCCTGAAAGTAACGAATTGTCAACTAACCTAGGCCCTGCTCATAAACCTGAATTTTTGCCTCACCAGTCAACCCATGAATTCTGTTCTTAACCTATATGTGGTGTAATAACTATAATGTTTTATCTCCCAAGTTTAGCCACTGAATTTTGAACCTCTACTTGTAAAAAGCCTCCTTATCATTACTTAATTGGAAAACTTCTTAACAAGTTTCCTCTCAGCCTTCACATACTCCTCCGAGAACCATCAAGAAGGACTTGTGATATATCTCATTTCGCTTTTGCCTCCACCACACGGCTATGTATGTGGCTAGTGTGATGACGATGCAAGGACTTTAGCTCAGGCTTTAACAAATCCAATCTTTTAATAAACTTGTACACAGGGTTTCATCAACAGGGGTTTGTTAGGTATCCTCAACTAAATCCAAGAAATCATCCATGTCAGCCTATAGATTTAAGAACTTAAATGAAGTTTTGACCTTGGAAGGAGGAGGACCAAGTTATATTATCATGACACTATGATTATAGGCATTTTTGGGTAAGAACACCAAGCATGTAGCCGGGGAAACAGAGAACCAAGTTATGTTCCTGAATATTTAATCGAACTTCTCAAGAATAGTATTCTGACCATGTTGACTATCGTGTCAAGTGAACCTTAACCTTAAACAAAGAACTTTAACCAGTTTCACTTCCCACTTATAACAACCAAAGTCATCCATATACCCATGCCAAGTAGGATCACCCTAGATTTATCCCTAGAGCTCATAATTGCATTAAATTCATCCAATATGAGCCAAGGTTTAGATTGAAAGGCTAGTGCATGTTGTCTCAAGTAAGCCCAAAGATCCTGACAACCAATAGGAATGTTGAGACTATACATATAATTGACAACAAAATCATAGCCATCGACCAAGCTAGTGACCTTACATGTGATCCATTGAAGAAAGGAGTGCAGGCAAGAGACATTATATACAATTGGATTCCATCTGATAAGAATACAACAACTAACAGTATTAGAGACATATGACATAAATGACCAAGAAGATGGGTTTATAGAAGACTCAACGTTCCCCATCCGATTAGAGGTAACTTTAGTCTCCACCAAATGCTCAACCCATGTATGTTGAATCACCTATACATGTGCCATGATTTATCTACCTTGATTCACCCCGCTAGTGTTTTATACTATGTTCCTTTAAAACCTGGAGTTCCCTTGTTCATGGCCAAAAGCATAACTGGCAGGAGTAGGTGTTGGTAACTGGTATCCTTAGGAAAATTGTACACGGGTTGTAAGCTCGAGAAATCAAGTAGAATAAGAAGACAGTAACAATAACACTCTTGGGAACATGTTGTGTTAAGAAAGTACATTTCAGGTGTCCAGTTGCATGTCTGATATAATGTAATAGCTAATGCCAACAACACTGGCATGTCTGAGAAAACGTAATGGCTTCACTGATATGTGAGAAGTAGCATTGTGCTCTATCTACCTGCTATTTCATGTTCTTGATACTGATGTGAACTGAAACGTGCTATTATTTATCTACCTGCCACTGTCTATAGACCTAGATCGATTGAGCTCATCGGATGGATCCCAGTCCAACGAAGACGAGAGGATCTTGGACAACATCATGAAAACTTGAGGCATTGAAGGTCGTGTATTGAGATCATGCTCGACACAGCTTTTAGCCAGTTGGGCCATTGAGAAAGCTAGATCCAAGGGGTACTCGTCTCTTAGGCAAGGGTCCAGGAAGGCAGAGAGTTTCTCTCTCACATTGTCCCCCTCAAGCACACGCATTATCATTACAGAGAGCAAGTCGTCTCCTGCACTCTTGTCAATAGCTGTAGCAGCTGCTTCCTTCCCAGATAAGAGCTCCAACATCACAACCCCGAAAGCAAAAACATCTAATTTCGGGGTGATAACTCCATTCTCGATGTACTCGGGGGCCAAATAACCTTGAGTGCCTACCACATGTCTTGTCAGTTGCAGTCCACCATCTTGGTCATTTTCCAGTGTTCTTGCCAAGCCGAAATTAGCAACCTTGGCTCTCAAGTTGGCATCCAAAAGAATGTTGCTGGTCTTCAAGTTCTTATGGATATAGGACGGGTTGGTGTAGTTGTGAAGGTAATTGAGGGCATCAGCCACATCGTAGGCAATCCGAACTCTCTGCTTCCAAGCAAGAATTCGGTATGTGTTGTTAAAGTGAAGCCAATCAGTGAGAGAGCCATTGTCGGCGTACTCATAAACAAGGTAAGTGTTGCCCTCATGTAAGCAGAAACCAGAGAGCCTGATGACGTTGGAGTGATTGATCATCTTCAAAATGTTGATCTCACTGGAGACATCTCCTTTCACGACCTTGACTGCGGCTGTGTCACCCTTGAAAGATCCCCTATAAACCGAGCCCTTGATCAGATTAGCTTGGGCGAAGTACCCGGTGGCCACTTGTAAGTCCTCGTATTTGTAGACAGTCAAGGACTCAATAGCATATCGGGCGTCATTAGGAGAGAGAGACCAAGATTTGTTGCTGGAGACTGGGAGTACAGTGACATCAGTAGAGTCTGATGGCAGTGTTTTGGTTTCTGAAGTGGAGACGGGCTTGTGTTGCTTACGAGATTTGCGGTGCCAAAACAGAAATCCAAACGCAGCAGATAGAAGAATGAGGAAAGCAGCTCCTATCCCAACACCAACATACAAGGCTTTGTGATCGGAAGAGCCCCCAACGGAAACATTGGGAGTCTGCGGAGATGGTGCGGCCGGCGGAGGGGCTGCCGATGGCTTTTCGATTTTGGTGGGCTTAGTGGGCAGAGGAACCAGAATCGGAGTGAAGGGGAAAATGATATCGGAGGAAGACAGCTTGTTTGCATCAAGTACCCTCTGCTCGTCAACGCCAAACAGCTCGGCAATGGAAGAGATGGAATCGCCCCAAGTGACCATGTAGGTGAGCAAGTAGCTGATCCCTGAAGCATTCTGGTTGGAAGTTGGGCAAGCACACCTCAGGGGTATTTGGAGATTGAGACCGATTGACAGATTCCGATCGCCGTTGGGATTCTGAGACATCAAGGACTGGCATGTGGTGAGGCCTTGGTAGGTGTTGTTGGCCACGGTGAAGTAGGTTTCGGATTTGTCCCTGAGCTGATAGGTGGAATTGTGCTGGTAATATTGACGGTCATAACAGGAGCAGGTGACTGGAACCACGACCTGGAAGTCGGTGGGAATAGTGGCAGTGTCAGAGGAGAGGTTATTGACGGAGGCGATGAGAGTGGCGGATTGTTGGACGCCTAAGAGATACGCAAAAGGACAGGGAGAATGTAGGAGGCATAGATCGGAAGGTGAGGTAGGATTGGCATGATGACTGAACTCCGTTGCACAGAAATCCTTTGGTCGTTTCATTGAAGTTATTGTTGTAGCAGTCCAGTTGGTGGTTGGCTAAATAGGTTTGTTGCCCTTGTACTAGTGCTGGTGAGAGCAGAAGCACCACATACAGATACAGTATAAGAAAGTCCATGGAACAGGAGCTCAGCTGAGGGATGGATGGATCAAGCAACTCAAGATCTGTTAATTCACTCATTAATCCGTTCTGTGGTTGAATAATAAATACATAGTTAGCAAGGGGCTGGAGGATGTTGATTGGATCCGGCTGGAAAGAATTAGTTTCAGCAAGAAAACCAATTTTTTTCTTTGGTTTTGGTTTTGACCATGGATATCGTCGATTCCGAGAACATGGAAAGCAAGGAAGGGGATTGGATGATGGGCGCAGCAGTCGTGGGCGTGGGTTTTGGTCTTAAAGCTGTCATTATCTTGAATTGATTTAACAACGGAGAGGGGGCTTCGAAATTATGGATCCAAAGGCAAGTCAATAATATAAACGCGTTAGCTATTGCTGGCTGCTGCTGCTATTAGTTTGACCGACCCACCGAACAAAAGTTTTTCCAAGTCCTCGGAGAATTTGCTAAAACACGCAATATACTTCTTTTCTTCTAACTTTTTTTTTTCTTAGTAAAAAACAATTGACCTTTTTTTTTTTTTTTGAATACGTGGAGAAGGAATAATCCCCCCCAGTAGCTTATGGAAAAAGTGGTTTGTTTACCCTTATAAAAGGTAGTAAAAAAAAAAATATTTTCTAGTAAAAAAAAAATTAATTTGATTTTTTAAACAAGTTTTTTTTTAATATATTTTTTTAATTTCATTCCTTAAAATTTAATTTAATTTAATTTTTATATCAGCTTTGAATCTTGTTCTTTTAATTATCTTATCCTTTTCTTAATCAAGAATTTTTATTAATCAAATTTGATTCATCTTATTTTAATTACTATTTATTTTATTTAAAATAATTTATAAAATATATATATATATATATATTTTAATTTCATCTTCTTTTAATTTTTTTATTAATAAGATTTCATCACTTTAGTAACTTATTTTTCATATTATTTTTTTTCCTAACATAGTCAACCACTAAAAAAATAAAAATCAAATTATTATCCATAACACTATTAAATATTAAAAAATAATTCTTTTCTAGAAATCTATTTTCCATTAAATTACTTTTCAGTAAACAAAAAAAACCTCAAGGCAAATCTAAATTCATTGTAGAGAAAGTCTAGGATTCTACTCCGTTCAGCCTTGTCATGTTCTCCTTTTTTATGTTTTTGTTGGCGAAACACAGATCCAACTTTAAGACACCGCGCTGCCAGGGGTTGCCTATGCGTCTATCAAGAGGAGCTTCTAAGCTAAATCACTTCTTTCGCCTTTTGCGGAAATGTGATCTTTGCAATTGAATTGAAGCTAGCTATTCTCAAATAAGCTCTTAGCCTCTTGAGGGGGTGGAAAGGTCCTCACATAGTTAAAAAAGCAGGTTCAAAGAAGAAGGCATGTAACCCTAGATTGCATCACCTACTCACTCAGGAGGAAAGTCAGAAGGGAGGCATACCTGATTGCAAACACAGGAAAGATCCAAGTAATGGATATTCCAAGAACAACTCCTTCTCTCTTCGCTTATTTGACTAGAGTATCAAATTCATATAAAACAATTTTATGCAAGTTCGTACAGCACTTTCGCGCCACATACCCCCCCGGGCGAAAGAAAAAAAGTCCGAGTTGCATGTCTATATATATATAACCAAAAAGAAATGGAATTCTTTGTTAGACTAAACAACCCCTTACATGTTTGTTATAAGCAATTGTTCAGTGGACTATGACAGCGAAACGTGGAATGCAGAGCCATGGAACCAGTAAAAGATGGAATCCACATTAATAAGATTAAAAAACAAAGCTCACGAATTTGAGGTTGGCAAATTGTACCCATTTGCGAGTCTTTGATATCAGCACCGTGATGGCCAGAACCTGTATCCTAAATCTTATCGTCTCCTCTAAGGCGTATTCAATCTAGCTTGCATTTGTGGAGGAACAGTCTGAAGGCTAATGTGGCTGCATAAGCCAGCCCAATCATAGCAAGAAGCAATGCTGCAACAAACAGTAGTATAACAATTAATAAAATGGTGCGCAAGGAGATAATATAAACGAATACTCCACTTCGTTTTTGTATATTGCCAGCAAGAAGATTGAAAAAGTTGGCTATCTATTAATCCAGCTAAAATAAAATGGTTCAAAATTAGGGATTTCAGCATGGAATACAAGGCTCAAAACCCGTTAGAATAACTCAACATGAAATGGCACGCGGGCAAAAAATTTCAACCAATGAGAAAAATTCACATGAGATGAAGAGGATATGGATGCTGCTAGTATGAGAGATAGCATACCAGATACAGAACAGTAGAATAAAATTGCCAGGCGATATTTGATCATCCATCGCAGATTAACTTCAAGGGAGCAATGCCTTCGATGTTCCCCTGCTTTAACTGATGGCACTGAGCCACGTGATTGCAATTCCACTAATGAAAATTTTACACCAGTGACAGGGTACCCTACGATGTCCTTGACCTCAAGTTTCAAGGTTACTGGAGCTGTACTCCAGTCAATTTCAATTGCTCCAAAATTTGGCTGACCTAAAAGAAATTTACAGTTGATATACCAAGAAACGCTTTAAAAATAGAACCAGAAGCATTATCATAAAAGAAACCTGAAAAAGCCATTCCTTACCATACGTGCACGACCTGAATCTGCAATTTTTGCTGATCACTCTCATTGTCGTTGGTGTCAGCCATGCCACAAATCTCACTATCAAACTAAATACATGTGGGACCGCTTTCTCAACAGCTTGTGTAAGCCCACTTGCAGTTACATCATATAGTGGATATCCAGTAGCACAGTCATATCTAGAAATTTCTCCAAAATGAACATCTCCACTGATGAAGAAGACACCTTCTCTCTGCACAGGAACGCAGTAATGGTAAACATGTAATGCGCACAGATAATAGGCAGCTATTACTCTCTGGAATAAAAAATCAAATGCTCCACACCAGCTTGTATTATTACACTCGAGATCATTAGTGCTACTGAAAGCAGTTCGTGTCCTCAAGGGAATATGCATTGCAGCGATAATTAAAGGCTATTACCTTAGTATCTGCTATCAATTTGAAAAGACGATTCCTTTCCTTTGGGAAACGGCCCCAGGACTCCAAAGAAAACAATGGGCGAGTGGTTGCTGAAAGATTTGATATAACCTGAATTATGGGGAAAAGAAGATTGCAGGATTAACAGCGAATAACAGACAAAATATGTCTCTACAAGCTTGCTTGCATGGGTGCTTGCATCAATGCTTCCTTGTGCATGGATATAGAACTATTCAATCGCAAATCTGATAATTTTTAGACAGTAAAAACCCTACAATACCTGCACTGAAGACCCAATAATGGTAATGGCTGATTTCGGTCCGTTCAACTCCTTTTCTAACCATGTCCACTGAGAACTTCCCAGGACACTTCCATCGCTGCGCAAAGGGTCTCTGTGGTACCTCGTGTCTAAAAGGATGACCTAAAGAAAAATGGCCAGTAAGGATATGAGTTTGTCCCCGGGAAAATCACAATTGAACTGCACATCTAAGAGGACTAACGAAGTATGTGAAGGCATTCTCTTTTGCACCTTGATTTGTCTGCCCACTGGGCCAAACATATATGAAGTATATACACCCTCCTGCTTGCGCCTATAAATATAGTAACGTAGAAACAATGATTAAATTGGCCATCTAAGCATTGTAGGGTGCTTATAATTTACAAACTCGCAGAATGATCAAGTTTTTCTTAACTTGATATAAGTGAAAACAAATGGAAAGGACAAGGAATTTTGAAGGAAAAGACTTAATCACCGAGGACTGTCTTGAGGCTCGTCTAAGAAATCGAGGAGAAGCTTTTGGTTAGTGATTTTACCACCAAACTCTTTTCCAGCATCATTTAATCCATAGTCATGGTCATCCCAGGTACCAATAACCTGCAATATTGGTAAGACAAGTGTGAAGAGAGGGATCATTTGTTACTATTGTAATTATTACTACATGAAGAGTGAAGATTGATCGTATTAAATAAGGTGAGGTGAGGTGTAAGGAAAGTAGCAGGTAGGTGGTACCTGTGTAGTGTCTCGAAGACGAGAATAACCGGGATTACTCTTAGCTTTCAGGTATCTGGACTCCAATTCCTTTGGGGAGGAAGGGATAAACCTAGGAGCATTCTTCCAGGGCCCAAAAGTCCTTTCCTTTCCAAATAACTTAAAAGGACGTTTAGTGTCTCCATAAACGTTGTCTCCCAGCCAAATAAAAACTTGGGGATCAAAGTCAATTATGGCATTCCAAATGGGCTGCCAATTGCATAACAATAATATCATTGATTGACTGACGAGGAGTGAATATATGTGTGTGCGCGTGAGTAATATTCAGCCGCGGGTGAGAGAGGAGTAAGAGGAAACAGTGAGTGAGCTATCTATAGATGATGTGAAGGGAAGTGTCGAATTATGATCAGAAGGAAAAGCAAAATATGAAATTGGAGATTACGATTACCTGAGGAGCGCTTTGGTTGGCGCAGGATCCAAAGGCAATTCTGGTGACGACAGGCTCTAACACTTTCCCCTTTCCTTCCCCTTCCCCTGCGCCGCCGTTTGAGCCTGTCGCCACCACTCCTACTACACCTACAGCCACCACCATCCACAACAACCACCGACTCCTCTTGCCCATTTATTACTCCTACTACTATTAGTAATTTAGTAGTACTGTTGTATTAATAAAAGATACTGTAGATTAAAGCACCGTAGAGTAGACATATTGGAAAATGTCGACGACAGGGAGAAGGGAAGCTACAGAAACAGGGCCTGTGAATGGAATAAGGAGCCCATTAAACCTTTCAATAAAATTAATTTTGTACGCTTGGGCTTCTTCTAATATCCATCACCAACTAAATTTGTGGGCCTTCTTTCTTGTTCTTCAGCAAATCATGTCCTCCACACTTCTTCCATGCTTTTCTCCTCCTCGCCTCCTCCTCCGCTGCTCCGCATCAACTCCCTCTACACAGCAAAGCCTCCCTTCACCGCCGTGGCTGCTGCTGCTGCTCCCAGGTGGGCTCAGAAGACTATTACTCTACCCCCACACCGCCGTGGCTGTCATCTTATCACTCCAAAGGTTTTCTTTTTTTCTTTGTATCGAAATTTGCCTTGGGAGTAGTTTATTAGCAAGAATATATTCAAATTGGGAGTCGTTTATTAGCAAGAATATATTCAAAAATTTATGCATCGTGTAGATATTGAATGAAATTGGGAGTGACTTGTCAGAATTCAAGTGCGGCCTTGCTCATCATCAAAATTTCTCCCCAACTCTCTTTCTCTTTCTGTTTTATTTTATTATTATTTTTTATTATTAAAACTTGCGTAACTTGATTAATTTTACGGATTCTAAAATTATTGATTATTATCATATTGGAATTACAGGAATGTAGATTGAATCAAACTCGAAAGCAAAACTTTTTTAGCTCAAGCTTTTTCATCTGCTAGAATTGTTTTATTCTATTATTGATTGAATTGATGAATGTAGATTGAATTATATATGTTCACATATATTTATATCATCTCAGTGCATCACATAAGCGCCTCTCTCACTATCAATGAGAATTACGACTCTGATGTTCGAGACGACACTGAGACTTTCCTCAACAATTTTTTTCCCGAGGTAAAACAAAAACCCACCTTGTTTCTTACTTTTATTATTTAGGTTGTGTATTTGCTTCCTGTTTTCCTTTATAGATAGTATATCATACACGTGTTTATGTTTTCAGGGAAGATCTGCCCTTGGAAGCATACCCTCGAAGGTCAGTTGTCCTCAATTTCACTCTTATCTTTTCATTTTGGTTTCTTTCCTCCCACTCGAGGGATTGCAAAATGTAATGCTATTTTTATTCTAATTTCATTTCTATTTACCAAGTTTCTATTCTTGTGGTTTGCTTACTATTGCGATGGCAATGCTTTATCAGATAATTATAGTGCTGGGGGATCAACTGCTTCCCCTAAACAGCGGAGCCAAGTGAAAAGTGGGTGGAAACTATGGGAGCAGCTGAAATTTTCGTTCTCTGTTAAGTTAGTACTTCATCATTTTCAGGGTGATACTGGGGGGCAAATGATTTCTAAGTTTATCAGGCAATAAGATTGCGAAGAATAAATGCATGCAAGTAAAACAGATATTGATCTCCCGAACGAACTTAAAGTTGATAAAATTCAAATATGTGTACAGAAAAAGAATGAATAATTAAGCACTTGAACGAGAACAAATGAATTGAGCGTATATACAAGGGCAGGGCATGGATGAGAATATTGGGCTAGCGCATCATGACAGAAAACTCGTGGAAGCTAAGGACACCGTCTCCATTAAGGTCAAAGGTACGAATCATAGCCTTGCAGTCGTTGATGGACCTAGACTCCCCCAGTCTACTCAACATCCTCTTCAGGCTGGTAGGAGTGATGCAGCCTGAGCCAGGCTCAGTTTCGTACATTCCAAAAGCCTGTCTGAGCTCTTCTGTCTTCTCCTCCTCTGAAGCACTCCCCGCCATCAAGCATTGGAAATCCTGGAATCCCAACAACCCATCTCCATCCATATCAGAGAAGCTGACGGCGGCCTCAGCTTCCTCGATGGAAAGCTGACCTCCAACAGTAGTAATACAGCTCCGCAACTCAGCAGGAGATATCTTTCCATCTCCATCTTCGTCAAAGTGATTGAAGACCCTTTGGAGCTGGTTGTTTCCAATTACATTAATAGCACTAGTCGAGTTATTAACGTTTGTGGGAGCTGGAAGAGAAACTGGGTGGTTATTGTCGGGTTTCCGTGGAGATAGTTTACGCCGTAATCTTGCAAGAGGAGATGAGTTGCCGGAAGGTGAAGGCGAAGATGAAACTGAGTGTGAATTCATGATAACAGACAGGTAAATATATAGAGATATTCAGATAGGTAGTTTGAGGTTTCAACTAATTAACTACTAGCACGTGCGTGCGTACTCGAGTATAAGCTGTAGAGGAAGAAAAAGGAGATGGAATTAGATAGCTAGAGAAGAGAGAAATTGTTGTTTGTGTTGGGTTTTCTGAAAGAAGAGTGGTGATGGCTATATATCAGTTTGGTTTCTTGGGGATAAAATACTAGAGTGGTGATGCCAATATATCAGCTATATATCAATCTGGTCAGCAATCGGGTGTCAGACGCGGCGGAAAGACTGGAATGGATAAGAGAGAGAGAGAGAGAGAGCACACGGTTTTTTGTTGGGCAATAAAATATGGCTGGCTCGGCCAGGCAAGGCCACTTGTTTTTCTTAAATGGGTGAAGTTCCAGGGGCGGCAAGGCAGCGCGTGGCGGAACCTTCCTTCTTCTTGACTTCTATTTCCTCCATTTTCCAAGTTCTGGGGATTTCTGGAATTTCCTTTTCCGAAAAATATCTAAGAGGACTGGACGGGCTTGGATCCTGATTAATTGACACGTGTTGCTTTTTATTTTTATTTAATAAGCTTGTGGAGCATGATGGCCATTAGCAAGCAAGGAAAATATGGAACAAATCCAGTGGTAGTAATGGCCAATAGGCCCAATACTATGCTGTCGGTCACCGTCAGGTATGTAGTCATGGTCAAAGCGGGGGGGTCTTCATTGCGTCACGCATTGCCTTTGCAAAACTCCTCGCTCGTCACTCCTAATTTCCTTAACATATTTCTGGTAGTTATGGGTGAAATTATAAGTTCCTGTACATTTATTTGTTTTTCATTCATAAAATTAGTTAGTTGGTTAATATATTGCTACAATCTTGGGTTTAGGGTCGGCAATTCAATTCATTGCTGCAATATTCGAAACAAAATCCATATAAAAAATAAAATCCCCAACAAATCCTCTTCGTCCTCGTGTCATGTTGATGACTCTTTTCCATGATAACAATTAGCATGCGCGGTGCTCTTAACATTGATAAGCAGGGGCTGGGTTTCTGGTGCTCGGGGCTCATTTGTGCTGTTTGTTTGTTAACATTATTAGTAAAGAGAAAGGAGATGAAGGAATAAAGCCTTTTCCTTTCTTTGCCAAGTAAAGGCAAAGTTTTTGGATTAAAAAATATAATTCATTTACTAGGCCTTTGTTTTTATTAAAAATTCAAAAGAAAAAAAAAAATCGATACCAAGATTGTGCTGCCGGAAACCTACCGCCCCCACCCTCGTGTATAATAATCAGGTATCGCTGATTGATACCTCGTTTTCCATATTATCAAATAAAAAGCTAATCATACGATACGCACAGATCTCTTCGACACATGATATGTGAAGATATCCACAAGAAGGTTGCTATTGCTCAACTGATTTTCCAGAAGACATGACATCGAAGCTCGCTTGAGATGAAAATTTGCATTTTCACCACTTAAGTGTAAATAATTAGGCATCGCATATATATATATAACTTATAGAGAAGTGGAATTTTAGGAACAAAAGCAATACACTCATCAATCAGAGATACCAGGCCACACACCTGAAAGAGCAGCAGGGAAGACAGAATAGGTTAGATCATGCCATCTGTCACAGGAACGCAAACAGAGGAGTATGACAAAGAAACCTTCAATTTAATACACATGGAAAACAAAGGGCAGCTTGCTTTTCTCTACTCTAGTCATGCCATGCAAAATCTCCTTTGCCTTCTCTTAAGCTTCTTCCCCTTCTGTAGTCAATTTCTGCATCAGAGGTCGATATTCCCAATTGATATTTCCGGCTAATTTTGGATGATGCCATCTTTGAGAATATGTCATCATCAGTCACAACATGGTTGCCGGGTGTTCTTGATCCAGATATATTCCCAGGTTGCCGTCTTGATTTAGGATCTGAGTTAAATACAACAAAGGATGACTATGAGAATACATCTTAAAAAAATGGATGTTTTGTACATGGTCACAGCAAATAAAAGCACAGAGACATGTGAGGAGATGGAAGGTGCTCTATTCACAGACATGAGGGAACAAAAGCCTTGGCGTTAACATTCCAATATCATCGAGAATATCCCTTGCCATGCTCCCTTTCTTATCCACCCGAAAGCACAGATCTTTCTAACAGGAGCTTTCCCCACTACATTTTAAAGTTTAGAACATCGAACAGCAAATTGGAAAAACATAATCAAATAGTTGATTGTTGAGAAAACATAGATAAAAAGATACTTGGGAACTTAGGTCGAGTTACATTTCAACGCCACTGTTCTGAGATTTCAATTTTTTCTCTCTTTTCATGATTTTCAGAACAAGAAACAAAGTTAGAGAATTCACCTTCATAGTTTGCATGTGCTTTTTGGCCCTCATCTGGAGACGAGGCTTCCACGCTTTCTTCCATTGTAGGTTTGGTTGAAGTAAAAGGAGTCATGCTAAATGAGTCCTCCGTTACATCAGAAATCTCTACATATTGAGGAGTAGTGATAATCTCATCAGCACTGAACCCAAAGGATGCTCTGTAAGCTTCTAATTCTTCTGCATCTTGCTTGGTACTTTTATTATGCCTGTTCTGGTGTCCATTTCCACCAGCAGGATAAGCATCCGAATCCTTGGAAACACTTAATCTCCCACCAGTATTAGGAAATGGTGGGTTATGGTCCAGGTAGAATTGTGCAAATGTAGCAGGACAGAAGAAATTTGAATCTTGCGACACCATGGAGGCACCAGCAGTCTCGGGCCCAAAATGCCTGCCAGATACATTCCTTGAATATTTTCCATTTTGGGGAGAAACTGACGGATCCCAGTGAGTAGGGAAATCTCGTTCGGGAAAAGATGCTGACAAACAGTCACCTGAAGTCCTAGAAATTGGTGATCTGAGACTGCTTGCAGGACTTCCAGGACAGAGCGAATATGTTGCTTGAAGATCAGATGCAACAATGTAATTGTTCTTTTCAGCACTTTTGAGATCCCTAGATGATGTAAGGAATTGAGCAAAAGGAACATCTGGGGAAGAGGGTGTAGTTAAGTGAGCCAGCTCTGGTGGGGGTGTAAGAGGAGCAGAAGATGGCTCTGTTGTGAAGGTTGAGAAGACAGGAGGAGAAACCAGTTGGGTTTCATGAGCATAAGGTCCAGTGGCAAACATTGTGGATGAAGGACCCCCAGGTGAATTAGCAGAAAGGAAGCAGCTAGGAGACTGGGCAGTTGATGGGAGAGCAGAATTTGTAAATGAGGCTGGTGAAGATGGGGGAGCTAGAAGTGACGGAGCTAGCGCTGTAGCTTGATTGGTTAGGCCAACAGGTTGAGGTCCATTTGGCTGGGCTGCTGATGCATTGCCCTCAGGAATACGAGATGCAGGCATAATGCGCTTTCCACCTTTCTGCACACTGAAACAAGACAATGCCCCCCAGCATTTTCCCCATCTCTTGCTCTGCTAAATATACAGTCGAGACAAATTATAACTAGATGGCTAATTGCAAATGTGAAAAATGAAAATCAAATCCAAATGCTAGAAATCAAGAGCTTGTGTAGCGAGTAATTCAAAAGGAAAATTCAAATGAAATAGATATAGAATCACCTTGTACACACACACACACACATGAATAGTATTTATCACATCACTAAATGAAAAACAAAATAAAAAATCAAAAGATATATTTTTCTAATTGATCCAATTCCATTATACATTATTACCCAGAAAATTAAAAGATGCAGAAAAAAGAGCTTCATCACAACTTGGTACTACAGTTTCATCAAAGTGACCAGCAATTTGTGTTTGGCATTGTGATAGCTTTTACGGTTGTAATTTGAAGAGAAAAAAAGGTGGGTTTAAGAAAAGTTACAAATTGTAGCCTTTTTCAAATACAAGTTTATTCCATAATTTGAGATGAAATGCGTGTTCAAGCAATGAAAACCAAAAAAAAAATAATTGAAGTGGAGTAGCATCTCCAACCGCACGCACCACAATGTCAAATGGAGAAACTTGGTGTATGTATACAGAACATAACAAATTAATCATACATGGTTTCTGAGGGTAATTAAACAAAATAATCCGAGAGAAAGGAAGGCTATCCGATGACGTTAGTGATATAGTGATAGCATGTGTTGTTTTGTTTGATCTGGAAATACAATAATGAAAACAATTAGTAGATAAAGATGGTCCTTATCATCAGATCTGTGCTCTTTTTTTCATTCGATACATATGATTTGCAAAATTTCATTTGCTCGATGATTAAGAAGACGATAAGCATTGAGTAACAAATAAAATAAGATTACAGATCTATCTATTCATCTGAGGAAGGAATGAAGGAAAAAGAAGATTGAAACAAAAAGAAAGGCAAAGGGCATTTATGAGAAAGATGGTATAGAGGCATCAGATCCAGATCTACTGGAAATTGAAAGAAAGAAAAAGAAAGACGTACCTGTTGTTCCTGCTGCTGTTGCTGCTGAGGGAATCTATTCTGCTCCGACCCCATAACCGAGTCCGATAGATTACCCACCCACCCACCACTACTACTAGTTGCACCTTTGACTTCAACTCTCAACTCTACACACTACACACACTCTTTCTTCTTCTTCTTCTTCTTCTTCTTCTTCTTCAAGTTGCTATTACTAATACTGGTCGTGGATTTAGAAAAGAAAGATCGCTGACTTCACTTCACCCTATCAAATAAATATCACTTTCTCTTTGTCTCTTTCTCTCTCTCTCTCGCACACATTTCATATTTCCTCTCTGTACTCTACTGTACTATACTATATTATATACTACGTAGTTTATATGTATTAGATTTTGATCAATTTTCAATCAAATACTACAATTAAACAGCATTTCTTTCTCCTTTCTTTCCTCCCTTCAACACACCATTACCATCAATACCATTACTACTGCTACCAACAGCCATCGCCGCCAAAACCCAGGTGCTGACACCCTCTAGATTTTACCCTCAACCCAGAGATTTCTATCCATAGTACTCGCACTCGAAAAAAAAAAGTGTAAAGAAAGAGGACCAAAGAGATAAGGAAGGAAGGAAGAGAGAGAAGTAGAAAAAAAATGAAAGTACTACAAAATTACTAATAATCTAGCATTCCTTTATTTAATTGTCAAAAAGATTTTCTTTTTTTTCTTTTTTTTTTTTTTTGTTTTGCTCTTTAGTAAGATAAAAATAATAAAGGGAAAGACAAGGCAAGACAAAAGAAAAGAAAGCGAAAAGGATTGAAGTGATTGAGGAGAGATGCTGTTCTGCTGATTTTAACAAGGGAGAAACACAGACCCAGACAAACTCACTTTTCCCTCAACCCTCACCATAGACTTGTAGCATGCTTTTCTTTTGTTGATGAATGCTTGTAAGTTGTAATATGCTTTTCGTCTTTTCTCTTCTTCTATTTTTTATAACAACAATAATAAAAGAAAAAAATAGACGCGAGTATCGCTATCATTATTATTTTTTACGACACCGGACCTATTTTTACTCTCTCTTTTTTTACACAAAATAAATGAAAAGGACGCCGTCCCAGTGGAGGCGCCTCAGCGCTATCCTTCAAAAGAGACGATCGGCCTTGTTTACCTCTTATTTAAAAGAAAAGAAACCAGGAAATAAAAAATAATAAAATAAAGAAATAGCTAAGGCCTAAGGGGAGTAAGATTTAAATGCAGGTAAAATAAAATAATGAGAGTAAAAAAGAGCATTGAAGTTAGAGTTGGTATGGTAATGCTTATGGATGTGGGGTTCATGGACATTGGCCCACCTCGCATGGGACCAATATCCCGTGCTTGCATGTTTTGCTTTTGACCTCCCCCAGGCCCAGCCCCACTCTCTTTTCCATTTGGCCCAGACTTGACCCTCTCCCTTGGCATTGCATTTGCTTACGATTCTCATCTGAAACCAAAACCGAACGCCATCTTCAGTTTGAACTAAGCTCAGCTTTTTACACGCCAACAGACATATCTACTAATCCTTTTTTTATCACTCGCTTATGCATTCCTTAAAAAAAAAAACCACTCAGCACTACTTACTTGTGTCAAAAACTTGCAAAGTATGGGTCTAAAAACACAGAAACATGCAGATTATATATCACCCCAATTGTTTCTTCTCTCTCAACTCACAACATTCCTTTATTATCAGTAGATTTGTGGGCCACAAAAAGGTTTCTGCTTTTACAATCGTTGGCTTGTTCTATAGTTATTCCTTCTCATATATTGTGGATTGTGGCCTCAGCAATAGCACAAGCTTCTCGAAATTCCCACCACAACGATGAATTACAAGAAAGGGTAGGACATCTCAACTTAAAAACCATAATTGCTTTAAAAAAATAAAAAATGTTAAAAGACCAGATTTGCACACCTATCACCGTATCACTTGCAAAACGCTACGATCTTCCAAGGCTACGAAACAAACCCCTGATCACACAAAAGTTGAACCCTTCCAGATTGCCAGTCTTCTCAAGTCCCCAACTCCAATAAAGGGAAATTAATTCAACCCTTCCAATTCTCTCTCTCAAACCACCGGAAGAAGAGTTTTTTTTTAAAAAAAAAAAACCCATAAAAGCATTTTTAGGTGTTTTGATCCAACTTGTAATATCAAAACCATGTTTTTTGGGTAGTTTAGAAACCAACAAACTACCAAAACACACTTGATGGAATGTCAAAATAAACTTAAGTTACTTTAAAGAAAAAAAAAATCATACATTCCTCCAGTACTTTTTAACTCACTAAAAATTGTCAAATCAAATTTATTTTCGGTTTCAATGTCTTTCTTTAACCAAATGTTATCTTAATTCATATATGAATAATGCCTAGCAACACTAACTTGTAACGATGATTTATTGAAACTGTTAGCTTTCCTGACATTGTTCCTAACAAATTTGTTCATTTGCCAAGTCATTTTAAGTTTTAACACATCATCTTTTAAAATCCAATTGAACCATGATTCAAGTTTTAAGGCTAGTTAAAAGCATGCATATGTTTTTGTTGCAAGGTTCATAATCTATTAACCACACCCTCCTCCTTTGTCCGGGCTTGGGACCGGCTGTGATGTGCAATGACTTACCATGAAACAACACAGGCGGAGTTACTCTTGTGCTATTAAAATGGGCAGCAAACATAGTGCGAGGAACACCGAACTCTAGATGATGGAACAGATTAATGTATTTTAAAACCTCCTTTTCTCCAATCCAGAGCATTGCCATGGAGGTTCGAACCTATGTACTCCTTTCGGGGAAAGGACTATCCACCAACGTACCATGGTATTGATGCAACCCTTTTGATATCGCATTCGACCTAATCCTAGCAATGGACACCGTGTGGCGACCTAGAACAAGAGTGTCCTGGTTGCCAATAACTGTTATCATTCATTATTAACATTACACCAATACAACACGAAAATAAAAAATAAAAAACCATGCATATTGGGCTTTCCAAATGTGCTTGACCACTTGGTCACCTTATTTTGTGCTGCAAGAAAGTCACATGTCCAGAGCTTCAAAAAATGTCTCGTAACAAAAGAAGCCACATTAGCCCCTCAACTTCGTCACAACAGTGGTCAATTTCATCTGTCGTGGTAATGCCTGTCGTGGTGATACAATTCTCCTGTTCCGCTAACTACTAGATCACCTAATTATTAATTGTAAACCGGGATTGAATTCAAGGGTTAAATTAATTTTTGTATTTGGAATTTTTGTTTTAGGATATGGATTTGAATTCCAAATAGAATTAAATTTTAAAAAAATATGTAAAAGCAAATAAGCGGGTTTGCTACATTATTTCTCTGTGGAATTGACAATAAAAACAATATTAGAACAATACCATTAACACAAACCACATTTTTTTTTCGAAACCCCCCACTCTCTTTCCTTCTCTTCTTCCAAGTTCTAACCCCATCATCTCTTTATGTTTACTGAGTGACTAGGATTCTAAAAAACTCAGCAAGAGATCATATTGTAAACAAGACCAAGAAAATTCCTAAAATACCTCGACAGAGCAAACCAAATTCACTGGTGCATCGGTTATTTTTAGAAGGTAACATAAACGCGCAACAAAGAAACATAAAAGAAGAGTATTCAATAAAGATGCGGTTGTGTGGCTTATAGATCATTCTGATTTTATTGGAATAGTTTTCATTGAAAAGTTAGTAAAAAAGATGGGTAGATAGTATTTTATGGAGTTAAAGTTACGCATGAACATTAAAACTAACATTTATATAATTTTCACAAACTCATTTATACAATTGTCAAAAAACTTATTTATCCGTCGAATTATTAGAACTAAAAATTATGGTCCTTTATAAATTATTAACATTGTTAAATTCATGTTCATCATTAACTTGTCTATTTAGTAATGTGATTTGATATTTATCTATTTAAACTTGATTGAGTAAAATGTTAGAATTTTTTTTGAAATATTTCTGGAATTTTTTTCTCAACATTCCAATGAAAAGATTAATTTGATTGAATTTTTTTAAACAAATATATATATAATAAAAAAAATCATATGAAATAGATCAATTTATATCTTCTTTAATATATATATATATATATATATATATATATATATATATATCATTAAATTAAATATAAGGTGCTTGTAAAAAAAATGGGTTTTTTTTTTACAAAAAAAATTATTTCTGAATTAAAGGCAAAATGATGAAGATTACTAATTTAATTCATTTCTAAATTTATCACAAAAAAATATAATTAAATTAAATTAAATTCCATAGTTTAGTATTTATTTCAAACATAAAAATTGTAATGGTTAACAATTGAATTCCTTAAATGATTATGGTTACAAAGTGTCAAAAAAAAAAAAAAAAAAACCATCAACTAATGTCTGCCTATCCGCTAAAAAATAATAAATAAATTAAATGAGTAAAAAAACAACTTTTAGTCAAGCCTAACTTGGTTTGGATTTGAGATTTGATTTGAGTTAAATTAGGTTTAAAAATTAATTAAAGAACCCCGGCTCTCGCCACTTGCATTTATTAATTATAAGAGATGTATGTGTATGCATGAAGTTTGACCATGATCTTATAAATTGTTTTCAAATTAGCAATTACCATTGGTTGGTACCTTCCATAACTGCACAAACCAACATAGTGGCCACTGGCGTTAGCTTTTATACATAGGAGAGGAGAAGCAGACACATACCAGGGGGCACAAGGAAACCTCCGCCCCACCCCAGCAGCTACAGTGAATCTCTACCAGATGCACTCCTGCAGCCAAAAAGAAATGTAAGGAAAAAGATGAACAATCAAACACTTACCCAACACCAAAGAAAAGCTGTTGCATGAAACTATCATTTACCAAAGGCTCCAATTACAATATTAAACAACTCAATTATCGTGGGACATTGGTCATCAACATTCCCATTTGATCTCTTTTTGGTGCATCGCCACTTTTTCTTCAAATTTGACCAATAAATCCTGAACAATTTTTCCCTTTGTTTCAGCGTCTTTCAACCCTATATGTTCCATTTACCTGGTAAAATTATGGAACTCTCATCAAGATGGTGACTTGAAATATTTAGAAATTATAATCTAAAAGCTAGACTGCTAGGGTGGCGTCAATTTTTATCTCACAACTTCGCTAGTCAAGGCACTAAGACTGATAGGATTCAGTAAATGGCAAAGCGAAACTTAAAATTGGTTCCATCATGCCGCAGGATTCATGTCAGCCCTCAAAATGGCTACTCATGAGTATTGAAATTACAGAAAAAAAGCTGAGAACCATGCCCTTGAAATTTTTTACCAACTGACAGCTAGTCCATTGATGACCAGGTCCCTCCTGTAGTCAATATTTGGTTCAATGGGCGTAAGCACCACATGCTCCAAAAACTCTTCTGTTTCTCTAATTTAATTTTGCAACAAAAAAACATGTTGAAGCAGTCATCACCTACTAAGGTTACCAATAGAAGAAAAAATTAAATTTATTCACAAGATTCACCATCTATATTATATTTTCACTTGTATTGAATTAATAAAAAAAAATTAATGCATGTCTGTACAACAAATTGATACTCCAGAAATGTAAAGTACGTAAACAATATATTGATTTGGTGTTTCTAAGAGGAGAAACTCATCTGCAGCAGAGAGATCTACAAGAATGCACAGGTCACTAATTCATCTTCGACTAGTAGGGGGGGAATTCAACATGGAAAGATCTCCACAATCACACCATCCAGCTTTTATCAATACCTACAATTCACAGCCTGAAACAACACAATAATTCAATCAATGATTGAAATGCACAAAAAGCATCATCCTCTCAATAGATAAACCAAGAGGCAAAATTAACCAACTCTTGGTGTCAATTGACGATATAAAAGCGACTGAACTCAAGATGCCTTGATACCATTTTATTTTTTCCTTTAGCCGTCAGGAATTGTACACATACACAGCCATTCCCAGTTGCTTGTCCTCAAGTCCAGACTTCATCCTCAAATAGCACTTTGGAACCAGGGGATATGCCATCGTGCCTTAATGCCAACACATTTTCTTGTTTTCACATTTGCTTTCCAAATTTTCACTTATCAACCTCACATCTATAAGCTAAACTCACGCAAGACAAACTGCAAGTATCACATGTAACATTCCAAGTTATTATTGATCTCAAAATTAGTTCATTAACCAGAAAAGGATGCCAAGAAAAATTTGTAAAGTGGTCAATAATAGGAGTACTATAAATTACTCATACACGAAGTGATCAGCAATTAGAAACATACAATGGAAGATAAACCATGCTAATGTTCTCGGCTGCTAGTCTGCACCCCCATTCATCTCATCAGAAAACCAAAGAAATCTTTCAAGCAACAGTTTGTGAAGGGTTTCAAATCTCAAGAAAACAATCCCAGCTCTTCCAAAAGCATCAAACTACAACAAATAACTGAATTGCTAAGTTCTCAGTTGCTAAAACATGAAATCAAATAGCTAAATAAAATTTCCTCATTCTAGTTTTGAAAGGAAAAAAAATCGTAAGCTAAGAAATCATTCCAGTTTTAAATTGCTGCAAATCCATTATTTGTCGCCTACATTTCAAATAATGTAAAATTTGCTTTTATGTCCTATTTTTAATTTTACACCATGTGATCATCCATGGGGCAATTATCTGTCATGAGGATGACAAAAAAAAAAAAAAAAAAATTAATAGCCACATCAGCTGTATCCTACAGTAGATCTTAATCAGATGCAGGAGGAGGTGAAAGAGAAAAAAGAAGCAGCAGCTAAACTGAACAAATGTAATTGAGAAAACTATACACATGCATTGAAGATAAATCAATAAGATAACATACCTATATACTGATTCTGTCAACCATGCAAAGTGAGACAAAACTCTAAAATACAGCCTACGAAATATTACATAGATCATATGACATCAGAAGGCAATGAACAAAATTCAGTCTCATAACAAACAATAATGAAAACTGCGCTTACAATAATTGGCATCACAGGATAATTCCTAATTCAATGATCCCCGGCACCTGAACAAAAAAGATGTTGAATTAAGTGTAAGCTCAAACTTGAAGAACACACAAACAAGATAAAAAAGTTATAGTCACATCTTACTTCCTAGAACCACAGTTGCAAGGTATCTTTTTATCCTCCAGAGGAAATTTGTAATTGTAAGTAATTTCTTCACCAGCAGCTATATGGCGTTTAGCATAGATGAAAATTTTTTTCTGACTTTCAACGCTTATAACCTTTGTGTAGCAGTTGGGCTACATATGACGGTCAATTCATATCATAAGAATCGATAAATAACAACAATTTTAGTAAATGAAATCATCTGCAAAATAATTTATGTACCTACCTCGCAAGAATGGTTTATAAATCTTGCAATCCCACCACGCTTTGTGGCATCAACCTATACAATTTAGGAAGGGCATACAAAAATAACTTATTTGCCCTCATAGTTCATAACAAGCATCAAAGAAGAAAATTCAATGGTGATAACAGCAGGTCATAGTTGCTCTCCAATCCCAATATAAACTTTGTGGTTTGCATACAAGAGTGGTATTCACTAGAGGTACCACGGGACCACATGCCAGAAATAAATTGAAGCACAGTTTTGCAACAATAAAATAACATGAAAACATGTCTTAAAAAGATAATCCATCTCCAATTAGGTTTTTAGATTTTGTAATCAACAGTTGATGCCACCTGATAACAAACCTTTACCAGAAGCCCCATTTGGCAGTCCATTAATATGAACATTGCTGGGGAAGAAAACAAAGCTATATGAAAATCCTGGGGTTCAGCATACCAGAGATTTGGGGTACATTATAGACTTGGTCCACATGAATAGGTCATTAACTCAACATATGGTCACATAAATTGATTGGGAAAGAGGGCACTTCTTGCTAAAAAAATAGCCTTAAAAATCACAACATTGAAATTTGGTAGCAAAATCATAGACATGACATAATATTTGATCCACTTACCACATAACCATCATCAAGTCTAAAAAGATAACTGCTGCCAATTCCCATCTTCTCATAAAGACGTTCACGTATATCAGATATCTGTGGGAAGTAGAAAGACAATGAGAGGCCATCCATGAAATTGAGAGAAAATAGCAAAAGAAAATGAATAATTAAAAGCTCAGAGGTATGGGGGGAAAGTTTAGGAATTACAATTAAATTATGTTAACACACAGCAACCAGTATTTAAAATAAGTCAAACTTACTTGTGGACGAATCAGTTCACCAACATATTCAATTACAAAGTCCTCAGCCTCAATTGGCTCAAGAGCAACAAGACCCCAGTCATGTATTTTGCTTCGCTGGAAACGTAAATGCTTTTTTCTTGCCTAAAAGAAACATGAAATAATTATAATTTGAAAAAACATAATATTAGCAGTTCACAGATGAGCTTCATTTTTCAATTACCTTCAACTGTGTTGCTTTCAAAAGCTCAGCACCTTCAGCAGCAGCAAGAAGATTGCGAAGCTTCACCCTGTTTGTCCTTGCAGAAAGGGCCTTGCCATTTGACAACTGAGATGTATATGCCTTGGGAAATGAATACTTGGCATGAATGTGTGGCACTCCCCTAACACAAGCTCTTTCAGCAGGACTAGCACTAAGTGACCATGCATGCCATTCCCAACCATTAATTGAAGACCGGGCACAACCATCAGATATAGGGCAGGGATTTAATGTCCTGGATTTACTGGACTTTGCCTTCCGTACTGAAACCTGTCTACTTGCTGCTTGCTTGACAGCACTGTTTTCTACTTTTAGAAACTTCATAGGATGTGATACAAATCCACCATCTACTGTGCTTTTCCTTTTCGACTTTGGCACCTTATTTGCTGTACACAAGATGAAACAATCAATAACAAGGAGATAAAGAAAAATGTTTTATGCACAACACAACATAATCATAGCATTTCTTACTGTTTAGAGTCTTCTTAGAACATTCAGTAGTCTCTGCATTTTCAATTTCAACATCACAGCCATTGCAATCAAAAACTTTCCCAGCCCTCTCCTTTGAGGTTTTTATGGCTTCTTTGGCAACTTTATCATCTGAATAATAAATCATTAACAGTTGAAATTATATGACTTCACGATTTTTAAGGATTTTCATCTACAAAGAAACAGGAAGTTTTAAGAAAGAATCATACCATTAACTGCTTGTGCAATCTTCACTACTTTCCGATGACCAGCATTTTTGGGCAATGATTGGACCCTTTTTACGGTGCTTCTAACAGTGGCTTTTGAAGACCTGGCATTAACAGGTAATTCAACGAAAGTGGCTTTTGAAGGCCTACCATTAACAGATGATTCAGCCTGGCCCTTGATTCTTTCCTTCTTCTTAGGAGTCCCTACAGGTTGAACTACTACATTCTCAGAGACATTTCTGAGAAAGTTTTGCTTTCTTGACTTCTCCATGGGCCGTTTCTGCAACCCAGCATCTGTAATAGTAGAATGAGAAGATGAACCCAACTTCTTTCCTGCCAACTTTTTCTTCCGGTGATATGTGTATTTACTTGAAACCAATGACAGCACTGAAGAGTCTGGACGGTGAAATTTCCTTGACCCTTCTGTGAATTTGAAAGCTCCTTCCTAAATTTTTTAAAACAGATATACACATCAATTCAAAGAATCTTAACACTTCAAAATTCCAAAAGGCATGCCATTAAAATACAGCAACCAACAAAAATGCAATAGATGTAAAATCTGAATTATTTTCCTTATAAAAGAACTTCAGTCAAAACTAACAAATCCCTACCTCATTGCTATCAGGCTCAGTATGCTTTTTTGAAGTACAGCATAATCCAGGAAATCGATGAAGAACATCATTGACAAACAACGATTTCCAAACACTAAGTACATCATCATGCAGCTTCTGCTTGCACATTGCAATGGCAACATAGGCTCCATTCTTGGAAGTCGATTCAAGTGATTTTGAAGGTTGGAATTTACTTATAGTGGGATGGAAAATAGCACTATCTTTGAATCCAGGAGTTGGTGGCTCATTGATGTTTTCAACATCAATTGCATTGTCAGCAGAAGCATGTGTTCTTTCAAAAGCAATTGCCAGAACATTGGATATAGCATTCCCAGATTGAAATGGAAAAAATGATTTTTCTGCTTGTAGAGAACTTCGAGAATCACCAGAAAAATTTATCTTGCCTGAAATTTGGTTGGAATCAATCATCCGCTCATATTTCATTTCGGTAGAACTATACTCGCTTGCCTGGCTGAATGGAATAGAAAAGTCAACAGTTTCCTGCAGCAGAAGTAAAAGGCATAAACAATAGAGATAAAGCTGCAAATTGACAACCACAATCAAGTTCCCTTTATTTTCTTTAACCGCAATGGAAAAAAATTGAGAGCACAATATCCTTAATGTTACCTCGTTTAATCTCTTCTCCTCTGAAAAATTAACTAATTTATTCATTTCCTCTTCCACAAGAATTTCAACATACTCAGCTAAAGACACCTTTGTGGACTTATGTAGCTCATTTGCAACACTTTCTAAGATGCATTTCATGTCATCATCTGGACACTCTTTGAGCGATAGGCTATTCTGTTTGCATCGCTTTCCTTCCATACAGGCACATGAAGATCCTAATGATGATGGTGCAGTATGATCTGATTCAGTTTTGAGAAGCTCAAAACCAGGAGGGCAGTCAACACTACTAGCAGGAAATTCTTGACGAGAAAAATACTGCAAAACCATTTAAAATTGTTTCATATTTTTTAAATACATGGAACTAGGAAAAAGAAAACCTGAATAAACTCCCAACATACCGGTTTACTGGGTAATTCTTCAATCTTCTTGCACAGATATGGATGACTGAACCAAAGTTTGCTCTTTCTCCAGGAAGTTATATACTCTGCTATGGTATCATAAAAGACAGCATTCCACAGGACTTCCATGCAATAATCAGAAAGAAATCTACAAACAACTGCATAAGACCCCCAAAAATCATCGATGCTTCCAACAGATTTTGTACTTCTGAGTAACTGTGTGGACAACTCATCAACACATGCCTGATCAGGGTTATAATTGCAGACAGCGGCCTCACACTTGGCAATAGAATAATCCATCTTACTGGCAAATTGAGACTGAAAAAAATATGAAGACATTAGTGAGGTAGGGTATGGAGAGGCATGAAGAAATTCAAGCACATATAAAATCCCTAGAATCTCTACGCATTACCATTCTACCATTTGCAGAAAAAGCTATGGCAGCCTGATTATCAAGCTTATGATATCTCTCTGTTCTCTTTGTATTAGCAAACTCTGAAATAACATTGCTGATTATCTCATCTAATACAACTCTACGAGCAGCTTTCAATATTCCAGAGTGCAGTTGACAGGAAACTTCTTCAGAAATTATGGACATGAAGCTCGGAGATGAGCCAGTTTCAGTGTTTGCATCAGTCTTGGAGAAAGATTCAGGTTTATCCAATCTCCAAGCATTCATAATAGATAGCAAAGGAAGGGGTCTAAACTTATTTTGAGCATGATATATCTGCCAAATGAAATGCACAGCGATGGTTAAAATACAAGCAAAAATGTATTATATGGTGAGAAACACGGTTGAACAAGTTTGAGGCAACTGCTTACCATTAAAGAATCCTTAAGATATCCATACCAATACCAAGAATAAAGCTGCAGAAGAGAATGCGGCCCATGTCTCCTCCCTTCATCATCCTTGAATAGCCAACAGGAATCCTCACCTGACTGGGAAAAAAAAGTAGAGAAGCATTTCAGAGGTGGAAGTGAGCTGGAAGGGTCAGGGAGGGAAAGAGATAGGAAAGAGGTATGAAGGTGCAACCATCCAGGAAAAAAAAATTACAGTACCACAAGTGAAACTGGTGTAGCATAGTCAGCTGCTTCAGGGTTGGGGGTTGGTTGGTTGGAGCCATAAGTATGGTGTTGAACACAAGAATCAGATACCGATTCTGCAACTGGATAAGTAGAGACTGGAGTAGCATACTGAACGCATTGCCTAGATGCCACCAAATCCGTGGAATAATTTTTTGGCATAGTTGTGCCTGAAGTACCAGAAGAAATATATGTAAAACCAGTGGAAACATGGTCAGGAAACTGCTTGAAGTACTTGAGAGGAACCGGATTGATCCATGCTCCATTTACAATGGGATAAACAGGAAGATCCTCAGGCAGAAAACCCGTCGATAAGCCCTCATACAGTTGTTGGTGGATATAAGGACCACACATTTGTCCATTTTCATTAAGGTACATCCATCCACTAACAAAAGCAGGTGGTAAGTAGCCAGAACAACTATTTCCCTGGTATGAAGCCCTGCCCGTAATAGACAACTCAGGAATACCATCACTGTTTCCATTAGAATTGCAACTCATCTCTGGAAGGGAATTTGAACTAAATATTTCATCATAAATGAAGCAGCAGTGGCACACAGACAGACAGAGAGAGTTAGATAAATAAAAATCAAGAAATTCAGAAAAAGAAAACGATTGAGAGTAACGCAATACCCATTGAATGAGCATTCTTCTGCGTTGTTCATCGGCATGAATGTGACGTCATCACAGTTGCCAATGGAGATATATGCATTCTGTTGTTCTTGGTGATGAAAATCTGAAATCTTCAGCCTCTTTCTAGAGGAGAAAGGGAAATCGTCTTCTTGCTCTAGGAGGAGTGTTGAGGAGACCATGTTTCTCCTTAGACCTCACCTGGATTAGGACAGATCCTAATAAGGTTGGACAATAATAAATTGATAAAACAAGATGGATGATCAGAGATCCTATGTGATATTAAATTAGTTAGGGTTAAGATTACCCACAGAGAAGGAGCGAACGAGCATGACCAGTATACTATTTGTTCAGCCGATCGCAAATCTTTGATCTCAATGAAAAACAAAATAATCTCCTAACCTAATCTAATGAGGACCGAAAGAATAGTACATAACTCAAGGTTAAGTCGGCACAGGTTTACCTCGTGGCGCTGCTGTTGTTTGAAGGCGATTAGGGTTGGGCTACCGGAGGACAAGAGGATCTTCTCGCTCACACGCACCAGCTAAATTAGTAAGGGTTAAGATTATCCGCGAAGGAGCAAACGAGCATGAACAGTAAATTATGTGCTCAGCCGATCGTAAATCTTTGATCTCAATGAAAAACAAAATCATCTCCTAACCTAATATAAAGAGGACCGAGACAATAATCTATAATTCAAGGTTAAGTCGGCGGCAGGTTCACCTGGTGGCGCTGCCGTTGTTTGAAGGCGATTAGGGTTGGGCTACCGGAGGACAAGAAGATCTTCTCGCTCACACGCACCCACTATAGCAACACCCAACATTTTTCTTTAATCTTAGTTATTGCTATTATCAGAGATTTCGCTTCATTCCAGCCTCCTTAATTATATATACACAAGTAAAAGAGTGTTTTTCTTTTATTATGATATTTGTTTTACGTATCATAAATCGTGTTTCAAAATTCAAAATTTTTTTATTAAAATTTAATATAATTTATATATTTTACATCGTTTTAATATTCTAATATTAAAAATAATTTTTACAAAAAACATTATTAACATATATTTCAACAAAAAAATTTATTTTAAAAGCAATTATTATAATACTATTAAACATATTATAAATATAAATAAAAACTATGTTTTTTTTTCAAGCATTTTTAAGAAAGTAAAATTATAAATTATAAATTTTTTTATTACTGATTCAAAATTTAAACTTAAGTTGTTTTTTTTGTTTGTTTCCTTTCAGGATTATTTTACCATGGTTATTGAATTTGTTCCTTTTATTTTCTTTTATATTATAGGTTCTAACAATGTTTAATATAATATTCCTAAAAAAATAAACAAATACAATTCTTGCTTCTCCTAGATCTTCTTCTTCTTCCTCTTCTGATTTGATGTGCGACTTTGTGTGTATCTTCCTTTATCTCTTGGGTGCAATTGCGATAGAGAAGATTGTTTTTGTTTGAGAGAAATTTCTAAACGGTGTTCTTAAGAAGGCAAATAAATATAATGCTTTTGACCAAAACAATACTTTCTATCACCTAAAAAATACATTAAAAGGAATTTAGCGGTAAAAAAATAAAAACTAAAAACTTTTTTTTTTTTTTAGAACAAAGGTCCATAAATGTCAATGACATAACAATTAACTCATACTAGCTATCTAACAATTAAATCAAATAATTTTATTTTAAAAAAAAAAAGAGCTATGCAGATTGCTTTGATATATTTTCTTACATAAAAAATTAAAAGTATAAATTAAAAAGCCAATACTTAAATAAATTGATAATAATTAACAATAACCAGAAAAGAATTGAAAAAAATAGAAAATTAATATAGATTAAGATATTTAATCAAACAAAATAAGACATTTACCTGGTTGTATTTAATAAATATATTTATTTATATCAATAAAAGATAAATTCACATCCTAAAAAAACCCACGATCTAAAAGATAATCACGAATAAAATTGATTGAGTGAACTCATACCCTTTAAAAATATTATTCAAGGCTCGACACATCAATAATATTATTCAAGAATAAATATTTTTTAATTTTTAAAATAATATATTGAAAAATCAAACATAAACAAAACAATTCTCAAAAATCTTATATTTAAAGATAACATGCAAAACTCGTGATTTATATCATAAGATCATAATAAACCTATTGGAAAAAAAAATTGAAGATGATTACAAAACTAGTATTTAAAAAAAATATATATAGAATAATAAAATCGCATGAAGACAAATACTCGACAAAATAAATGTTTAAAGATAAAAAATTTTAAAAAATAATTATTTTACAAAATTTCCTAAAAATATTAAGAGTGAAAAAAGAAACATTAATTAGTAGGCAAATAAAAAAGGTTAAATTAAATTAAAAAATAACTCGCACAAGATAATTTAAAAGTTAAAACTAACCCTTGAAGCTATGGTAAATTGAAGAGGGGAGATGTGTGTGTGCGTGTCGCCATTTAAAGCTGGAATCATGTTTTGTAAAACTTTATTTTTTGGAATCAAGGGTACAGATTACACAATACAAATCACTGCTTCCATGTGCATCACGAATCAGGTTAATGTGTTCTTATTCATGTTTGCATGAGGCATAGGATTAGTTGACCCATCAAAACTTTCAAAGCAGTGCGTGGTCCAAGGTAGCATCAGCCCCCAACAGGACAAATTCAACCATATTTGTCATTTATTTGGGTCTTCTGTGTTTGCTAAATTTAAGTAAATTTGGGTTAGGAATATTTAATATTATTAAAAAATATTAAAAATATTATTATAATTAAAAAAACTATAAATTTTATTTTAAAAGTAACATAAAAATTTGTTGTTGTTGTTCTTATTATTGTTGTTAAATTTAAAAGAAAATATTATTATTATTAAAAAAAAATCAAAAAATTGATTTGAAGGGTAAAATTAAAAACTTATTTAAAAAAAAAAGCTAAGAAAAATAATAAAAAATAAAAAGACTGAAATAAAGAGTATTATGGATCTGGCATGCTTGCCAGACCCAAGAAACATGGGTCTGACATATTAATAATAAATTAAATTATTTGATTTATTTAATTATATTTATTTAGAATTATAATTTATATTTGAGTTAACATATTTAACCAAATGCATCATACACATTAAAAACTATTAGTCAAAAATTAAACTGAGATAATTAAAAACTATTTATTTAAAAATTAAACATTAAAATATATTTAATTCAGGGATTATAAATATTGGTTGAACGCTCATCTGGTCAAGAAAATAACCGCATGGACCTCCATTTACTGCAATCAAGAAATTTGAGGTTGTAACACATGGGGTTGTGGCCAAGTGGTTAAAGGGACTTGTTCTCTTCCTCCACACCAGGGTTCAAGCCCCATTTGTGTATGCCTGTCACTTTCGCGATGCCTTACATGCTCACTGGGCTTGCAGGATGTTCAGCGAGCCCGGAGATTAGTTGTGGTGCGTACAAGCTGGCCTGGACACCCCGGGTTAAAAATAAAATAAAATTGAGGCTGTAATGCAGGCCTTGATTCAATTAATGAATTGAGAAGGAAAATTCATTGCAGCCAGCACCTTCAACATGAAATTCCAGTGAACATCTAAGGCCTTCATTGAGTCAATTTTCAAAGTGCAAGGAGAGAGATTTTGTCTGTCATAGCCTCTAACCTCTTCTTGAGCAAGAATGATATTATCACCTATCCTTCTACCGTGCACAAAAGCTGATTGATTTGGACTCACAAGGCTAGGCAGAACATGTCTTGCTCTATTAGCCAAGATTTTGAGATGCACTTGTACAGAATAAAGCAGCAGGAGATGGGCCTAAAATCTAAAGCTTTGCTAGCATTTCGGACTTTAGGAACCAAGGTGATAGAAGTAGAATTAATTGCATTTATAATCTTTCCATTCTGGAAGAAATGAAGCACAGCCTCAGTGACATCAACTCCCATAATTCCCCAAGATTTCTTATAAAAGTCTGCAGAAACTCCATCTGGATCGGGAGCTTTGCTACCATTATATGAGAACATCACTCTCTTAATGTCTTCATGAGTAACTTCAGCTAACAAAGAATGATGTTGATCTGAAGAACGTTTTCTCCTAAACAGACACTGCAACTTCTCAATGCTGACGCCAGTAACATTAGCATCCTCCTTACCAAATAGGTTAGAGTAAAAGTCAACAAGCTCTTTCTTAATTTCATCGAAAGTAGTCAGTCGAACACCACCTGCATTATAAAGCATAGAGATGGTGTTCTTGACTTGCGAGCTGTGGAAAAAAGCCTTTTCTGATCTCTTTCTTGTACCCACAAGATTCTGGGTTTTTGCTTATAGGAAGACTCCCAAGCATTCATTTAATCAACGAGCAAGCCAGATAAACGCTTCTACTCATTAACAAGAATATTAGAGGGATTTTCCTGCAGCCTAGCTTGAATATCATATAATTCTTGCCTTACCTTTTGAGCTTTTCCAGAAATATCTCCATGAAGAATTAAGGTGCTTGAGAGGTTGCACAAGAGCTTGCAGTTTTTTTCAAACCTTAAACAAAGTAACTCCAGCAATATCCAAGTCCTAATACCTTCTTGACTTCGTTAGACCGCTAATCCCTCTGCCCAATACATGCAACTTCCTGATCTCATTTCCAACATCTGCTCTACTACCACTCACCATATAATCCTCCTCCGCTTGGAAATACTTCACCTTATTGTCAACACTGTCATTGATCCTTATTGTCAACACTGTCATTGATGACCAGTACATGTATAAATACTTGTTTGTGTGCTTGTATATTTATTTTTCCATTCTTTTACATGTAATTTTTTGTTTGGATATTGAGTTTTTAGCAGTCTTCGTTTCTTTTCTTTCTAGATCTGCTGCATACATACTTACACTAATCATTAAATTTAAGATGAGTTCGTCCAATTAGGTATATTTAGAATATATTTTTTATTAAAATAATATATTTTTTTATTTTAAAAAAATTATTTTTGATAGTAGTACATCAAAACAATCTTAAAATATTAAAAAAAATTGTATTTTTAATTTTTTTAAAATTTAAAATCCAACTCTTAATTTATATTATGCATTCACTTGACAACCAACGATAATGTATATTGCGCTTCACTTGACAACGGACGAGAAACAGCCGGGCATGGAGAAGAACGAAAGTCAAGCCAGCAAAAAGTATCAAAAGAAACCAGGATGCCAGACCAGAAAAAATAATTATAAAACGGAAAGCAGTGAAGAAAACCAACGATAAGAATGAGCTCCAAATACAACCACAGCAAGTTTGACGCCGCTTTTTAACTGCCAAAATCGCAGTCATCATGGTTCAGGTTCTGGCAAAGAACCTGGCACCACTTTCGACAAAAACATAAATGGTTTATATTGGAAAACATAATTCTATTAGCTTACTAAGAACTTTTTTTTCTTCCAATATATGGAGTTTACAGTTTCTTTATCATATCACTGTTCCGTTGCTAATCTCTTTCCACATACAAAAAAATAATAATTTAAAAGATAAGCAATAATTAATAAAAGAACAAATGGTTTACATAAATAGAACACGATTTCTAAGACTGTGAGGGTGGTCAGCTGACGGAGACCGGTCTTGCAATGCCATAAATGAGGCAAAGATGCCAACCATGCTGAAGCGAAACAAATAAAAATACCTATATTCCCAGCCAAGTGCAAGCATGCCTACCCCTTTGACACTGAAAGTTCAAGATCCTTCAGAGGCATGCTTTCCACACCCACCTTCAGAAGTCTGATTTCCTCTTCTGTCAAACTGTTCTTTGTATGGGGAACAGTCTTGGCATTTGAACTCTTTTCAGCCTCCACCGCCCAACTATAAACTACCATACCAACAACTGCAATAACCATCCCCATTATGTTCTTGAAAGTCAGCTCAGAGTCAAAAAGAAGCCACCCCAGTGTGAGAACGCAAATTGTTTTCATGTGACCTAAAACCTGGAAAGAAGTAGCAGAGAACCTTCCAATGCAGAGGTATTGGCTCACATTGCAGAACACAGCAAGGGAGCATGAAAGAATTATAAACAGCTGCACAAATTCAAACTTGTTATTAGTTAAAAAGTTGGCAAAAGTTGTTCCAGTGTATGAATGATCCAGTGAAGAATGAGAATGGAAAAAAGAAAGAAAGGCGGAGGAGCTTACAATGGCACCAGAAGATATCTTATAGTGTGTAATGAATTTGCCATTAAGGTAGTAATCAATGAACGGACCAAGAATAAGGAGAGAGAGGGCTTGAATTGGCGCTGTTCTACTCAGCAACTCGAAAGATCCAATTGAGTACTTCTTCTGCAAGGAACCAATAGTCTGTTCCACAAAGTAAAACAAAAAGAAATGAAATTTGTTCCACAAACATTATCATGATGAAACACTGTATTATGCGACAATGTGCTTTGATATCATAACATGATCACTCGTGCTGATTGGACTACATTCCATACCTCAGTATCATGCCCTGGAAACAGTTAATTGAAAAGGTTATGACTCTTGCATACTACATTTTTTCTTTCAAAATCTTTTACAAAAAGATTTTTCCATCTTTGATGAAGCTCGTCTTTGTAGCCCAGAGTGCATTAGAAACAGCAGTTAAATTTTAGTTCACAAGAAAGTAGCCACTCTCTCTCTCACTCTATAATAACCGAAGCCAATTCATTGGGTTATTGAGATAGAAAGATATCTACAAATGCTGCAGTGACATCTATATGGGAAGAAACCATATCAAATGGTTTGGCTTCCCTATTTATTGATCCTTAGAATCCTCGATCTCTATCTTACAGGCTAGCATGTGCCCCAAATTCATTTTCCCACAAGAAGTCTCGAGGTGTAGGTGGAATCAAAATCATATGCATCTCAAAAAATCAACAAAGTTCAAACGTCACAAAACTGATTATTAATATAGCACTTCCGTCCTGGGATGTTATGGGGCTTGCAGGCAGAAAGAAGGAAAGATATAATAAATAAAGGGAAAGGAATGTTTACAAAAAATACTCACAATCTGTTGCAAAGAGGTGGAAAGAAGGAAGGATATAATAAATAAAGGGAAAGAAATGTTTACAAAAAATACTCACAATCTGTTGCAAAGAGGTGGACAAAACAGCTAAACAGGCGCATATAAAACCTTTGGCATTAACCTTGACATCAGTGACAGTGCAAACACCAACACCTATGACGACAACGAGAACAGATAACTTGACTTCCTTGGAGTATTGTTTACTGTGAATGATCCACTCCATTATGCACACCACTGGGATCATACTGAGCTTAGAAATCTGAACCATGCACCAATTAATTAATTGCACCATTTAGCTGCTATGATGGAAAAGAAAAAATCACTAGTAATGGAAAATGTAGGATGCGAGTCCCCATAGCGTAGATTAAAAAAAGGAGGCAGGGAAAAGTAGATCTGGCAGGTAGGAGTTCGGTTGAGTAATAATAATAATAGAAGCAGCACATACTTGGTAGAATCCGACAGAGTTAAGCATGAGACTCAGGTTCATGCCAGTGATGGAGACATTGGCAACGATTGAGAACCAGAAGAGCTCCCACATAGGGACGTGCTTTGATACAGAGAGACCAGTAGCATTTGAAACGAGGCCGACAAGAGCCGTTACAGCAAAGTGGAAGCCGGTTAGGGTTGTGGCTGCAAAATAATAGATTCAACGGATCAATTATTAGTATTATGATATGAATGATTAGATCTAGAGATGGAGTAGAGATAATAACAATACCAAAACTGAAAGCATAACCGCTGAAGGACATGAGCTGCTTATTGGCCATGATAATACCAACGGAACTGATGACGTTCATTGCCCAGGCTCCCACATCCGACACCGCCGACTTCTTGTTCTCGCTCTCCATTATTTTTATCGTTTTTTAAAAAAAATTTCTAGATTAAGATTTGATATTCTAACAAACAGATCTCTCAATTACAGAAATCAAATCAAATAATAATAATAGCTACTAATATTACTAGAAAGGAAAAAATAAAAATGGACACAACAGAGAAAAGAGGAGGCGGATTTTGCTTTTGAAAGGTGAAAAGGAGAGAATCAGCCTCCGCCAAAACAGAACAGAGTATGTAATTAGCAGGAGTGGAGAAGATCCAGCATTGATTCAACAATAACAATAATACTCTAAAAGGAAGGAAAGAAAGGAATGTAGTGGAAGAGGCAGTGAGCAACCGTGCGTTTGTGTTGTGTCCGCTTTAATTTGAGTTGAGATGGGGTGGCTTGCGAGTTGGGTGGGGAAGCAAATTGTTCCTTTTCAGTATCACCATCCCCAGTCGACTCTCCCTCTCCCTCCTCTCCCTCACTCTATCTATCTATCCGTCCCCTCGCTAGGTTGGCTACCCGTTTGTCACCTTTCACTAATCTCAACGCACATGCATTTTGCTTCTATTTTACCTTAAATCCCTTCATAATTACATTTTACTAACACAACAGGCAGAGTAAGGAAATACCATGTATCCCGCATCCCCCTATTTTTTGCCCTTTTATTTTCTTCATTCCTTTTCTGTTTGTTTTTAGATTTCGGGAGTAATTAATACACGATAAAATTTGCCAGCCCAAATCCTTCTTACTATGCATACAAACAAATCATACAGGGGCATCTTACTATCTCCGAGTGGCAAGCAAGCCATGAGTATTAGTGCTATGTAAATGAATTTTTTTTCATAAAAATGGCTAGTTAATAAAAGCGTTACTTTAGATTAAATGTTATTAATGTCAGTAAGCAGAGCTTAGGAAATCAGGTGAAGTACTCGCTAACTAAATAAACTCCTAATTGTCCCCCCCCCCCCTAATAAATTGTATCCCGGTGGTTGCAAACTTGCATGTCCACTTTCGTTCTTCACGGTCATTCCCTCCCTCACTTTCGTCTTTGGTCTGTTTTTTCTTTCTCCTTTCAAGTTTAGCTCTTTAATTGATTGTGTAGAAGAAGAAAGTTACAGCGAGGCGGGTTGCGGGCACCAAAACAGCAACTCATTTTCTGTTGCCACACATTTTGTAATCTCTGCACATGGATTGAAGGATTTGATCTGTTTTTATGTTGCAATCATGAATGGAGCCAATCTATCAAGCATCATGTGCATATGGTAGCAAGCCAAGCCTAGGGCGAGCACTTGCTGTACATCTACCGCCACACCAATTATTGCTCTGTCATGGGGGAGGAGAATTCCATTAGAGGCCAATCAATAGCAACATTTATTCTCTCATTAATAATAATAAAAAAAAAACCCAACATTTTTTAGAAAGAGTTATTTTTTTTATTTAGTACAAAAAATCAAATACCATACTCGGTAATTTTATTTTTTCTAATTTATTTGGAACTTTTATTGCAAACCTTATTCAACTTTTATGCTCGGTCAAATAAGTAACCAACCCCAAATTTAAAAAGCTGCAACCACAGTAATCTTGATTCTTTAAAAGGTGTCATCCACTCTTTCAAGGTTGACAAAACTTCTTCCAAGCACCATACACAAATTTTAGGCAGCTCCAAAGGCAAACATACCAATCCTGCTTGCTTTATCTACTAGAGTAGCAACAATACATCAATCACCAGGTAATAAATACACTAAGCAAAAAACTGATCCTGAATGTACATCTGTGAAAGCATATAACAAACAGAGACATGAGAACTACAGAATAATACAGCACAAGCCAGCCATCTAGAGAAAATATAAAGAAACACCATCGCCTTCTACAACCACCTCTCCTTTTCTCGTTGTGTATTAATAGTTTTCTTCCATAAGTAAATAAATATATAAATCACACGGTGCCAGCTAAAAATGGCGAGTTGGGCTTCTCCATGAATACTCAACAAATGAAAATTCACACCTTTCCCAGATGCCACAACATTGCTATACAAGCTTCTCACACATGGGATCATCATTTCCCACCATCAGTTGCTGCCTGTTGAAGAATGTCTCTGTGCACCAGGAGGTGCCGTTGGCCTTGGGAAGTTGTAGTTAAACTGAGCACCATTAAATTGCGGGGCTTCCACATAGGGGCTCTAAGATGTCCAATAAATTCACAGGCAACAAAAGAAAAAAAAGAGGAAAGGAAAAGGAAATCAGTAACATGAACGAGAGAAATTGTAAATTATATTAGATGAACAAGAGTGCTTTTACTCTCTCAGTCTCCCATCCTCCCTTCCATTATTCTACCATGTAAAAAAGTCAGGGACTGTTCAGGCACTCATCGGAGATACATTAAACATAAAAATCCAACGCATCAATAACTCCCCTTTTTTAACACTTTGGTTAGGCAATAATTAAACCTTAAACATTCAAAATTAAAACCCAATCACTCTAGATGGCTATATGTGGGCGGGAGGGTTTGTCATATACAAGTGTGTCTATGAAAAGTGAAAATTGTTATTTCTATTTAATATTTTCTAATTTAGTTCATTTTTCGGTCAAAAGTCATTCCATTGCTCAGTAAAAGTCATGCCAAATAAGCTTTGCAAAAATCATCACATGAACATTTTTTTTTTGCTTAAAATGATTTTTTTTTTATGTTTTCGGATTGTTTTGATGTGTGATGTCAAAAATGATTTAAAATTAAAAAAACTTCATTTTGATGCATTTCTAAGAGAAAAACACTTTGAACCGTCACCGCCACCACAATCTCAAACAAGCCCTAATCTCCACTGCAGACAAGTCCCATCACCCCATCTCAGCAAATGGAATAAGAATAAAAGTAAAGTCAGTACCATCTTTGTCAATTTAACTTCCTAGTACAACCTTTGGACAATTAGCTCACAACATACATTCACACCTGTGGTGGCATTGTCTATGCTCACTTACATAGTTTTACGAAAACTTGTTTGGTTCTATAACCCAGTTTCCAATTAACATGCAAACATCTTCCCCCTAGTTTGTTCTTAGAAGCACTATTAATTGTAAGAACTTTTTCTTATCCTGGTTGTTCTACTTCTGCACACACAACACAGCATAAAGAAAGCCAAAGCTACCTTCACTTTACTTCAGCACTTCAGTACTATGAAAATGTTTATGCATGAAAGGGCCCTGTCTACACAATCATGTCCTACACCAGATTTTGTAACCTTGCCTAACTTTTCCTGAACTGTCTCACAAACTGAAATTTGAAAGTGATAAAATCACTTCAGTTTGGCCATGAAACACATCTGTTAGTACTGAAAAGTTGAAATTCCTGGAAGCCCGAAAAGAAAAGGAGATCCAGAAGTTGAAAGGAACCAAGCCCCTATGTGTGATCAGCTGGAGATTAGAAAAATACCTGTGATGCCAAAGTGCTATAAGATGCCTCTTCAGGACTTTTAGATTTTGGTGAAGTACTAGGAGAACAGGCATCGAAACTTGGTTCTCTTCCATTCAGTTTATGCAGAGAACCACCTAGCACAGGTTCACCCTCACCTCCATCGACAGATTTCATGCTCTATGTTCACAAGTCTTAGATGCTTGAGGAAATAATTATTTTTATTAGAGAAAGCGCAAATAACCATGGTGAAAGTAATACCTGGAAGATTTTACCAAGAGTTTTCAAACCCTTGGCTCGTGCACGAAGCTCTTCTTTCTTGACATTGCTGTCTTGAAGAACCTAAAACAAACCATCAATAGATTACCACCAAACAAATTGAACCTATTATGCAACTAAGTTTTAGCCAACAACCATTAATATCTATGGACTAGCAAAACAACCATCTGACAAACACGGGAAAGAGTAGCCTCAATATCAGCTACATTAAGCTTCCACAGTGAATCAGTCATCAACTTCTTGTGGGATTGCATGTATGCTTCAAGCTCTTCTTCAGTATAGTTCCCTTCTGCACTGAGCTGCTTTTTTATGTCCTCTTGTAACTGGATCAGGGCAATGGCACCTGGCAAAACCAGCCACAAAAGAAACAAAAAAGGAAACTTTTTTTTTTTTAGAAAAACCCTTAGATAGCCTAGAGAAATATCTCTCATGCAGAAAACCATGTGAACTTTTTTTTATTGACATAAACCACAATGATACATGTAATGCTACAAGAAGAAAATATGCACACACACAAGCTGGTGTGTGTGAAGAGAGATAAGATGCATGCCCAGCACATTGGAAATATATCAGAATTGGATACCACTTTTGAAACCTATAACCACTCCTAAATAATGGCCCAAGAGCCTGTATGGTTTGACCAAAATGAGGATCACATGAGCAACTACCCATACATGGTTACGATCAAAGCCATATATATCTACCAACCTGTGGCTGCAGTTACTTGGGATTTAATAGAGTGGCCTTTGTTTCTAAACCACTCAGCAATGAATGGCACACCCAGATATATCGCTTTCTTCCCAAGCTCTTTTGCTGCCTGCCTTGCGTAAATGTAACCAATTGTGTTCAACATATCAGCACCATAAGCTGTAAAACATTTAAGAACAAAGAATTAATAAAAGTGTTCAGTATTGTGTCATAAAGAACACAAAAGATAGAAGGATTGCACAGGGCTATGGCTGAAATTCAACTTGACCAGTCATTGACCAAACTTTGTCTCAGCTAGTATGAGTACACAAAAAGATAAGAAAGGCAACTTTCATTCTGTTTCATAGGATGAAATAAATTAAGAGCATTAAATTTATATGAATTGTATTGTTTATTACAAATTTGTGTCCTAAATTGTTGTGTCTTATGATCTTCATAAGATGCCTGTTGTGCTTCTGTTTTGTGCATTCCTTAAGGCTATAAGCAGACTCCACAAAACAACTGTTCAGACATGCCAAATCCCTCAAAAGATTGAAGCCTGGCAAACTTAATCCACTTTGTTCTCTCTGCCACATCGTGACCCAACCTTAGTCAGCCGGTTAGATTTTGACCAGGGATTTCTTTCTTTATTTTAGTATTTCCAGTTAGATAAAGTTCCATATTGATGTAGATTAATATAACCTTAAACAACAATAGTACAGCTACCACAAAATGTCAGCATAGAAACTTTCAAGTAGAGCTAATATTGGTCTATAAGCTTCAATTGTAATCAGAACCTAACTAATGAGCAAAATCTTGATTCTTTTCTCTTGGTGAATACCCAAATCCTCACTTTTTCAGCGATACCCGCTACATAAGAATCAGGAAACAAATGTCCCGTGCATAAACAGCAGAATCAATTTTCATCCCTTCTGGTACAACCATACATTATGTTAAGAATTCCTCGTGGAATCAGCATCTTAATCAATTAAACATCAAGTTTTTTATGATTATGTCAACCAGCAAACTCATGCATTGGACACCAATGAGTTCAGAAGCCATAAACCATCACTTGAAAAAAATGAGAAAACCATTGTGAGAGTAAAAATCTCTCCCAGTAAAAATGGAAATGGTGAATTGGCTGTTTCAAGTGTAGATTCTAGATTTAGAAAAGTACTTCAGAGTTTAATTCTCCCGAAATTCAATGTAAAGCAAAAGGGAATGTCAATTCAGCTTTAAATAAAACCAGGCAGACACAGATTACTTCTCTTATTGTATTGCTGTTGTTTTTCATTCATTCTCCTTTAAACAATCATTTCCAGAAAATGAAAATTTACCTGCATTTGAGAGCCTAGCTACTTCAGCTTCGGCATGTTTAATGAACTCCTCTTTGTTGCCTTGTACATATTGATTGAGTCGATCTTTCAGTATTTCCACGAGCTTTTCTTCCCTCTCCTTCTGAACAACCTGTTGTAAAATAAGTATTAAAAAAACAACCCTTAATAAAATAGATTTATCAGCAAATATTCAAGTAACAAAACAGAACAAATCTTCAATGCTCAGAGTGTGTTTGGTATTGCAGTAGCTGTTGTGGTTTAAAAAAAATTGTTTTATAAAAAGTACTTTTAGTTGAGGTTGGTTTGAAAAAATAGGTGTTTGGTTAAAACTGTGGTTGAAATTGAGGTTGAAGAAAAAGTAGTTAAATGTGTTTGGTTATAATGCTTTTGAAATTGAGGTTATAAAATAATTTTTTAAAAAATATATTAATATTGATGGTTTTAAATTTAAATATTATAAAATTAATTACTCCTATTACATCATCAAAAAAATAATACTTTATATAAAATATTTTTTATTATTCCATTAAACTAATTATAATTCCATTACGTACAAAATTCATCCGACAAGAACTACAGTTTTCATAATTTTTTGAGCGTGTAATAAAATTAAATAAAATACTATCAGATATAAAATTGATATTAATGTGCGAGTGAATTTAATTCACTCTATACTAGTTTTTCAAAAAAAAAAATTGTTCACATCGCGAATGAATTTAATTCTTTAAACTAGTTTTTTTTTTAAAAAAATTAATACAATTAACACACTTAATCCAACAAAAAAAAAATAAAAAAATAGTGCACAGTAAATTGCTTTTTTTTGTTACCAAACGGCTGCGGATTGCGTTTTAAATAAAACGCAGCCGCAACCACGTAGACAAACACATCGTCAGTCCAACTTAGCCAAGCCAGGGTATAGATGCCTGAAATACAAACTCTTATCGACAAAACTTTGAGAAAGTGCTAGATAGAGGTTTTAGTGTTCCATGTGAAAATTAATGTCATATCTTATGCCTAAGTATGAAATGCTGCTAGCTGATAAAGTAATGTTGGTGTACTTGTGGCATGCAACTGCAAAACTGAAGTGTCCATCTCAGTGCCATTATCATATCTAACTCGAAATGCTTTTGTTTTCCTCATTTGTCATCTTTTTAAGTGTTTTTTTTGTTTAATTTTGCCTACAATAATGCTCAAAAAATATCTGTATGCAGGGCTTACTCTAATTACAAACAGAACATAACTTTGTTCAGCCTCTGTTAAGGCTATATATAATACTTTAAAAGCAACTTCTTTATCGCTTAATTGCCAAATAAAGGGTCCATTTGCACTCTGATTTGGTTTGAGATTTGTGATAGTTGCAGCAGAGGTTCTAACACTCTGCCCAAAAGCCCTCAGTTCTGACAGTAATATCAGCAAAGAGAAGCAAGAAAAAAATTTCTTGTGGATCACAGGGATGGAAACTCACATTCCCTTGCTCCTTTTGTTGTATCATTCACTTCTTGTCACAATTTAAATTCCTCAACAGTAACAACACTCGTTTTAAAAGTAACCAAAAAAATCAGCACAAAAAAAAAACATATAAAAAACAAGAAAAGTTTTAATGAAAAGCCAAAGGTTTGGTCGATGATAAATAATGGTACACTAAGGATCTTACCCTCATTTTCTCTTGCAATTTTTTAGTATCCAATTGTTCCCCCTCTGTGAAAATGTCTAATGAAGCCATTGATGCCATAGCAAGCTGTCCTATGTAGTCCCCGAAAAGCTCACTACCGAAAAGCATCGCAAAAATTGCTGCAGGTTCAATGATTTCACTGCAGAGAATGAAGAAGATGTAAACAAATATAACAGGAAAAAATATGAGGAAAGAATTATCAAGCTCTGCATACATAGAAATCCATAGGGGGCCAGGCAATCCATCAACCTTAAAACTCATTTATCCACAGGTTAAGAATAAGAAACTAACGTTGAGATTCCAGATTTTCCATAAGCATCGTATGCTTGCCGCTGGGCAGGATCACTTAATACTTGGTATGCCTCTCCCAACGTCTGAATTAAAAAGAAAGAAACCTCAATAAGAGATGCCTAAGCTTTCAATAACTGAACACTTACTTTTGTTCCTTCCGATCCTCAACATGTATAGCACCCATTAATCTGACAGTAGAAAGTTAACATAGAATTGAAGATAACAATAATAGATAGCTAGAAACTTGTACCCATGTTTTAAAAGTCAGGATAATAGATTACTAATTTTTCCTCTGATTCATCTGTACATAGGAGGCTATAACTGTACTCCTTCACCTCCCTGTTCCTTTTTGTCTTTGCTTACTCTATTCCCTACCTTCTCTGCTCATTCAGACCTAGTCTCATACTTTATATTCCCGCCTTTTTATTAATATGTCTTATCAGTAATGCAGCAAGTGATGCTAGATAAATAAGCTTGAGTGAGTGTAATGGGAGGGAAAATGCACATATCCAACCCTTGAACACAACATCTGGATTTCACGTAAGAGTTAAAAGCCAACCAAATGTGCCTCTCCTGTACAAAGGAGAACATGCAGAAGAGACTAAAAGGATGACTCATGAACCACTTCAAGACATATTGATCTGAATTGAGTGCATAAATCTTTTTCAAACATTACTAGTGGGAAGGTAGCATGCGAATATGACTGTGATTGTTAATAACGTATCGCTGTTTAGACAAAAGAAGTCAGAAACACCCACAAAAATGCACCTGTTTTTTCTATTTCTAGTTTCCGTTTTGGGAATCCATGTAAAAAAAATCACTATATAATTCAGTTCAAAGGAGCAATAACCGATTGTCCTGAATTCTTTAATTAGCTACTAGTTGTTTGATAAAATTAGAAAGGGAAAGAGTTGCCTGAAAATTCTTTGCGGCAAGGGGATCATTAGGGTTTTTATCTGGATGGACCTGCCGAGCCTGCATAGTAAAATTTAACAAAAACAAAAAACAAAGAAATGAATCTTTAGTGAAGAATTATAGAATAGAAAAGTAAGAAATCAGATCATTGTATGAGCTCATTTAATCAAATCCTTATCATCGTAACGGATCCAGACAGTTGAGTTGGATGGGTAAGTGAAAAAAGGAGATCTACTCGTTCGTACTGAGAGAGAAAGCAAAAGTGAATTGAAATTGAAATAAGTGATTACCTTGATGTAATAGGCTTTCTTTATCTCAGCCTCGGTGGCCGTGGGGCTGACTCCGAGCACGTCGTAGTATTCTGTTTCTTTTACCATCTTATAATTTCTTCCTTCCAATCTAGATCCCTTTTCCTTTCCCTTTCCCTACTAATCGATGATTACTAGCTAACTAGTTTTATTTTTGAATCTTATAATCTGATGTTTTTCTCTAAGAGACTTTTGCGATGCCTTCTCTCCCCTCAGCTCCTTCGTTAGTAATTGTCAGCAGGGGGGGGCGGTAATAAAGAAAGAAGATGATGATGATGGTGAATGGTGGTATGGCGTTGCTATTGATCAGCCCTCCATTGAATATTTTTTTTTTGGCGTTGACTACTGCCTGCTTTTAGCGTTGTACCTTCTTCTCTTATGCCTCCTTCCCTGCTTCTTCCGCTTGTACCTTCTTCTTATTCCATTTCTAGAATTTCAAGTTTTACACTTCAGACTTTCAAATTCAAATTAATTAAAAAACTGGGGATTTACGGTGGCCCCCTCACATGATATGGTCCCTTTCTTCTTCTTCTTCTTCTTGTTTTTTTTTTTTTTTAATAATTTTGACCATATTAACCAAATTATAAGAAAATTTATGAGAGCTTGCGCTTGAAACACTAGGTTTTGGCAGAATATTTATTGTAATCCGATACATTTTGCAAATTATTGTTATTGGAACTTAATTTTGATGTTAAACTTTATTTTTTATATTTTTTGACTTTGGGTATAAGAGAAATGAGAGAAAATCACCATAACCCAATGTTAGATATAGAAAATCTTTGTTTACACCAATTATAAATACTAAAAAAATTGAAATTGATGTTCAATTGCTTTTTTTAATGAGAGGAACTCGTAGTAGATGGTTTGTTTACCTTGATGTCACCAAGAAAAACATATTTGATTTTGGTAAGATTCTTGATTTTGGGTTGATTTTTAAGTTTTAAGATGGTTTCTTGAGTATTTTTTTGGTAATGAATAGGTTTATTGAGTTGCCTATAATGTTTTCTCTATGTTAAGGGTAAAAAATGGGTGGCAAATTTAATTTTTTGGTCTAAAAAACCACAAGCTTGTTTTTTGGGCACTATAGTAGCTAAAAATTAGGCAATATATACGATGCGTTGTTTGATTTTATTTTTCAAAAATATTAAAGCAGATAAACATGTCATCTCCTTTAAATGCAATGAAAAAAAGGGCCAAAGTGCACAGGCCTTAATAAAATAGATCAAGTGGGCTAGCCTGACTTGTGAGGCCACCAACGCTTGGCCTTTTTTTTTTTGTGAAAATAATAATTTTTTTTCAATTTTTTAAAAAAATTAATATTTTTTTATGTGTTTTTATTTCAAAAATAATTTTTATTTATATTTAAATTAATGCACTTTCTTTCTTTTATTATGTTTAGAAAATCTCTTTTAAATGCTGATTATTTTTTTTTATTATATGAATTTAATTTTTCAAGAGGTTTTATACACACACAAACATATTATATGCATCTTTTGTATAGATAAACTTTATTTTTAAAATTAAACAAAAATTATTTTAATATAATACTTATAATATGTGTAACCTTATATGATATTTTTTTTCTTTTCTTTTATTCAATCAATTTAACATGTGTGTCTATTTTTATTATCGTTTGGTTGATTAAAAAAATTATTTTTATTTTCAAATAATATTTTTAACATGTGCAGTCTTGCACGATAATTTTTTTTTAAGTTTTATTTTTTCAATCGTGTGTTTATTTCTATTGTCGTTTGATTGAAAAAAAAAATATTTTAATAAACAAATTTAGCAAACATAAACCATGTAAATTTCTTATTTTTTCAAGATTAAATATCTTGATTTATATATGTCTCTTGATTTTTTTATTTTTATTTTTAGTTATTATTTGTGTTTTTTTTTCATTTATTAACACATATAATTCTTGATTTATTTTATTATATATATACATAAATTTTTTTTATTTTAACTTATAATTCTTTTAATTACAAGAACATGTTGAAAAACATGTGCATACAAATTGTTTTGTTAGAAAAAAAATATTTAACTCGCAGAGAAGTACAAGTCAAGTATCTAGTTATTATACATTGTATGATTTTTTCACTGTTCTAGCATTCTTTAATAAATAATTATGTTTTTGTTTATTGTATTGTTGTTGCTAAACTATTTTTTTTAATGTCATATTTTTTTGTCTTTGAGGTTTGTAATAATTTATGTGTCCATGAAAACAAACTTTATTTTTTGTCATTTTTATTATAATTGTTTTTATACTACAAATTTAAATATTGTTTTATTACATTGGAATCTTGTTGAATTCTTAATTTTTATCAAACATCTTGAATTTTAAAAACAAAAAATTACCTTAACCCGTCATATGATTTATTTGTTTTTTACTTACCTTTCGTGTTTTTAAATATTATAGTTTCCATCCTAAACATTATTGCACACATAATAATTTACATCATAAATTTTTATACAGTTTAGTTTATTTTAAACTTATTAAAGATGTACATTACAATTTTTCAGAACATAAAAAATAAGTCTAAAAACAACTAAATTATAAAATGATCAGGCTAAAATTATTTTTAGAATTCAAGATGTTTGATAAAAAATCAGAATTGAACTAGAGGCTGATTTAATAAAAATAATATTTAAATTTGTAGTACAAAAACAATTAAAATAAAAATGACCAGAATAAAAAAAAACAACTTTTTTTTCAAATTTAATCAAAAGAAGTTCCTTTTCATTTACTCTTTATTTTTTGTTCCTTTAGTTTTAGGATTTTATGTATGTGTCTTAAAATTCAACCCCCAAGTTTTGAAAAAGAATGAGAAAGTCATGAGAAAATAAGGAAGGCGAAAGAAAATGGTTGATTGAACATGTTTTAGTAACAAAAACACTGATGTTATTGTATTTTTCTTGAAGAGAGGAGTCTTATATAGGTTTTTCTAGATTTTCATCTTGTCAAAAAAATATACGAGGCTCATAATATTTGTTATTCGATTTAATTCTGGGCTTTTCTACAAATTCAAAGATGCTTTGAGGATGAAAATGGATTTATTAAGATATTTAGGTTGTTTATTTGGTATTTTTTTGAAAAGTGGTTCAAAAATAGGTTTTTTTTTTATTTAAAAACTTTGACCTTGACTTTCAATAACCAAAATCTTTATTAGTAAAAAACACGTTTATCATTAAGGATGTTGCATAGTTTGTTTATTGTTTTTTTTGAAAAAGATGGATGACATGTGTCTATCTTCTTAAACCAAAAACAAAATGAAAAAAAAGAGAGGCTAGGTCCAGACCCAAGCACTTGACCCTTTTTATATTTTTTTCTTGGATTTTCATTCAAATGAACTATAAAAAATAATTAAAATGATATTTAAACTATTATTTTTTTTATTGGTTTTAAATGATATTGCCGGTTTTGTATGGTAGTATTAGCAACTTTTTTAATTATATTATTGGTATAACAAGCAACAAAAAAAAATTCAAAAGAGTTACTCATCAATATTCAATGAAAATAAATCTATTTTTTTTTTATTTTTAATAATTTTTTATATGATTTAACCACATCAATTTTTTTTCCCATCAATCACATACGAAATATCAAGATGTTATTTTATCAAAAACTTGCTTATAAGATCATGTTAAATTTTTATTTTTAAAAAAGAGATTCTGAAAAAAAAACATGCTTTTTGTTAAAATAATTAAAAAATGCATTAATAAAGAATTAAAATTTAGATTGAAGAGGTATATTTTCCTTACTCATTCCAAATGATTGAAAATTTTACAATTTTTTATTTTAATTTCCATTGCCTTTTATTAAAAAAATATTGTGCTAATAAGAAAAATATATTTTATATGAAAAATACAAGTATAATTCGTGTAACAATATATTTGTTTCTTCATAATTTAAATCCTTATCTTCCATACAAATATCTATTTTAATTGTAAGAATTAAAAAAGAATGCCAGAAAATAACAAGTCCTTTTTTTTTTTCTTGAAAAAAAAATATTTCTCATAAAAAAGTCTCCATTTATGTTTTTTTTTACCCCGTAGGTTATATTATTTATGATGAGGTTTTTAAATTTATTATTTTACATTTTAGTCCCTAAATTTAAAAATAAATAGAGAAAGACACTTAGAAAAAGGGAGTTGGGAGGAAAAAATTAGTTAATCACATTCTAGCCACATCAAAACTTAATCCTAGTATCGATAGGTGCATATTACAAAATAGGCGTAGATGTTTTTGTTTGAATTTTATGCCGTCAAAAGAATAAATAAATTGGGATGCATAAATTTTGTAGTTGATTTTATTTATTTGGTTTTTTTTAAAACTTTTTAAAGGGTGTTTTAACACAAGAAATGATTTATATATTGGATGTTCTACGATAAAAAGGTTGAAAATGATCTCAAACTTTCCAGCTATTTCCAATATTTGCAATCTTAATTGACAGTACATGTATCTTCTATTTTTTTTTTTTTTTTTAAAAAGTGGCAAAAGTATTGTATTACTTTTTCTTTTTAATATTTTTATATTTTAAAAAACTTGCAGGACATGCCACAATCCATGTGAATTATTCCTAGTTACTTATTCTTTTTTTAAAAATTAAGAGGTATTCTAACCGTTTCTTCTACACTACACCAT